>NC_053494.1:174323097-174633097 GCF_905171775.1 Rana temporaria | reverse complement strand
GGGCGACGAGCTAATTTGGAGGTGGAGATCTCGCCTAGTAAACGAATAGTGCTCAGAGTTAGTCAGATTGGTAAAAGATGGTACATATGTCTCGTTTTAAATGGTCAGATTCAGGGGTTTGCCAAGAAACAGTTTAAATCTATGTCCTTATTTAACCCATAAGGCGCCAATGTTCCCAGACGGTAGATCCAACTGGTTTCGTTCTGGGAGATGGCGGTGGTTTTATTGCCACCTCTCCAGTTGTCTTTTACGAGGTCTATACCGTAAAAAATCAAGCCACTAGGGTCTTTGTGGTGGACCTCTTTAAAGTGGCGTGAGAGGTAATGTTTGTCATATCCTGTTTTGATCCTATTTATATGTTCACGAATTCTCACTTTAAGAGGTCTGGTGGTTCTTCCCACATATTGTAGGTGGCAGGGACATTCGATGATATACGTCACATGGGTAGTGCTGCAGGTGATGAGTTCTTTGATCTTGTATTCTTTAAAGTCAGTTCTTGATTTGAAACTCATTTTTCGTCTCGGTTGGTTTTTGCTCACTCTGCAAGGCAGGCATTTCTGGCATTTATAAAAACCTTTAAGTTCAGGGCATATATTGACTGATTTTGGTGGGTCTATGACGTTATGCACAAGGAGATGACGAAGAGAAGGGGCACGCCTGTAAATGAAATTGGGTTTTTTCCCCAGTATTTTAGTAAGAGCATGGTCTTCTTGTAGGATTGGCCAGTATTTTTTGATTATGTGCTCAAAATCCTTATATTGAGAGTTAAAACCTGTGATGAATGCTACATTTCGCTTATTCTGCTTGTTCTTTATTTTAGGTGCCAGCATGTTGTTCCTATCCATGTTAAGAACTTCTTCTTTCAATTTTAACAGGTTTTGCTCCTTGTACCCCTTTTCCTTGAATCTATCTACGATTATGTCGGCTTGTATTTTGTAATCTGCAATCGAACTACAATTTCTCCGGAGCCGCATCATTTGTCCTTTAGGTATGTTTGACTTCCACCTAGGGTGGTGGCAGCTGGCTGATGGAATGTATCCATTGCGGTCCGTTGATTTGAAATGTGTTCTGGTCTGTAATGTTGAGCCGTCTTTGAAAATCTGAAGATCAAGGAAATCTATGCATTCTTGATCGCATTTTCCCGTGAAGGTGAGGCCATATCTGTTGGAGTTCAGCTCCTCTAGGAATTCCTGGAAGCTGTCGATCGTCCCATCCCACAAGATAATGACATCATCGATATACCGACGGTATAGTTTGATATGGGGAATATTTCTATTGTAAACGTATTCCTCTTCCCAACAGTCCATTAATAAATTTGCAACACTGGGGGCATAACGTGCCCCCATCGCCACGCCTCTGGTTTGAACGTAGTAAGTTCTGTTGTACCAGAAATAATTACATTTCATGGCCATTTCAAGTCCTTCTACAATGAAATTAATCTGTTGTTGCTTTAGCCCTGTGCTTTGATGTAGTGCTTTTTCCACCCCCATAATGCCATCTTTCTGTGATATACTGGTGTACAGTGAGTTGACATCTATAGTAGCTAGTAATAGATCTTGTACTTCGTCAATATGTTGCAATTCGTTAATAAGTTGCAGGCTGTCCCGAAGATGTGATCTCCCCTCTTTAACAATCGGTTGTAGGTAAGTGTCCAAATATTCCCCCAGACGGGAAAAGATGGAGTTTATCCCGCTTATAATGGGGCGACCTGGGGGTTTAAGCAGTCTCTTATGGATCTTCGGAGTGTAGTAGATCACTGGAGTTTTAGTGGAGTTAGACACCAAATACTCTGCCTCCTTCTTATTGAGTATCCCCATGGTGGCACCCTTTTTGACATATTTAGTCAATTTTTTGATGTATCTCGCTTTCGGGTTGCCTTTGAGTTTTTTATAGGTGTTTTCAACCCTCAATAGGTTCTCCATTTCTTCCTCATACTCTGCTTTATTTAGGATTACCAATCCACCCCCCTTGTCAGCTGGTCTGATAATAACCTCATTTTTGTTGCCAATCTCCTTAATAGTTTTCCACACATTTTTATTTTTATTTTTAAATGTTTTCTGTAGTTTCCTTAAATCCCCCTCCACCATCTTTTTAAACGCTCCTATACACTGGTTGCCCGGTGTGTTGGGATTAAATGTGGAGTTATTCTTCAAGCTAGTTTGAATATACTCTGAAACTTCCATAGCACTCTCCTCTGTGTTATTCAGAAAGAATTTTTGTAGGTTAAGTTTTCTAAGGAATTTCTGGAGGTCGATGAAGACCTCGAATTGATCTAGAGTTTTTTCTGGGGCATATTTAAGGCCTAAATCTAAAATGTGTAGCTCGTCTTGGGTTAATTGGGTATTGCTGAGATTAAATATACCTTTCCCTAATGTTGCCTTTGGCGTTTTCTTCTGCCCTCCCCTGCACCCTCTGGTGCGTTTTCTCTTTGGGTTTGCTCCAATTCCTGATTGTAGGATCTGTTGTTCCATGGGTTGGGATAAGGTCCCTGACCTTGGTACGGTTGATTTCTTTGGCTTTCTCCTCTTCCTGACGGTCGTATCTGGGTAGCCCCTCGGTTGCCATTCCCCCCTCTCCATCCAGGGTTTCCATAGCCTGTCCTTGGCCTCCATCTTCCTGGTGGACGAGTGTTGTGGCCACCTCTGTGAAAATCCCCATAATCCCTCGTATCTCTTCCTTGGTTGTAATAGGGATCATATGGGTACTGATTTCTTCCTGGGGAATTTCTATTGCGACTCTGTGACCTCCACCTAGGGGGGTTTCTGTTGCGGCTTTGTGACCTCCATCTAGGGGGGTTAGGGCTCCTTTGGTACTCATCATCATGGTATCTGACCCTTCTGTTGTCAGGCCTCGCCTGTTGACCCCTAGGTGTGTGAACAGTGTTTTGTATGAATTCCCTCGGTCTATCAGGTGCTATTAAATCAGTGATGTCTCTCAAGGAGCTGTCTTCTGGATTATTCATCAGGTTCAGTTCATTTTCATCCAAGAGTGTGTCATCGAGGTTTTCACTAGGTTCCTCCATGGAGGCTTGCCATTTGTAGACTTGCGCGTTTTTATAATCTAGAGCGTCTCTTTTGAATTTCTTTTGTTTTTTAGTCTGTATGTCACTATCGTATTTTTTAATCACATCCTGCAATTCTTTAGTTTTATCTTTATAGTCCTGCTGGTTTGCAAATGGTAGCAGTAAATTTTGGATTTCTTTTATGCTTTGTTCAATTGCCTTAAGTTTAAATTTCCTCCTCTTAACAATTTTGTGTAAAAGCTCATTTTCACATGTGTTAAAAAAATGGTACCACTCATTCATAAGTTCTGCATCATTAATATTGTCATTGGGGTGAACATCCCATCGTAGTCTCCTGGGGGTCATCTTTTCCTTAATATAGGTTTCTAAGGTGGCAACATCCCACCATACTCTGAGTTGTTTTTCCATAGTATGTCTTAGCTGTTTGACCAGCCCCTGCATATCCTGTCTATTGGTGGTGCCATCTTGACTAAAGATACCCCCCAGGTCTATGTTTCTACTATTCATGTAGCCAAAAAGGTCCATAGCAGCAGTAGACATACACCAAAGGTGTAGGAAATAGTATAAAAAAGGAAATGAACCGCGCTTAGGACCCACCAGGGCTAGTACAGATGTAGAATACTATAGTGTGAGGCCAATCAGTGCCAACGAAATAGTTAAATAAATAACAAATATGAAAAGTAAAAGGTTAGGCTGCAGCCCCCCAAGAACAATTCCCCGAGGGGAAAGGCTATAAGAAAAATGGAAAATGGAATGGGGTGGTGGCGCTGCCCTACTTATAAACTGTGTAAATATTAAAATATAGTAGACAGTGACCCTAAGAGGTGCGTGAATAAGTGAATAAGTAAATGTTAGTAAACCGTGGAAACCAACAAATGCTGGGTAGTAAGTGTAATATCAGTGACCAGAAGCTAGCATGTAAAGACTGAACTCAACCAAAGGTGGTACACTATACGAGTAACCCAAGCTGTGCTATCACTACTAGGCTAGGCGCTAGCCTGTGTGTGTGTTTCCACTATGTGGGTGCAATATACTCATAAGACCCATAAACATATGGGAAGTGAAATATAATAATAAATGCAGACAGTAACTCAATTAATGAAATACAGTGAGACAATCAATCATCATAGATATTGAGTGTATAGAAGATAAAAAATGAAAAAATGAAAAATGGAAAATAAAAATAGTCCAAAACTGTGAAGCAATATAAAGGACAGTCTTCATACAAAGTGCCAATTAAATGATTTAACAAGGGATAAAGTCCATCCAAGAGTTGAAGGGATCCGTGCTTGTAAAGGTGCACCTAAAAAGGTGGGTGCTCAATTGAACATTGGTGACAGTTCCACGCAGTGATCACGGTGCTCCCCCTTTGGGTCCCCACTCACCAGAGGCACTAACCCCTGCAGGGGTACAGTGCAAGAAGTATGCCTCCAACGATTCTAGGATCTCCCACGGTTCCTCTGGTGTCCTTGGTGTTTCCTTTCCTCCTTATTGGTGGGATTCCGGGTTCAGGAATGGGGGTACCGTTTATTGGTCAGCAATCCTCCAACAAAGCAAATGAACTAGCATAGCGTAGTATGTTTGATCAAACGCTGATTTATTAACACTAGCAATGACATGCGCAGTGTATAAAATGTAAAAATAATAATAAATAAAAATACTGGGTAATAAAAAACAATAGAGCAAGGAATGTACTCTATGTAGGATAAAAACTAAAAACCGAAGTAGCAGGTGGAGTGGCTAACAAAAGCTAGCATAACTCCTAGCGCCGCACTGCGTGTACCAGGAAGTGTCGGCAATAGCCTGGAAACGGCGTGCGTTCCACCAACGACCAGCTGGAAACCGGAAGTGCGTGCGTGTATGCGTGTATCCGCTTTACGTACGTTTCGTTCGGATACGTCTTCAGAAGCGGGTGCACGCATACAGCAGAGGGTTGCCCATATAGCCGACTTCATTATGCAAACACCTCCCACCAGCGGCGGTAGCCAATCGTGTTTATTTGCATTGGTTTCCCATCGAATCATATATAAAGGGGGTGAGCCCTTGGATCGTTCTGTTTGCATATTTATGCCTCGGCGTCCCAAAGGAGGCCAATCTGACTGATGACCATTTAGCGGATATGGGGAGATTCACATTCATCTATGTGCACTTCTACTATAAATGTTGTCAATAGGTCATTTAGACCGTGCATCATAACTACACTTCTGCCCATCACCTAGAAGGTCTCTACTCTAATAAGAGAATAGTCCTCAATAAGATAATCTCTAGATATTTACCCTTTTGAGGTAATTACTAATATCTATATTACTTAGTAAGGATCACCATTAAGACCACTTTGGGAGCCTCTTCATATATTACTAGCTAACGTTCTCCTTTGTTTGCTAACTAATTATCAATTATTATTCATCATTTACCTACCATTGGACTGCCATGAGATTATGGTGGCTTTAATATACATTTGTCATATACACCTTTCATCTTTAAATGTAGCCACCTAAGACCGAGGGGATATTTCGTTCTCCAACTACTAGCCTATGATAGTTGGGCCCTGGTTCATATATTTGACCTTATCCCCCTAGAACTATACACCTACTTGTACCTTATACCTTATATTTCCCTCATTCAACCTTTATACAATTTCCTTTATTCAGTCTGTATATCTATACTTGCCCATGATTGTCCATTTAGGGCTCACTACAGCAGAGCAGGTTGCCTATTGTTATACTGTGATATTAGTAGTGTTTATAGATCTGCGCTCATATTGCTGACGTTTCATTTATATTATTGGCCTCCTTTGGGACGCCGAGGCATAAATATGCAAACAGAACGATCCAAGGGCTCACCCCCTTTATATATGATTCGATGGGAAACCAATGCAAATAAACACGATTGGCTACCGCCGCTGGTGGGAGGTGTTTGCATAATGAAGTCGGCTATATGGGCAACCCTCTGCTGTATGCGTGCACCCGCTTCTGAAGACGTATCCGAACGAAACGTACGTAAAGCGGATACACGCATACACGCACGCACTTCCGGTTTCCAGCTGGTCGTTGGTGGAACGCACGCCGTTTCCAGGCTATTGCCGACACTTCCTGGTACACGCAGTGCGGCGCTAGGAGTTATGCTAGCTTTTGTTAGCCACTCCACCTGCTACTTCGGTTTTTAGTTTTTATCCTACATAGAGTACATTCCTTGCTCTATTGTTTTTTATTACCCAGTATTTTTATTTATTATTATTTTTACATTTTATACACTGCGCATGTCATTGCTAGTGTTAATAAATCAGCGTTTGATCAAACATACTACGCTATGCTAGTTCATTTGCTTTGTTGGAGGATTGCTGACCAATAAACGGTACCCCCATTCCTGAACCCGGAATCCCACCAATAAGGAGGAAAGGAAACACCAAGGACACCAGAGGAACCGTGGGAGATCCTAGAATCGTTGGAGGCATACTTCTTGCACTGTACCCCTGCAGGGGTTAGTGCCTCTGGTGAGTGGGGACCCAAAGGGGGAGCACCGTGATCACTGCGTGGAACTGTCACCAATGTTCAATTGAGCACCCACCTTTTTAGGTGCACCTTTACAAGCACGGATCCCTTCAACTCTTGGATGGACTTTATCCCTTGTTAAATCATTTAATTGGCACTTTGTATGAAGACTGTCCTTTATATTGCTTCACAGTTTTGGACTATTTTTATTTTCCATTTTTCATTTTTTCATTTTTTATCTTCTATACACTCAATATCTATGATGATTGATTGTCTCACTGTATTTCATTAATTGAGTTACTGTCTGCATTTATTATTATATTTCACTTCCCATATGTTTATGGGTCTTATGAGTATATTGCACCCACATAGTGGAAACACACACACAGGCTAGCGCCTAGCCTAGTAGTGATAGCACAGCTTGGGTTACTCGTATAGTGTACCACCTTTGGTTGAGTTCAGTCTTTACATGCTAGCTTCTGGTCACTGATATTACACTTACTACCCAGCATTTGTTGGTTTCCACGGTTTACTAACATTTACTTATTCACTTATTCACGCACCTCTTAGGGTCACTGTCTACTATATTTTAATATTTACACAGTTTATAAGTAGGGCAGCGCCACCACCCCATTCCATTTTCCATTTTTCTTATAGCCTTTCCCCTCGGGGAATTGTTCTTGGGGGGCTGCAGCCTAACCTTTTACTTTTCATATTTGTTATTTATTTAACTATTTCGTTGGCACTGATTGGCCTCACACTATAGTATTCTACATCTGTACTAGCCCTGGTGGGTCCTAAGCGCGGTTCATTTCCTTTTTTATACTATTTCCTACACCTTTGGTGTATGTCTACTGCTGCTATGGACCTTTTTGGCTACATGAATAGTAGAAACATAGACCTGGGGGGTATCTTTAGTCAAGATGGCACCACCAATAGACAGGATATGCAGGGGCTGGTCAAACAGCTAAGACATACTATGGAAAAACAACTCAGAGTATGGTGGGATGTTGCCACCTTAGAAACCTATATTAAGGAAAAGATGACCCCCAGGAGACTACGATGGGATGTTCACCCCAATGACAATATTAATGATGCAGAACTTATGAATGAGTGGTACCATTTTTTTAACACATGTGAAAATGAGCTTTTACACAAAATTGTTAAGAGGAGGAAATTTAAACTTAAGGCAATTGAACAAAGCATAAAAGAAATCCAAAATTTACTGCTACCATTTGCAAACCAGCAGGACTATAAAGATAAAACTAAAGAATTGCAGGATGTGATTAAAAAATACGATAGTGACATACAGACTAAAAAACAAAAGAAATTCAAAAGAGACGCTCTAGATTATAAAAACGCGCAAGTCTACAAATGGCAAGCCTCCATGGAGGAACCTAGTGAAAACCTCGATGACACACTCTTGGATGAAAATGAACTGAACCTGATGAATAATCCAGAAGACAGCTCCTTGAGAGACATCACTGATTTAATAGCACCTGATAGACCGAGGGAATTCATACAAAACACTGTTCACACACCTAGGGGTCAACAGGCGAGGCCTGACAACAGAAGGGTCAGATACCATGATGATGAGTACCAAAGGAGCCCTAACCCCCCTAGATGGAGGTCACAAAGCCGCAACAGAAACCCCCCTAGGTGGAGGTCACAGAGTCGCAATAGAAATTCCCCAGGAAGAAATCAGTACCCATATGATCCCTATTACAACCAAGGAAGAGATACGAGGGATTATGGGGATTTTCACAGAGGTGGCCACAACACTCGTCCACCAGGAAGATGGAGGCCAAGGACAGGCTATGGAAACCCTGGATGGAGAGGGGGGAATGGCAACCGAGGGGCTACCCAGATACGACCGTCAGGAAGAGGAGAAAGCCAAAGAAATCAACCGTACCAAGGTCAGGGACCTTATCCCAACCCATGGAACAACAGATCCTACAATCAGGAATTGGAGCAAACCCAAAGAGAAAACGCACCAGAGGGTGCAGGGGAGGGCAGAAGAAAACGCCAAAGGCAACATTAGGGAAAGGTATATTTAATCTCAGCAATACCCAATTAACCCAAGACGAGCTACACATTTTAGATTTAGGCCTTAAATATGCCCCAGAAAAAACTCTAGATCAATTCGAGGTCTTCATCGACCTCCAGAAATTCCTTAGAAAACTTAACCTACAAAAATTCTTTCTGAATAACACAGAGGAGAGTGCTATGGAAGTTTCAGAGTATATTCAAACTAGCTTGAAGAATAACTCCACATTTAATCCCAACACACCGGGCAACCAGTGTATAGGAGCGTTTAAAAAGATGGTGGAGGGGGATTTAAGGAAACTACAGAAAACATTTAAAAATAAAAATAAAAATGTGTGGAAAACTATTAAGGAGATTGGCAACAAAAATGAGGTTATTATCAGACCAGCTGACAAGGGGGGTGGATTGGTAATCCTAAATAAAGCAGAGTATGAGGAAGAAATGGAGAACCTATTGAGGGTTGAAAACACCTATAAAAAACTCAAAGGCAACCCGAAAGCGAGATACATCAAAAAATTGACTAAATATGTCAAAAAGGGTGCCACCATGGGGATACTCAATAAGAAGGAGGCAGAGTATTTGGTGTCTAACTCCACTAAAACTCCAGTGATCTACTACACTCCGAAGATCCATAAGAGACTGCTTAAACCCCCAGGTCGCCCCATTATAAGCGGGATAAACTCCATCTTTTCCCGTCTGGGGGAATATTTGGACACTTACCTACAACCGATTGTTAAAGAGGGGAGATCACATCTTCGGGACAGCCTGCAACTTATTAACGAATTGCAACATATTGACGAAGTACAAGATCTATTACTAGCTACTATAGATGTCAACTCACTGTACACCAGTATATCACAGAAAGATGGCATTATGGGGGTGGAAAAAGCACTACATCAAAGCACAGGGCTAAAGCAACAACAGATTAATTTCATTGTAGAAGGACTTGAAATGGCCATGAAATGTAATTATTTCTGGTACAACAGAACTTACTACGTTCAAACCAGAGGCGTGGCGATGGGGGCACGTTATGCCCCCAGTGTTGCAAATTTATTAATGGACTGTTGGGAAGAGGAATACGTTTACAATAGAAATATTCCCCATATCAAACTATACCGTCGGTATATCGATGATGTCATTATCTTGTGGGATGGGACGATCGACAGCTTCCAGGAATTCCTAGAGGAGCTGAACTCCAACAGATATGGCCTCACCTTCACGGGAAAATGCGATCAAGAATGCATAGATTTCCTTGATCTTCAGATTTTCAAAGACGGCTCAACATTACAGACCAGAACACATTTCAAATCAACGGACCGCAATGGATACATTCCATCAGCCAGCTGCCACCACCCTAGGTGGAAGTCAAACATACCTAAAGGACAAATGATGCGGCTCCGGAGAAATTGTAGTTCGATTGCAGATTACAAAATACAAGCCGACATAATCGTAGATAGATTCAAGGAAAAGGGGTACAAGGAGCAAAACCTGTTAAAATTGAAAGAAGAAGTTCTTAACATGGATAGGAACAACATGCTGGCACCTAAAATAAAGAACAAGCAGAATAAGCGAAATGTAGCATTCATCACAGGTTTTAACTCTCAATATAAGGATTTTGAGCACATAATCAAAAAATACTGGCCAATCCTACAAGAAGACCATGCTCTTACTAAAATACTGGGGAAAAAACCCAATTTCATTTACAGGCGTGCCCCTTCTCTTCGTCATCTCCTTGTGCATAACGTCATAGACCCACCAAAATCAGTCAATATATGCCCTGAACTTAAAGGTTTTTATAAATGCCAGAAATGCCTGCCTTGCAGAGTGAGCAAAAACCAACCGAGACGAAAAATGAGTTTCAAATCAAGAACTGACTTTAAAGAATACAAGATCAAAGAACTCATCACCTGCAGCACTACCCATGTGACGTATATCATCGAATGTCCCTGCCACCTACAATATGTGGGAAGAACCACCAGACCTCTTAAAGTGAGAATTCGTGAACATATAAATAGGATCAAAACAGGATATGACAAACATTACCTCTCACGCCACTTTAAAGAGGTCCACCACAAAGACCCTAGTGGCTTGATTTTTTACGGTATAGACCTCGTAAAAGACAACTGGAGAGGTGGCAATAAAACCACCGCCATCTCCCAGAACGAAACCAGTTGGATCTACCGTCTGGGAACATTGGCGCCTTATGGGTTAAATAAGGACATAGATTTAAACTGTTTCTTGGCAAACCCCTGAATCTGACCATTTAAAACGAGACATATGTACCATCTTTTACCAATCTGACTAACTCTGAGCACTATTCGTTTACTAGGCGAGATCTCCACCTCCAAATTAGCTCGTCGCCCCCCATTCTTTGACCTACCGTATGGGATTTCACCAATTCTGCACACCCCCACCTTCTTTGGGGTGATACAGAATTTTATGGTTAGCTGGGTTATGTATTATACCACCCGCTGATATATATTTTTGTCCCTCTTATTTCAAACTCTATCTGACTGATGACCATTTAGCGGATATGGGGAGATTCACATTCATCTATGTGCACTTCTACTATAAATGTTGTCAATAGGTCATTTAGACCGTGCATCATAACTACACTTCTGCCCATCACCTAGAAGGTCTCTACTCTAATAAGAGAATAGTCCTCAATAAGATAATCTCTAGATATTTACCCTTTTGAGGTAATTACTAATATCTATATTACTTAGTAAGGATCACCATTAAGACCACTTTGGGAGCCTCTTCATATATTACTAGCTAACGTTCTCCTTTGTTTGCTAACTAATTATCAATTATTATTCATCATTTACCTACCATTGGACTGCCATGAGATTATGGTGGCTTTAATATACATTTGTCATATACACCTTTCATCTTTAAATGTAGCCACCTAAGACCGAGGGGATATTTCGTTCTCCAACTACTAGCCTATGATAGTTGGGCCCTGGTTCATATATTTGACCTTATCCCCCTAGAACTATACACCTACTTGTACCTTATACCTTATATTTCCCTCATTCAACCTTTATACAATTTCCTTTATTCAGTCTGTATATCTATACTTGCCCATGATTGTCCATTTAGGGCTCACTACAGCAGAGCAGGTTGCCTATTGTTATACTGTGATATTAGTAGTGTTTATAGATCTGCGCTCATATTGCTGACGTTTCATTTATATTATTGGCCTCCTTTGGGACGCCGAGGCATAAATATGCAAACAGAACGATCCAAGGGCTCACCCCCTTTATATATGATTCGATGGGAAACCAATGCAAATAAACACGATTGGCTACCGCCGCTGGTGGGAGGTGTTTGCATAATGAAGTCGGCTATATGGGCAACCCTCTGCTGTATGCGTGCACCCGCTTCTGAAGACGTATCCGAACGAAACGTACGTAAAGCGGATACACGCATACACGCACGCACTTCCGGTTTCCAGCTGGTCGTTGGTGGAACGCACGCCGTTTCCAGGCTATTGCCGACACTTCCTGGTACACGCAGTGCGGCGCTAGGAGTTATGCTAGCTTTTGTTAGCCACTCCACCTGCTACTTCGGTTTTTAGTTTTTATCCTACATAGAGTACATTCCTTGCTCTATTGTTTTTTATTACCCAGTATTTTTATTTATTATTATTTTTACATTTTATACACTGCGCATGTCATTGCTAGTGTTAATAAATCAGCGTTTGATCAAACATACTACGCTATGCTAGTTCATTTGCTTTGTTGGAGGATTGCTGACCAATAAACGGTACCCCCATTCCTGAACCCGGAATCCCACCAATAAGGAGGAAAGGAAACACCAAGGACACCAGAGGAACCGTGGGAGATCCTAGAATCGTTGGAGGCATACTTCTTGCACTGTACCCCTGCAGGGGTTAGTGCCTCTGGTGAGTGGGGACCCAAAGGGGGAGCACCGTGATCACTGCGTGGAACTGTCACCAATGTTCAATTGAGCACCCACCTTTTTAGGTGCACCTTTACAAGCACGGATCCCTTCAACTCTTGGATGGACTTTATCCCTTGTTAAATCATTTAATTGGCACTTTGTATGAAGACTGTCCTTTATATTGCTTCACAGTTTTGGACTATTTTTATTTTCCATTTTTCATTTTTTCATTTTTTATCTTCTATACACTCAATATCTATGATGATTGATTGTCTCACTGTATTTCATTAATTGAGTTACTGTCTGCATTTATTATTATATTTCACTTCCCATATGTTTATGGGTCTTATGAGTATATTGCACCCACATAGTGGAAACACACACACAGGCTAGCGCCTAGCCTAGTAGTGATAGCACAGCTTGGGTTACTCGTATAGTGTACCACCTTTGGTTGAGTTCAGTCTTTACATGCTAGCTTCTGGTCACTGATATTACACTTACTACCCAGCATTTGTTGGTTTCCACGGTTTACTAACATTTACTTATTCACTTATTCACGCACCTCTTAGGGTCACTGTCTACTATATTTTAATATTTACACAGTTTATAAGTAGGGCAGCGCCACCACCCCATTCCATTTTCCATTTTGCATATGGGGGGAGACACACATGGCTGGATGGGGGGAGACACACATGGCTGCATATGGGGGGGACACACGGCTGGATGGGGGGAGACACACACGGCTGGATGGGGGGAGACACACACGGCTGGATGGGGGGAGACACACATGGCTGGATGGGGGGAGACACACATGGCTGGATGGGGGGAGACACACATGGCTGGATGGGGGGAGACACACATGGCTGGATGGGGGGAGACACACATGGCTGGATGGGGGGAGACACACATGGCTGCATGGGGGGTGACAATGGCTGCATGGGGGGTGACAATGGCTGCATGGGGGGATACATTGCTGGATGGGGGGTGACAATGGCTGGATGGGGGGTGACAATGGCTGGATGGGGGATACATTGCTGCATGGGGGGTGACAATGGCTGCATGGGGGGTGACAATGGCTGCATGGGGGGTGACAATGGCTGCATGGGGGGATACATTGCTGGATGGGGGGTGACAATGGCTGGATGGGGGGATACATTGCTGCATGGAGGGTGACAATGGCTGCATGGGGGGTGACAATGGCTGCATGGGGGGTGACAATGGCTGGATGGGGGGAGACAATGGCTGCATGGGGGGTGACAATGGCTGCATGGGGGGTGACAATGGCTGGATGGGGGGAGACAATGGCTGCATGGGGGGTGACAATGGCTGCATGGGGGGTGACAATGGCTGCATGGGGGGTGACAATGGCTGCATGGGGGGTGACAATGGCTGGATGGGGGGAGACAATGGCTGGATGGGGGAAGACAATGGCTGGATGGGGGGATACATTGCTGGATGGGGGGTGACAATGGCTGGATGGGGGGATACATTGCTGCATGGGGGGAGACAATGGCTGGATGGGGGGATACATTGCTGCATGGGGGGAGACAATGGCTGGATGGGGGGATACATGGCTGCATCTGTGGGGGGACATCGCTGCATTTGGGGACACATTTTAAAAAAAGTATCGGTATTCGGTATCGGCGACTACTTGAAAAAAAGTATCGGTACTCGTACTCAGTCCTAAAAAAGTGGTATCGGGACAACCCTACCTTTTACCCTGCAGGACAGGAGGGCCTACCCGCAAGGGTCATTGTTTTCACCCAACCCAGAGTTTTTTGATTAGTTTTCATTAGTACCTGATTCTCTGAGCAACAAAAGTTATCTTGGCATCAAGATTATATAAACAGACAATTTTGAAAAATTGCCATCCCAATAAGGTTGTAACTGGAACCACAGCAAACCAGCGCTGTCTGACTACATGCTGCTTTGACCAGGCAGTAATAGTATCTGGCAAACAATTAGGATACAATGAATGTGTATATCATTTTGAACAATTAGTAGTTTGTATCTGCCCTTGAGAGGGAGATTAAAGCATAATCAAACCCAAGAACAGAAATGTAGTATACGTCAGCTTACAAGTCCATAAAAGAGAAGTTCTGGATTTTTTTTTTAAGAAGTATACTTACCTATGTGGATGCAGCATCGGTCCCCACAGGCTCTTAGGCTGAGAACGAGCGATCAAACACCACTGATTGCTCAGTTCTCAGAGTTGGTGACTGTCGGTTACAGCTGTCTGCTCTGCCCCCTTCACTGGAGAGATGGGCTGTGCAATAGGCTGAGCCAGGTGCCAGTTCAGGGTTCTGGGCAGATGCCGACCATATGAGGCTCTGTGACATCAGCCGACGTCGTGCCGTCTGCTGAAAACGGGTCACAGGAGTAATGAACGAACTGCACCCCTGTGATCCATAGGAGAAGTGCAGTCAAACAAGCTTTGGTTGTACTTATTCTTTAAATCGTTTTTCTTTTTTTATGTTTTTTTAAGAGCTGTTACTGATCAAAATGTTTCTGTTCGATTAATCGTTTTTTTTTAATCGATTAATCGACTAATTTAGATTAATTATAACGCACATACAGATCCAACTTCTTTTAGCTGATCTCCTTGCAGGCTGATTCCCAGTGCAGCTTCCAAGCACTGGGAAAATTGATAGCAGGATACAAAAAACACACAAAGGCAGCGCTCAAAGGGAATAACATTAAAACTTTTATAGTCTTCAAGTAGGTAACCAAATAAATATTGCACTGGAGATAAAATCGATGTAGCTACATAAACTGTAAAAATGGTGCGAGTAATACCAAACGGTACCAAAAGCAGTCGTAAAAACATGTAGCCAAGTATGATACTGGTATAAAAATGTGTACAACGATACCACTGCTGAATCCAGATGAGGAGAGGTTAACATCAGTCCGTCGGCATGTAGATGTCCCGTGAAGGGAACTATCACAACTCCCAGTGGATGGCTGTAGAATCCCAGGGTGATAGAGGGAAGTGATAGAGGGAAGTGTTACAGCCCTTGTGTGTGGCAGATAGTAAGGTCCCGCCGGCATGCAGATATGAAGGCACAGCAAAGGAGCCCTTCAGATGGACACGGCAAGCCCCGCTGGTGTCCGTGATGTCATCGGATCTCCGACAGAACTCCCTGAAGGCCCCGAAGCCGGGGGAGAGGTGAGTACCAATCAAAAGAATTTTAATCGATCAAAAAGATTTTGATCGATCAAAAAAATTAAAGATTAATCGATTAATTAAAAGTTAATTTGCACAGCCCTAGTTTTTTTACTTTATACTCACCTAGTGAAACTGCCTGTAACACAATTTACATTGTGAGTGACAACGTTCATTCATTGCACTGTATCAATGGAGGAGCAGCATTACCACACTAAAGCTGAGAATACATGTGTCAGTTGTTTTTGATCAGTGGACTGATCAAAAAAAATTAAATGGACTCCCCAATCCACACAATCAAGGTAGATAGAGGAATTTTCCACTGTCAGAATACACTGATCATTGGCAGCAGCAGGGCTGCTGTTAGAAATTATGGGGCCCGTACAGCCTACCTGGCAGACGCCCCTCCCCCCCCCCCCCCAATATATCAAAACAATATTTTCACTAAAAATACAAACCAAACAAAGAACCTGTGTGTGAATTAGCCCCTTTTAAATTGTTTTTTTTACATTTTTTATTTAAAACAGTTATTGTTTATTACACTGTAATTTTTTTTTTTTTTTTTACAGGACAGGGAAGCCAGCAGTGCCACAGGAGGGGGCTTGGCACAGTGACGGGGGACACATGGGAGGATCAGAACTGGGCAGACCAGGGAGGGGAATCAGTGCCGGGGAAGTAATTAAAGGAACGATGCCCTGTGTCTCTCCCTGCAGAAGCTGAATGCCGTCGGG
Organism: Rana temporaria; assembly: GCF_905171775.1. Classification (NCBI taxonomy): domain Eukaryota; kingdom Metazoa; phylum Chordata; class Amphibia; order Anura; family Ranidae; genus Rana; species Rana temporaria. Next base: position 174,616,738 of record NC_053494.1, on the reverse strand, counting down.
AGGAAGAGAAATTGGCTTGCAGCTGCTGCAGAGAGCAGCACAGGGCATCTTTCTGTAGCTGCCCCTCTGCCCAACACCACCGATTCCTCCTGCTGTTCGGGTCCATCTGTGTGCCTGGGCCCCCTACAGGAGGGCTGGTGGTCTCCCCTATCAGAAGCCCTGGGCAGCAGCACTAATTCAACAAAGTTTTTCCAACAAGCCCATTTGCGAGAAGTTGATCATTAGATTAACTTCTCACGAACGTGAATGGCCAAAGATGGACCCTGCTGATCCGGTAAAATTTTGATTAATCTATTAGACAGGAAGTATTTTTGAACTACATAAAACATCCCCCTACCTCAACACAAGGGTAGGTGTTATGTAGTCTTAATTCACTTTCTGATAACACTGTTTGGGCTAACAGAGCAAAGTGCACAAGGACAGCAATAGATTGCTGGCAGGATAAACAGGTATTTTTGCACTTATCACACAGATACAGTAGTACCCCGGATTGCGAGTAATGCGGTTTACGAGCGTTTTTCAATACAAGCTATTCTTTTTTTTTTTACTAAATCCTGACTCTGTTTGCAAGCGTTGTCTCGCAAGACGAGCAGGATTCAAGCCTCTGGGGTGTGCAGTACCACATTTGGCCAGATGTGCGGGGGCGTCGGTGACACTCTGAGCCGCTCGGAGACACTCTGAAACTCTCTGAGCAGCTCTAAAAGCAGTGGCTCAAAGCAGTCTCTGAGTTTTCTCGCCGCCCCCCCCCCCACCTCTTTCCACATGTGGTACTACATACAATAGCAGTCACTGTGGAGCCAATTATCTGCGTTTCCATTGACTCCTATGGGGAAATTTGCTTTGATATACGAGTGCTTTGGATTACAAGCATTCTTCTGGAACGAATTATGCTTGTAATCAAAGTTACCAATGTATAGTATTGGTCCGTTTTCCTTCCCACATCACTTCCGGTCAGACGCTGTGCTGCGCTCCACGCTGATGCCCAGGCTGAAGCGCACTTCCTGTTCCGACCGAGGCTTCCAGGAGGTCGTGTATTGTATTACAGCCAGCTTGGTTACATGCCAAGGTTTCCTCTGCAGATATCGTATTGCTGCCCCATCCTCCAGCGCTTCACATTTGGATTTTACACCTACCCCACGGACTGCTGAGTGACACCGGACCACCCACTACATATGCCCTGTATTTTTCATCATCTTGTGAGTAGCCATTTGGCTGTTTATGTTGCTGCCATAATAAAAATCCTTTATACTGCACTTAGATTGGCGCACCTTCTTATTTTCATCACCGCTGTATAGTATAACCAACCGCATTCAGTGGTATAGTTAACAGACCAAAAGGGAACAAATGAAAAAAGTTAATTGTTATAGTTTACATACGTGAAGGTACGCTACTTGCTAAGGACCCCCGTAACAGATAATTAGGTTCTTAACTTCTTCAGACCCGCGCTATAGCCGAATGACGACTACAGCGCAGACCTGAAAATCCAACTGGACGTCAATTGACGTCTGCCCCTAAGGGCGTTCCCCGCGCGCACTCCAGAGCGCGCAACGGGGAAACTCTGTGTAGGCCGTGTCCCTTTGGACACAGCCAATTACAGTTCGCCGCGAACGGCCAATCAGCCAATTGCGATGCGATCTGTGCGGCCAATGAGAGATGATCTCATATGTAAACATTTGAGATCATCTCTCATTGCCGTTTTACACAGAGACAGCGTCCTGTCTCTGGAGAGGAGACCGATCTGTGTCCCTTGTACATAGGGATAAGGATCGGTCACCTCCCCAGTCACCCCCCCTCCACCTACAGTTAGAACACAATGCAGGGAATACATTTAACCCCTTCCTCACCCCGTAGTGTTAACCCCTTCAATGCCAGTCACATTTATACTGTAATTAGTGCATATTTATAGCACTGATCGCAGTATAAATGTGAATGGCGCCAAAAATGTGTCAAAAGTGTCCGATGTGTCCGCCATAACGTCGCAGTCCCAATAAAAATCGCAGATCGCCGCCATTTCTAGTAAAAAAAATAATAATAATTCTGTCCCCTATTTTGTAGGCGCTATAACTTTTGCGCAAACCAGTCGCTTATTGCGATTTTTTTTTTTACCAAAAATATGTAGAAGAATACGTATCGGCCTAAACTGAGAAATTTTTTTTTTTTTTTTTTTTTTTTAAATTGGGATATTTATTATAGCCACAAGTAAAATATATTGTATTTTTTTCAAAATTGTCGCTCTTTTTTGCTTATAGCGCAAAAAATAAAAACCGCAGAGGTGATCAAATACCACCAAAAGAAAGCTCTACTTGTGGGGAAAAAAGGACGTCAATTTTGTTTGGGAGCCACGTCGCACGACCGCGCAATTGTTAGTTAAAGCGACGCAGTGCCGAAAGCTGGAATTTCACCTGGGCAGGAGGGGGGTATATGTGCCCAGTAAGCAAGTGGTTAAATGAAAATAAAAACTATTTCTAGGTCAGCTACCTAATTTTGCTGAAAAATATTTTTCCAACACAATTGAAAAAAAAATAGAAAAATAAACACAAAGCTTTGGCTGATAACACACAATTTACAATAAAGGACATTAAATCATGGAAATAAAATGAATTGTGCCAGGTATTAAATTGTGTTTTTACAACTAAAGAATGGATAAATACGATGCCTAGCCAGCCCTTGCTTATTATTACAGATCTATTCAGAGAGTGGTGCTCCTTTCCTCTTCCTGTTGCACTTCCTCTATATATTGGTCATTGCTGCCTGGAATTTCCTCGCATCAAACATCTAAGCTGCCTCTATTGTTGTGAACTAATGTCTTCCCTTCAGTGGCTCAGTCAGGTGATACCAGTATGTGTGCCATAATAAATATCCATCACGTTCCTGTAACTGACCATCGATTAATATTCTATTGAAGAGGTTTTCCACTTCCAGTAAAATAAGATCTTTCAGTGAAGGTGAGGGGTCGATCAACAACTCAAGACACCCTAATTTTCATCATCAGCCTTCAAACTCATTGATCAAATCAAGCTTACTTGCAGCATTTTTCATGCTAGAAAATGTGATGACTTCAGCAGTCATTTCCCTAGCACAGCCCCTTCCCTCCTTGTAAACCATCGGTAGCTCCTTATCTGGGAGTGTCTAATAAATGTCTGTGCTGGCAAAGCTCCTCTGCCCCTCCCACCACCTCCCTACATAACCTTTTGTGTATCTCCTGGAGGAGGAGTGAGGGGAATACTGTAAAGTGTGTGCTGGGGCTGCTGACTTCACATCCAAGATGGCGGCACCCAGCAGCAGTCTCAGAGATTTTGGATGTCTACACAAGGGCAGCATTTACAGGTAAATAACATGCAAAAAATATGTACATTTTCATATAATCTGATTGTTGTTGAAATGAACAGACATGGTGACAGGGTATCTTTAATATCACATGCTATTTACATGTAGGCAGGTAGTTGGTAACGCTGCCCCAGTTGGAGAGGTTAGTCTTAATTATGTTTCCAATGTTTTTCTTGGCAGGTTTTCTTGGGTCCAACCTCCCAGTCCTGTGTGCTATAAAAGGGACGGAGGCCCAGACCCTAGGGTTCTGTCTTACTCAGGGGGCCTTTACTAACAGAAGAGACAGGGCCATGCTCACTGCCATTGCCAGAGTCTGGATTTCCAGTGCCATGCCCAGGTCGGAGTTCCCGCTACCTAGGGGGATTGCTGGGATCTGCAGTCCTCCCTGAAGATGCCAATCCTGAATACTACCATTATGAACTATAAGTTATGGCCAAGAATGGACTCTTTCCCATGCAGGTATGCTGGGGCAGCCACAAGCCTGAAGTTAGGGACTATGTATGTTAGGGAAAAGACTGAACTTTATTTTGGACTGTTCCAAGATAACAAGCAATTGTGCTGCAAGTTTGAAAATTACTTGTGAAGCCTGGCAAGTCTAGCAATAGCTTAGCAAGTTTGTTGCACAACTGCAGCAAGTTGCATGACTCCAGATCAAATTTCTTTGCAAACATTCTTCAAGTCTGCTGCAAGTTCTGGTTCAGTCACTGTGACTTTCAGAGCCAGTGGTGTCGCAAAGGGGTGCGGCCTACACCCGGGTGACACCCAACATAGGGAAGACACCATCTTGAGGGTGGCAAGGGACCTAGGTCCCGGAGGTAGGGCTTTTTTTCAGCTGGAACACAATTCCACCTTCGGTGCTAGCCCTGTGTGTTTCCTTCTGTCACTGCTGGTGTGCAGTGTCACTTATAATACAGAAGCCCAGACAGAAAGCATGTAACAAAAAAAAAATAATAAAAAATGAGCGCAGGGCAGCATGAGGAGGTACTCAGGCAGACTGGGGCAGTGAGGGTAAACATTAAGCCACACAGGAGAGTGAGGCAGAGAGGATTGGCTCAGGGGGAAAGGGGGAGGCAGTAAAAGGGGGGATAGGTCACATAGGCTGTACTTCCGGTCAGCACACAAGAAGAAGAAAAAGTTGACGCCCGCCCACCCTACATGTTCTGAGCTTGGGTATCGTATGTATTGGTTGTATTTATTTACTGTTTTTCCCTCCAGGGTAAGCGGTTGGGTCTTTGGAGGCATTGGTAAATTGTGGAAATTGAAGATGGGGACACATCTGAGGTATGGGCCCCTGGTGAATGCCAGTTATGTGGAGTAACTGGTTATGGAATGGTGTATCTACTGATGGTGTTCATCCCGAGTCGGTGCAAAGCGGCAGGGACTATAAGAGAGTTTAAGCAGATACAAGTTAAAGATTTTTGATGATAGTGCCTCCAAGGATCGGCAACCCTAAAAGATTATGCCTGGTTCTTTTTTTTTATTTTTTATAAGTGTTAAATTCTTTGTTTATTTTTATAAAGGGGCTGTTAAACGGCCTATTTATCCCAACCTTGGTGTCTGGCTAATTTTTGATAAGTTTAGCAAAGTGCCATAAGCTGGGGGTACAGAATGTTTTTTTTTTTTAACAGGGCCAGTATACCTCTGGGTGAGCTGTAGTTGAGCTGATATGACCGTGAAATGGGGTAGGGGGGAATGACATCACTGGTGTCGGAGCCCCAGGGGACGGGCATCCATCCAGTCGTGCTGCTGCCGGGTTGCCCGCTCCAATTGCCGGCAGTGACCACAGCATCTTGCCATCTTCCTCAAATCCCATCCAGATTCCAAATCTGATTCCAGCAAGCAACACAATATTGTTAAGCACTCAGCAGGTCAGTTCCAAATCAATATTCAATGCCAATGATGCCATTGTCCCTGAGGACAGCCAACAATGCAAAGTATGGGCCATACATCGAGTATAGACTAGGGGCTGGATTACTGTGGCAGTAGAGGTCCCAAGCCAGTACCTGCCTAATCAATCTGAGTGACAGCCCTAGACAGACAGACACTGCCACTGGGATTAATAACAGTAAAATGTTATAAATAATAAAGTATGGCTGCACATTCATCATACATTATCAAAGTGCAGACATTTTTTTCCCTGTGGAATGGGACCATCCTAAACGTTAGAGGTATGAAATAATTCTGTGCACTTTAATAATATAGTATACTTATTGTATATAATATTTTAGTGAATCAGTCCTGATGACAGTAGGCCTGGCACTGGGATTAAATAGTCACTGGAATTCATTAGACAGGATGTAGGGCTCAAAAGTATGAATAAAATTATCACGCTGTGTACTTTAATAATGTGATGAATTTGTAGCCATAATTAATTATATATAATATTTTATTGTAATCAATTCCTGTAGCAGTGTCTAGGTCTGTCACTCAGCCCACTGGAACTGATTACACTAAAATATTATAAAGAATTAATAAAGGTTACACATTCATCACATTATTAAAGTACAGATCATTTGTTCATACTTTCCCTGGGGCCGTCCCAAAAGAAGATACTGTAGTATGAATTATTTTTTTTAGAACTTAACCCTGCTTTAAACTTCAACACAACTTTATCCCTGACCTGTCTGGTGTGTTCCTTGGCCTTCATAATGCTGTTTACTAAGGTTCTCTAACAAACCTCTGAGGGCTTCACAGAACAGCTGTATTTATACTGAGATTAAATTACATACAGATGGACTCTATTTACTAAATAGGTGAATTCTGAAGGCAATTGGTTCCACTAGTTATTAGTTAGGGGTATCAGAGTAAAGGGGGCTGAATAATAATGCACGCCACACTTTTCAGATATTTATTTTTTATAAAAGAAAATTGAAAACCATTTATAATTTTCCTTCCACTTCACAATTATGTGCCGCTTTGTGTTGGTCTATCACATAAAATCACAATAAAATACATTTACGTTTTTTGTTGTATCATGGAATATGAATACTTTTTCAAGACACTGTAATTAATTTCACAGGTTCTGGTGCTAATTTATTGCATGAAAGGCACTATGGGCCAGATCCACAATGTAATGTAAAATTTCCCATTTAACCACTTCCATACCAGGCACTTACGCAGCTTCCTGCCCAAGCCAATTTTCAGCTTTCAGCACTGTCGCACTTTGAATGGCAATTGCGCGGTCATGCTACACTGTACCCAAACAAAATTGGCGTCCTTTTTTCCCCACAAATAGAGCTTTCTTTTGGTGGTATTTGATCACCTCTGCGATTTTTTTTTTTTGCGCAACAACTAAAAAAAGACTGAAAATTTGGAAAAAAAATTACGTTTTGTTTTTTCCTGTTAATGTTTTTGTAAATAAGTTTTCTCTTTCAATTACGGGCACTGATATGGCGGCACTAATGTGCACCGATGAGATGGCACTGATGGACATCGATGAGGTAGTACTGACGGGCACAGATGAGGTGGCACTGATTGGCGGCGCTGGTATGCGACACTGATGGGCACTCATAGGTGGCACTGATGGGCACACATAGGCGGCACTGATGGGCACACATAGGCGGCACTGATGGGCACTCATGGGTGGCACTGGGCACTCATAGGCGGCACAGATGGGCACTCATGGGTGGCACTGATGGATACTTATTGGTGGCACAGATGGGCACTGATAGGTGGGCACCGGGCATGGGTGGCACTGATGGACACTGTGGGGTGGCACTGATGGACACTGGGGTGGCACTGATGGACACTGTGGGGCAGCACTGATTTTGCCAGGTTGCCAGTCAGTGCCCATTTGTGGGCACTGATTGGCATATTTTTTTCTTTTTTTGAATGCTTTTTTTTTTTTTAGACTTTTTTTTTTTTTGCAGGCTTTTTTTTTTGCCCACCCTGGTGGTCCAGGGTGGGCATCCCTGGTGGTCCAGTGTGGCGATCCGAGGAGGGGCTGCGCTGATAAACAATCAGCGCGAACCCCCCCTGTCAGGAGAGCCGCCGATCGGCTCTCCTCTACTCGCGTCTGTCAGACGTGAGTAAGGAAGAGCCATCGACGGCTCTTCCTGTTTACATCGTGATCAGCCGTGATTGGACACGGCTGATCACGTGGTAAAGAGTCTCCGCCGGGGGCTCTTTACCGAGATCGGAGATGCAGGGTGTCAGACTGACACCCCACATCACCGATCGCCGCGATGCGCGCCCCCACGGGCGCGCGCGGCATGAAATCCTGCAGGACGTTCTGGAACGTCCTGTCAGGATTTCATAACCACTTCCCGGACGTAAATCGGCTATAGGCCGGGCGGGAAGTGGTTAAGTTACACTGCCTTAAAATTTCTACCTAAGTGCCCGATCCACAAAGCACTAACCTAGAAATTTTCGGCTGTGTAACTTAAATTCCGCCGGCGCAAGGCGTTCCTCTTCAAATGGGGGCGATTCCCATTTAAATTAGGCGCGCTCCCGCGCCGGCCGTACTGCGCATGCTCGTGACGTCATTTTCCCGACGCGAAATTACATTACGCCGAGCTTTGTGGATCGCGTCGGGTCAATAAAGTTGCGTCGGGAAACAAAAAAGATACGGCGGGAAATTTTTTTTTAAAACAAAAAAAAACCCCCGTCGCTGGACAGAAGGGTATACTTTTACAAGGTGTAAACAGTTTACACTTTGTAAAAGCAGCCCTAATTTTACACATGCAACTTAATACTTACGGAGAAAAAACGAAGCGTAAAAGCTTCGTGGATCTCCGGAAGTGCTAATTTGCATACCCGAAGCGGCATTTCGACGCGAAATGCCCCCAGCGGCGGATGCGGTACTGCATCCTAAGATCCGACAGTGTAAGTCTCTTACACATGTCTGATCTTCTGTCTATCTATGTGAAACTGATTCTGTGGATCAGTTCCATAGATAGAAACAGGGATACGACAGCGTATCAGTAGATTTGCCGGCGTATCCCTTTTGAGGATCTGGCCCTAAGTGAGTTTAATTAGCACCGTAATCAGCCACAGAACCTGTGTAATTAATATGTGTCTGGTTTTAAATGAGGTGGCAACCCTACATGGGTTGTATGCTCACATGCTCCGGTGATGGAAATCCACCCCCAATTTGTGGACATTCAGTATGTGGCGGTAATCGAGGATTGGAATCAATTCTGTGTTTTTATGGTGATAAAATAAGCACTTAGTTACCAGATGATCATAACTTTATTTCAGGTGCATTGGCTGGGTATGGGGTGGATGATGGGGTCCCGACAGATGTAGAATTTGAGAGACAGTAAAACATCTCATTACCATGACTGCATTCTTGAGGATAAAAGATGGCCATAATAAAGCCTACAGGCATTATTATTATCCCGAGTAGGAAGATTAGGCAAGGCACAAAGTTACTAGGATGATACCACTGATCCGCAGACAACTTTAAATAGCAGGCCGTTGGGATGATGAAGACAAGAGGTGTTGCACTGAGAACTCCCTGAAAAAAATAAGTAAAGGTCAGAGCCAATTAAAATATCTTCCAGGTTATTTTAACAACTTCATCCCGAGCCTTATTTTGACACTTGTTGTTTACAAGTTAAAATCACATTTTTTTTTTGCTAGAAAATTACTTAGAAAAAAATATATAATGTTTGGGGCTTCTAACACCCTAGAGTATAAAATGGGGGTCGTTGCAATACTTCCTGCCATACCGTGTTCGCGCAGCTGTCTTACAAGCGCACTTTTTGAATGAAAAAAGAAGACAACAGTAAAGTTAGCCAATTTCTTTTTTTTATATTGTGAAAGATTATGTTACGCTGAGTAAATCGATACCCAACATGTCACGCTTCAAAATTGCACCCGCTCGTGGAATGGCGACAAACTTTTACCCTTAAAAATCTCCATAGGCGATGTTTAACGTTTTCTACAGCTTACAAGCTCATCTGGATGTGGGGGGGGGGGGGTTGGGGGCTTTAAAAAATATATATATGCATATCATTTAAAAATAAATTAATATTATAAAAAAAAATTGGGTCACTTTTATTCCTATTATAAGGAATATAAACATCCCTTGTAATAGAAAAAAAAGTACGACAGCACCTCTTAAATATGAGACCTGGGGTCAAAAAGTGCAAAAAATAAATAAAAAATATTTCTCCTTTAAGGCCTTGTACACACGAGCAGACATGTCCGATGAAAACGGTCCGCGGACCGTTTTCATCATACATGTCTGCTAGAGTCTTTTGGTCTGATGTGTGTACACACCATCAGATCAAAATCCCTGCGGACAGAGAACGCGGTGACGTAGAAGACACTGACGTTCTCTGACACGGGAGTTCAATGCTTCCACGCATGTGTCGAAGCAATTCGACGCATGCGCGGGATTTCGGGCCAGCGGACATGTCCGATGAGTCGTACTAACTATCGGACATGTCCGACGGACAGGCTTCCAGCGGACAAGTTTCTTAGCATGCTAAGAAACTTTTGTCTGCTGGAAACCTGTCCGCTAGGCCGGAAAACTGTCTGGTAGGCCCTACACACGGTCGGACATGTCCGCGGAAACTGGTCCGACGGACCAGTTTTAGCGGACATGTTCGGTCGTGTGTACAAGGCCTAAGAGCTATGGGCAGAAGTGACGTTTAATGTCGCTTCCGCCCCCCCATGTTATGAAGCAGACGGCTGAGATGACCGGAGGGCGGCGGGAGAGCACCTCTCGCGCCACTGACAAAAGTGATCTTGCGGTGAATCCGCCGCGGAGACCACTTTTATCTCAAGGAGAAACGCACGCTGTTCCCAAAAATACCAGGGTTATGGCAGCTAGCAGCTGCCATAATGCTGGTATTTAGCGTCAAAATACCGACGTACGGGTAACAACAGTGGTGAAATACCTCTGCTAGTTGGGGTCACAAAGAAAAAGACGTGTATATATGAAAGTAGCGCCAGACCAAAAGATAAGAGTCCACATTTTTTTTTTTTTATTGTGTTAAAAGACAGCCAATGCTTTTTGGGGGTCAAAGGAACTTCTCCTTCATCGGGGCTTCAGTTAGAAATGAGAAGCTTGAAAGTAAAGCTTTCCTGTTCGAATCTTTGCAGGGAAGCTGATTGCTGGATTAAGATTCCTGGCCAGCAGTATTTGCATCAGCAGTCAAAATAAGAAAGATATATAGATATAGCTAAAGACCTGGGACTGGATTGAACTTCACCCCACTTTATTTGGAAGTACAATAAAAGTTTTAATTGGATGAAAAGTATACCACCTGTGCAATTAGCTTCCAACACTCTTTAGCCTGAGTGTCACCATCCAACAAAATGTCTTTATTTTGTCTTCACTCATCAAAAGGTCCGGATGGTCCCTCCTGCCTCCATACATTCCTATTAATCCATCACTATGATGGGCTGCCTCACTGCGAATATGAATGTGTGGGAAGCAGAAAGCAGCAGGTAGACTTCAACACAGTGCCATCCATCTCCAGTTTGAGAATAATATATATAGATCTTAAAGCGGAGTAAACCACAGCTTGCAAATAAAATTAAAAATTAAAACTCCCTGGCATAATCACATACTAGCACATTATAAAATACTTACCTCAGAACAACGCCCTCCAGTAGCACACTGTCACCGCTGACAGGGTTTCCATCGTCCCCCAGTCTTCCTTCCAGGTTTGCGGGCTCAGTAAGCTTTAGAATTACATAAAGCTTGTTGAAAGTCATCTGAAGCCTACAAGTAGGGATGAGCCGAACACCCTCCGGTTTGGGTCGCAGCAGAACATGCGAACAGGCAAAAAATTTGTTCGAACACACGAACACCGTTAAAGTCTATGGGACACGAATGTAAAAAAATCAAAAGTGCTAATTTGAAAGGCTTATATGCATGGTCATAAAAAGTGTTTGGGGACCCGGGTCCTGCCCCAGGGGACATGTATCAATGCAAAAAAAGTTTTAAAAACTACAGTTTTTTCGGGAGCAGTGATTTTAATAATGTTTAAAGTGAAAGAATAAAAGTGAAATATTCCTTTAAATTTCGTACCTGGGTCGATTGATTTCTTATTGAAAAACGTTATGAGCATAACATATGATTCTGTACTTTTTGAAACGCTGAACGTGGGACAGGGTGGGGGAGGGGAGAATGTTGGTATTGTTTGTACTGTATGTGTTGTTTAAAACTGCAAATAAACATAAATTAAAAAAAAAAAAAATTGTACCTGGTGGGTGTCTATAATATGCCTGTAAAGTGGCACATTTTTCCTGTGTTTAGAACAGTCCCTGCACAAAATGAAATTCCTAAAGGAAAAAAAAGTAATTTAAAAATACTCGCAGCTATAATGAATTGTCGAGTCCCAACAATACAGATAAAAGTCATTGAAAAAAACGTGTCCCCGAAACAAAATTGATAAAAAAAATTGTGTGGGGGTCCCCCCAAATTACATAACAGGCCCTTCAGGTCTGGTATGGGTATTAAGGGGAACCCTGCACCAACATTTAAAAAAAATGGCGTGGGGTTCCCCCCAAAAATCCATACCAGACCCTTATCCCTTATCCGAGCATGCAACCTGGCAGGCTATAATGAATTGACGGGTCCCGGCAATACAGATAAAAGTAACTGAAAAAAACGTCATGGGTTCCCTCCCCAGTCCATTATCAGGCCCTTTGGGTCTGGTATGAATATTAAGGGGAACCCTGAACCAAAATTTCAAAATAAAATTGCGTGGGGGTCCCCCCAAATTTCATACCAGGCCGTTATCTGAGCATGCAACCTGGCGGGCCACAGGAAAAAGAGGGGGGGGGACGAGAGAGCGGACCCCCCTCCTGAACCGTACCAGGCCACATGCCCTCAACATGGGGAGGATGCTTTGGGGTCTGGACCCCAAAGCATCATGTCTCCGTGTTGATGGGGACAAGGGCCTCATCCCCACAACCCTTGCCCGGTGGTTGTGGGGGTCTGCGGGCGGGGGGCTTATCGGTATCTGGAAGCCCCCTTTAACAAAGGGGACCTCCAGATTCCCCCACATTGTACCCCTACCATTTCACAAAAAAAAGTGTCCAAAATCTTAAAAACAGCTTGGGACAGCTTGGGACAAGTCCTTTATTAAACTAAAAAAAAAAAAAAAAAAATTCCAGCGATGTAATCCATTCTCGAGTGGAGGATATGGAGAAATCCCCCCCCCCCAAAAAAAACGCTGACACGATCCTGCCTCCTGCCACCCACCGAATGATGCTCTCCCGCCGTGACAGCTCTTACATAGCTGAGGACGGGGCCACCCGTCACGTGCGTGGGTGACCCCGCCCCTTCTGACGCAACGGGAAACGCTGCGGGGTTACCCAGTGACATGTATGGGTGACCCTGCCCCCCTCTGACGCAACGCACTTTTTATGACAATACCATGCATATAAGCCTTTAAAATTAGCAATTTTGATTTCTCCCACAGACTTTTAAAGGGTGTTCTGCAGCTTTCGAATTTGCCACGAACACCCCAAATTGTTTGTTATTCGGCAAACACCAGATGTTCGAGTCAAACTTACGTTCGACTCGAACATCTAGCTCATCCCTACCTACAAGCAGCTTATTTAAAGTGACAGTCAGCAGTCCCCTTAAAGAATAACTATCATTATTATTTATTATTCAACTCCCCATTCAGATAGCAGGATAACTTGCCACACGTGTGGAAGTGTTGAATTGTAAGTCTATCAACTTTCTGTACATTTTCACTGGCAAGTTGATCACTTGAAGAGCATTTGAAGCACAAGTTCTTTAATTTACACATTTCCAATTTGTAGCAAATTTGTGTGGCATGTCTCTAGCAAGAGACAAGTTGCAGTGGTGAGTCTACAGCAAGAGCTCTGCAAGTCTACAGCATACAAATTCAGCCACAGTGCCCCCTGTGGTGGGATGACTATTTTACAACATAACTGAACCAGAACTTGCAGCAGACTTGCAGACTGTTTGCAAAGAAATTTATCTGGAGTCATGCAATGTGGACTTGCTGCAATTGTGCAACAAATTTGTGAAGTCTGGCAAGTCTAGCAATAGCTTAGCAAATCATTTTCAAACTTGCAGCACAATTACTTGCTATCTGGGCAGGTGACCGAGTGCAAATACTGTAGCACTTAGTCCCATTCTGATAGATGGCCTTGTAAAGGCAGAATGTTTTTTTATCTTAATGCATTCTATGCATTAAGATAAAAAACCTTCTGTGTGTAGCAGCCACCCCAGTTCCCCCTAATTACTTACCTGAACCCCATCTCTCTCCAGTGATGTCCACGAATGTCTAAGCCGCCTAGGAGTCTCCTCCTGATTGGCTGAGACATAGCAGTGGCGCCATTGGTTCCCGCGGCTGTCAATCAAAGTTAGTCAGCCAATCAGGGAAGAGAGTGGGCAGGGCCGGGGGGCCGTGTCTGAATGGACACAGGGACCTATGACTCGGCTCCAGTGCCCCCATAGGAAGCTGCTGACTGTGGGGGCCCCTTGATAGAGAGGGAGGGGCCAGGAGCAGCAAAGAGGGACCCAAAAAGAAGAGGAGGATCGGGGCTGCTCTGTGCAAAACCAACTGCACAGAGCAGGTAAGTATAACATGTTTGTTATTTTAATTTTAGTTTTAAACAAGGCTTTAGAATCACTTTAAACACACCTCTAAATATGCTTGATGTAACTCTACCCCCTTTTAAAGCCTAAATTATGGACATTCCTGTGGGGGAAGGTACCGACTGAACAGTGCCTAGCCCACTCTCTAAGCTGAGTGATTTTTCACAATTATGATTGAACAATTAGTGCTGCTTGCTCGTTCATGATAGTAAAAGATCACTTAGAGAGTTGGTTCTATGTAAAGTATCTTCCTGAGGCAGCTGCAGATATATTACACAGAGCCGCAGCTCTGGTGGATCTTTTACTATTATGAATGACCAAGCGGTGCTGATTATTCATAATAGTGACAGATCACTCAGGGCTCTGTGTGTCTATCAGGACTGCTTGTGCACATGCACAGCCGGGCCAATTGATCACATAGCACTGCAGCACTGTGTTAGCCTTCACTATTTATGAATGAGCGATCAGCAATGTTGGGACCCGTGCCATGTATACCACGGCCTGACATTTCCGACTGTGCATTCACAAAACTGAAAACTCACATCGGCTGGGCTTTGTATATGTCAAAGCAGCCATGAAATACACCCATTTTTAAGCTGATCATACTGTATGATTTCTCTCCTTCAGCCTGTGAATGGACCATTGCAACATCATGAATGGATGAATCTCTCCTGGTGGTTATTGTATTTTAACAGCTGACACCCATGGCTGGCTGCATGCAGGCTATGATCTTTTTCTGTCAATGGTAGCGCTGGGCTCCGGAGAGGCCTCTGCTGCAAAGAGACCAGAGCTGTCAATCACAAATCTGTCTCCTTCCTAGCAGCGTTGTCAGACAGGGGTTGGGGAAACCTGTCCAACCACCCTGCTTAGAAACAAAGGGAAGGATTTGAAAGGGACCAAGTGCTATAAAACAATGTATAATGTTGGCTTGTCTTTAAGATCTATGTATAACATTCCCAAACTCGAACTGGACAGTTCATTAAGCTAGATGTTTGGCAAAGTCTTTGAAATTGCTTTGAATTGACTTGTACATGCTGACAGGGGCGGCCTGTGCATTAGGGCGCAAGTATGCCACCCCCTTCTACCCCCTATATGCATAATGGATAGATTCATGCATTGCAGGAATCTATCATGGCAGTCCTTTTCGGATGACAGGCGCCTGAATTACAGCGGTGGGGGTGTTTTTTTGAAGCACCTGATTAGAGTCACAGGCTCTAATAGGCTTTAAAATAGGGTGGCGTGCAGAGCATTGCGCTCGTAGTCCACCCAGATATGTTAAAAAAGAAAATTAATATTTGCTTTCTAATACTGAATCGCCTCTCCGCCAATCAGAAAGCACGAGTTGGCTACCTGTTTTTCTTATTGGCTGAATGGTTAGGCGATCCTATTGGACACCTAGGAGGAAGGGAAGGAGATGCATGGCAGAAGCTGCCGTGATTTCAGAAGGACACGGAAGACGCTGCAGTATGCCTGCCGCAGCCTGTCCCCCTGCCCGATGATTACAATGTGCCCGCCGATCGGGTAAGTGCCGGTGGACTGGCAAACAGCGGGGGGTTAAGGTGCCGTGGGGGTTGGAGGGGTTGGGGTTGCTAGCCATTCAATGTGCCCCCCCAAACAAACACCAGCCACCACTGCATGCTGATCTTAAACAAACGAAAGCCTATGGGCCAGATCCACAGAAGAATTACGCCGGCGTATCTTTGTTTTGTATCTACAAAACAAGATACGACTGCATCTGGGCTCGATCCGACTGGCGTACGTCTTAGTACGCCGTCGGATCTTAGGTGCATTTTTCCGCCGGCCGCTAGGTGGCGTTTCCGTCGAAATCCGCGTTGAGTATGCAAATTAGCTAGATACGGCGATCCACGAACGTACGTCCGGCGCATTTTTTTACGTCGTTTGAGTTCGGCTTTTTCCGGCGTATAGTTACCCCTGCTATATGAGGCGTACTCAATGTTAAGTATAGCCGTTGTTCCCGATTTGAAATTTGGATTTTTTTACGTCGTTTGCATAAGTTGTTCGCGAATAGGGATTTGCGTAGAATGACGTCACCGTTGTAAACATTGGCTGGTTCCGGTTTAATTTCGAGCATGCGCACTGGGATACCCCCACGGACGGCGCATGCGCAGTTGAAAAAAAATGTAATTTACGTTGGGTCAAGACGTATTTACATAAAACACGCCCCCATCACATCCATTTGAATTGCGCGCCCTTACGCTGCCAAAGATACACTACGCCGCCGTAACTTACGGCGCGCTTTCTTTGAGGATACACAAAAAAAGTAAGTTACGGCGGCGTAGTGTATCTTAGATACGATACGCCCGACGCAAATATGCGCCGATGTATGTGGATCTGCCCCTATGTGTTAAAAGTTAACAATCAACATCTGATTCGACTAAACGATCAAATTAAATCGATTGAGCAAAACAAATAGCGTGGTTGAGATCTGTGATTCCATCTGATTAACTTGATACAATTGATTTCTATATGGTAGCGATCAAAACTTGGGCACACATGTATGTCACATTGATCGATTTATGTTTGCTGCAATGCCTTTTAGCTCAATTTATGTGATTGATCAGTTTGGAGCGATCAATTTATTGGAGGGGATCTACAAGATTTGAAATATATATGGCTACACTCTCAGCATCTGAAATGAAATACATTAATTGTTATGCTAATAGAAACCATTACTTTTATAAATGCAAGGTAATAAGCTACTTACATTAAGCTCCAATACCATTCCGAGACAGTCAGAGAGTAAAGATATAACAGTGGTTAGAGACACAACTAAGAGGGTCACTGTGAAATGAAGGACAGTGGAGAGATTTCCTCCAAAGAAGACATTTGAGATCACCTGCAGAAAACACAAATACCTATTTTAGGAAAGATTCCCTTTCATATTTCATTGCACTGTAGCGCTGGCAAGAGTTGGAACAGCAGCGCCATCTACTGTTATAAGTGAAGTAGCACTTACAGGTGACACAAACAGACAGGTATGAAAGAACATGACTGGTATGGCTTTAAAACCAAACTCTAGAATTAACTTTCCGTTAAATTGTTTTTTTGGACCAAACACGCTGTTCCCATTACTAAGGGCTAATGCAGTTAAAAAAAAACTTGCTTTTACAGGCTTTTAACCACTTGAGACCTGCGCAAATTTGTGTCAAAAGTGTCCGATACGTCCGCTGCAATATCGCAGTCCCAATAAAAATTGCAGATCGCCGCCATTACTAGTAAAAAAAAAATATAAAAAAAAAATCATAATTCTGTTCCCCATTTTGTAGGCGCTATAACTTTTGCGCAAACCAGTTGCTTATTGCGATTTTTATTTTTTTTACAAAAATACGTCGAAAAATACGTATCGGCCTTAACTGAGAAAAAAAATAGTTTTTTTTTTTTTTAAATTGGGATATTTATTATAGCAACAAGTAAAATATATATATATATTTTTTAAATTGTCGCTCTTTTTTTGTTTATAGCGCAAAAAATAAAAACCGCAGAGGTGATTAAATACCACCAAAAGAAAGCTCTATTTGTGGGGAAAAAAGGACATCAATTTTGTTTGGGAGCCACGTCGCACGACCGCGCAAATGTCAGTTAAAGCGACGCAGTGCCGGAAGCTGAAATTTCACCTGGGCACGAAGGGGGTTTATGTGCCCAGTAAGCAAGTGGTTAAGCTTTTGTTTCAGCTTGAAGAAGCTTGTGCTTTTTTTGTGCTCTTGTGCACATTTTTATTGAGCTTCTTCAAGCTCCTTTGATCTTTTTTAAACATAAGCATTTTTTTCACAAACCCTCCCAAATAATATTTTCTTAACCACTGTGTAAACAAAACAAAAATCTAGAACAAACGTTTTTGTGCGTTTTCAAGCTTCTTTGAGCTCTTTTGGGCTCCTTGGGGCACTAGCTCCTCTCAAAAACACAAGCTTGGTGGGGTTTTTCCTGCCTGTAGGAGCGTATGCATGAAAACGCCTTAAAAAGCCTAAGGCCCGGATTCACATACATTGGTGCATATTTATGCCGCCGTAGCGTATCTCCTTTACGCTACGCCGACGCAGCGCAGAGAGGCAAGCACTGGATTCACAAAGCCAGTGCTGCCAAATCTGCGCTGGGTTTCCTAGGCGTATGTGGAAGTGGGCGTGAGTCATGCAAATGAGGCGTGACCCCATGCAAATGATGGGCTGAGTCTCAGACAGATACGTATAATGAACGGCGCGTGCGCCGTCCCGTGGACGCATCCCAGTGCGCATGCTCAGAATCACGTCGGAACTACTCTCTAAGGTACGCCGAATCACTGCCTACGGCGTGAACATAACCTACGTCCAGCCCGATTCACGTCCTATGTAAACTACGTCGGCTTGTGTTCCCTGGTCCAGCTATTTGCATGGATGCTGCTGAGTTACACCTGCTTTATGGGGCATAACTTTACACCGGACGTATGACTTTATGCGCACTGCGTCGGACGGACGTACGTTTGAGAATCGGCGTATCTCCCTCATTTGAGTATGTGAATAGAAAATCCATGGGTGCGCCAAATACGTCCAGCGTAAATATGTGTCCACTCTACTCCGGCGTAGGAAAGTTACGTTGGTCGGATGAAGCCTATCTTCAGGTGTATCTCAGTTTGTGGGCACGGCGCATAGATACGACGGCGCATATTTGCACTTACGCGGCGTATCTCGAGATACGTCGGCGTAAGTGCTTTGTGAATCCGGGCCATAGTGTGCATTGACACATTGACTAACATGGAGGGGCGTTTCTAGGCAGATAAAATAAGAGCTCAAAAGCCAGTAGGAGGCGCTTCTTTGAGCTTCTTTGAGCTGCAGTGTGCATGAGCCCTAATACATGTACTGGCTGTTATCACTGTATACAATTGTATGCAGAATCAACTACATACAGTATACAGAGCTGCGTTCTGGAAGCAAGATGGGGACTGCCTGTCCTTTTCCTGGAACAAAACTGAGTTGGACTGAGTGTTACTCAGCCATTCACAGGAAGCTTTGTATTTTTATGAATTAAAACAAGGCTTCCCCTGATTGGTGCCCCCACCTCTGGTTGCATGCCATAGAAGTCAATAAAAAACTAATTACCTTAGTTTCCATTGACTTCTATGGGGAAACTCGCTTTGATAAGCGAGTGCATTGGATTACAAGCATTCTCCTGGAATGGATTATGCTTGTAATCCAAGGTTCCACTGTATATGCTATAAATTATATATACATATATATATATATATATATATATAACAAGGCTCAAAATTTCAAGTCCTGAGCTGCTCGCCAGGCCTCAAGAGTTACTCGCCACCAGTTGCCCCACCTAATTCATACACTGCCCTGCGCCTAATTGCACCCGTAAACATGCCCTCGTAGATTATCTCATGGAATGACAATGTTTTATGCAGAATCAAGTTACAAAATTAAATATTACCAACAACAACTTTAACAAAATGGGACAGGGCACTAGGGACAGGGCACTGAGGACAGACCAGAGGGACGGGGCACTGGGAGCAGACCAGAGGGACGGGGCACTGGGAGCAGACCAGAGGGACGGGGCACTGGGAGCAGACCAGAGGGACAGGGCACTGGGAGCAGACCAGAGGGACGGGGCACTGGGGGCAGACCAGAGGGACGGGGCACTGGGGGCAGACCAGAGGGACGGGGCACTGGGGGCAGACCAGAGGGACAGGGCACTGGGGGCAGACCAGAGGGACAGGGCACTGGGGGCAGACCAGAGGGACAAGGCACTGAGGGCAGACCAGAGGGACGGGGCACTGGGGGCAGACCAGAGGGACGGGGCACTGGGGGCAGACCAGAGGGACAGGGCACTGGGGGCAGACCAGAGGGACAGGGCACTGGGGGCAGACCAGAGGGACAAGGCACTGAGGGCAGACCAGAGGGACAGGGCACTAGAACTGGGTCTCTTCCCTATTCTCTTGCTGTCTCCTCTGCAACTCCCATCCATCCATCCATCCTCTCTCTCCCCCTCTCCCATTCATCTCATCAGGAGCCTGTGTGTGCGGCTCCACGCTTGCATGTCCCCACTTCCCCCTTTTATTCAGGCTGGCAGAGAGGAGAGGAGCTGCAGCACAGCGGGAGGGAGTACAATCCAGCGCTGAGATCCACACAACTGCACAGCCGTTGACACCATAGCACAGCGCACACTGACAGCGCACAGCACACATTGAGACCAGTCTGCTCACAGTGCTCAGGCTGAACTGTTGGACACTTACATAGAGCACAAGGAGAAAAAAACTGCACAAACTAGAAGGCTGCCGCTCTCATGTCAGGGCAAATTTCAGTGAGCGCTGCACTGCCTACCTGGGACACCCGGAGTGGTAATTTTCACAATCCTCCACCTGACTCATTACTTCCTGCTCTCTGCTCTCCAGCTTCATTGGCCGGGGGGGAAGGGGGCAGGCTCAGAGAGGTCATACTGTTAGGTCCCATGGCTTAATGAGAATTGTAAGTAGAGCACCTGTGTACTGCTCTGCCTGTGTGCGGCTCACCAGACTACTTTTCCCGAGCATGCACCTTTCCTCTTCGGCCGCCAATCTCATCGGGACTCTAAGTGTAGGCACAGATTGCAGGGAGATTGCTCATGCAGCCCTGGCATCACTCGCCCCCAGCTTAAATCCACTCGCCAAATGCTAGTAGGCGAGTGGAAATTTTGAGGGCTGTATATAATATATATATATTTTCAATACTTTTCCGACCAAAGTGGAGCTACTAATGATCAGAGCCAGTTGCTGCATTATTATTATGTTGTGTATATGTGTTTTATATGTTTGTATATTTGGCCATAGGTCTGCGAACTCACCTCTCTGGCCACAAAACACTCCATAGGGTATGTCAGTATTATAGTTATTGCATAGCAAAATCTTCCCACGGTGGCCAGGTTGTCATCCATGCAGTAATTCTCAAACAGGTCACCTATAATGGTAAATAACAAAAATATTAAAACAAAAAAGTTTGCTCTCATACCATCAAATCTACGAATATGAAAAAAGTTACAATACATTTTGTCAGGACCAGATTACAGGCACATTTGTTAAATACTTGGCCGTGTTTGTCCTCATCTTACACAATATTTAACTGGCTTGCGGAAGCTGCAAAGGGTGAATGCGGGAGGGGGGAGGGGTCGGGAATTAAAGCGGAGTTATGCTCAAAAGTGGAACTTCCGCTTATCAGTCTCCTCCCCTCCTCCGTTGGAGCATATGGCACCTTTCAGGGGGGAGGGGGGAACGGGTTCCTGTTTTTGACAGGTCCCCTTCCTCACTTCCGGAGATGGTGCCACTGCGCCATCCCTCGGAAATACCGCCCCCTCCTCCCTTTGTGGTCAGGCCAATTAGAAAGCGCAGCTCGCTTTTCGCATGCGCAGTAGGTTACTGAAAGCTGAAAGGCTTCACTGCCGGTTTCCCTTACTAGGAATGGCGGCAGCAGCACCCAACAGCCGATCTGAAAATCGGCTTGATGCCAACATCGCGGGCTCCCTGGACAGGTAAGTGTCCATATATTAAAATTCAGCAGCAACAGTATTTGTAGCTGCTGAATTTAAATTTTTCATAGGGGGGGCACCTTCTTAAGTGTCAAAACGTTATTTTTCGTTTTGGGTAAAGTGAGGAAGGGTAAGACTCTCTGTCGAGTTTTTATAGCTCTGCGTTCCTGCAGGGGAGATTCACCCCTCTATTTGTACTGTGATCATTAGAAAGAAAGTCAGGGGAAATCCCACATTTTAGAGCTGTCCCCAGAACAAGAGGTGAAGTCAAATCTTCTGACGGGGATACCTGTCCCAAGGACAACTATCTGTAATGGAAATATGGGAAGATTTCCTCTAACTTATTGTTGTCTCTGTTGTTTGTCTTCTTTGTTACACAGCATGAAAAAAATTACTGGCAGGGGTTTCAACTCTTCCAAGGCTAACAAAAAAAAAAAAAAAAAAACATACAGACATTCTCGGCCTTTTGGCTAAGTATCTATCAAGTGTAGTATCTGTTCTTATCAGTTGCCAATAGGTGGTGCTAAGCTGACTGTCCCCAGTACCCTGTGAGAGGGGGAACAGGATGGCAGTCGGCGGACGCTAAGCCTGTTGGCGTGGAGGTGAAAGCCTTCTGATCGGGACAGAGAGGCATAAGTTATGAATAACAAGAAACAATGTGTGAATATGCCAGTAGCTGTGGTAATATTCAGATTAAATACTGCTCAGTATTTACACAGACAAGGTCATACTGTGTGTTTGCTGACTGTATTTGTGTCCCATGCAAATATCCCAGGATACACTTAACTATTTAAAATATTTACCAAGATATATATACATAAAATTGTCTTGAGTATTGCTGTATTTTGTATATAAAATCGATCCAAAAAATTTATGTTAGAAGTTTTACTTCTTTAACTCTGGCACAAATTATTTATTTTTCATTAATTTTATTTATTTATTTTTCCTTATTTCTTGTCCCTGTGAACACTCACTGTGGGGCATTTATCAATTCTGTTTCACAGCAAGAAGGATAAGGAGGCAGCTTCATCTGTAAATTCTGCCCTCTGCTGCCTTAAAGTAGAACAGCAACTGTCTGTTTTGATAAAAATTCTGTCTCATCAGTAGTAAACCTTGTGGACGGCCTTCTCAGAAGAGTTGAAGCTGTTATAGCTGCAAAGAGTGGGGCCAACTCAATATTGAACCCTTCGGACTAAGACTGGGATGCTATTAAATTTCATGTGCGTGTAAAGGCAGCCGTTCCAATACTTTCGAAAATATAGTGTATATATAGACACCCTAAAGTGGATATAAACCCAATTCATGAAATTTGAGCTGGGCACATATATCTCCAGTGTTTGGTACCTCTCTCCAAAGCACTGTGTCCCGAAGCTGTCTCTTGCTCCGTAGCTCTGTTATCAGCCTAATAACGTCTGACACATTCTCCGAGATGGGGGACAGAAGTGTGTGTCGGGGGAGGTTGCTATATATATTCGGCATCAGATTTCCGTCTAAGAGCAGAGCTGTGCACATTCCTTTCTTCCTTTGCCTATGAGGAGAAGGGTTGTGTGCCTTTCTTCCAATCAGCAGTCTTGGCTGTATGCCAATCAGTGGTGGCTGTTGGTAATTTTTTTTTACCCGGGTCGGTCAGTTGGTTGGTTCACTTGCCTCAACCACAGGCGGCTACCCCGACTCTCCTCCGCGGGCATCACGAGCGGGCATCTCCTTCTCCAGCTCTGCGGCTTCTGTCTCCTCCCTCCTCCTCAGCTGCCAATCAGAAAACACACCTCACACCCGCGCTTCCTGATTGGCCGAGAGGCAATTCAGTGTTAGAACAGCGTATATTTATTTGCTATTCTAACACACCTGGGTGGGCTTTGAGCGCAATGCTCTGCGTCCGGAGCCCACCCTATTTTGAAAAGCCTATTAGAGCCTCTGGCTCTAATCAGGTTCTTAAAGAACAAAACAAAAATTCATGCCCCTGTTGTCGTAAAAGGGGCCAGATGAATGAATAAGGGGTGGTGGCAGCAATGAAAAAAGGAGGCGTGTGCCCGTGCGCCCTTAATAGACGGGCCGCCCCTCATGCCAATAATCCCAGTGCTAAACAGGAAGAGAAAAACGTTAACAGGACATGCACTTTCTAAAAGATATATACAGATGAAGACAGCAGATACACATGTAAAACTTATGAAGGGAGATTTGTTTCATCTCTGTGTATCATCTGAGGCTGCTCACTTCACTGGGTATATGTGAGGGATTCCATCCACTTTAAGATCACCTACAATATCATTATGCAGCTGGAACAAAATATCATAAGCTATTAAAATGGAAAAAATATACTGTATATTCTATTGCCAATAGGAAGTAGAAATGTCTTCTAGTCAATGAATATTTGTACATTACCTTGTGTGAATCCTGTGAAAGATATATATCCAAAGACTGAGTACTGAACGCTGATAATCAGTGACATTATCATTGATACATGTGTGATACGGGACCAGCTGCTCACTGTTGCTTTTTCTAAAGATCCATAAATAAGAAAACAGGCGTGGTGGCACATAAACACTGAAATAAAGACAAACTTGTGATTAAAACATGCCTACGGTGAATATAAAATCATTCAACATTTTAGGGCTGGTTCACACCACTTGTACTTAGTTAAATGCAAGTTTCAGCACCACACAGGAACACACGTGGCCCAGATTCTCAAAGGAGATACGACGGCGTATCTCCAGATTTTGTTTGGAAAATTTTCACTTTTTTTAATTAAAAAATAAGACAACAGTAAAGTTAGCCCAATTTTTTTTTATAATGTGAAAGATTATGTTACGCCGAGTAAAATTATACCCAACATGTCACACTTCAAAATTGCTCCCGCTCGTGGAATGGCGTCAAATTTTTACCCTTAAAAATCTCCATAGGCGACGTTTAAAAAATTCTATAGGTTGCATCTTTTGAGTTACAGAGGAGGTCTAGGGCTAGAATTTTTGCTCTCGCTCTAACGATCGCGGTGATACTTCACTTGTGTGGTTTGAACACCGTTTTCATATGCAGGCGCTGCTCACGTATGCGTTTGAATTCTGAGAATTCTTGTGCAGGGTTTTGCCACAGAGGATAAAAGGTAGCTTGTTAATTCATTTGTTACTATGTCAAACTGAAACACAAGTTTTGGGTGAAGTTAACTTATAAAGAGAGATTCTTACCAAAAGACATCACGCCAACTGCTTGCACCGCGTTCCAGTTTGCAAAAACCCATGCATCTTTAGTGTGTGGTCTAGAATGTAATGAACAAAACTGTTAAGGGAGAAGTTTGGAGTTTATAACAAAAAACAAACATATATAATCACATCCATGCTGCAGCTGTTCCCCACCGACTCCAAGCCAGAGAACTGAAGGATCACATGGCTGCTGATCACTCAGTTCTCATCCTGCTCCTTCAGAACTCACTGGAGTGGCGGGTAGAAGAGGGGGTGGGAGCGGCTGGCTCAGGCTTTTAGGAGCTGAACCAGCTGCCGGCCAGGCATGATGCTGGATCCCGACATTATTGTCGGGATCCTTTCAGAGCCTGGCCTTGTTATGTCAACTGACACCTGGCTTTAGTCCGCTGCTGGCTAAATCTGGGTCACAGAAGTGAAAAAATTAGTGCACTTCTGGGACATAAATAGTACTGGGGTTACAGCTGGTAACCCTAGTGAACCACTTGCAAACTGCAATATATGTGTGTGTGTGTGTATATATATATATATATATATATATATATATATGTGTATGTACGTATTGTGGTTAGCAAGTGTTAGCTGACTTTCAAGTCCAGCTTGGACTTATGGTATGTATACATATTTCATACCTGTGGAAGTGAAGAGTCACTGTAGTAGTCGGTGCTACTACAGTGATCAAGCCACAATCTTCTGGGTCTTGTGGCTTTCTTCTGCCCTTTTACTTTTGTGAACACAGGGGGGTCCACTCATTTGGCACAGCTGCCACATTCACAGAACGCCTTGTATTTTTTCCAATGAATACAATGCATTCTCTGATTGAATGAGACAGAGATTATGAAGTCACCACCCCTCCTCTCCACCTCATCCTATCAGAGAATCACTTTCGTTCACTGAAAAAATGACAAGGTGGCCATGCCAAGTAAGCAACCCCATGTGGTCAGAAGGGCAGTTGCTCGGTACAGGAACTGGAAGCTGACAGCAATCACTGGAGCAGTGCCAATTACTACAGCGAGTCTCTGCTTCCACAGCACCCCCTCAGGTATGGAATATGTATACTTACACTGGCGGAAGCTAGAAATCAGTTTTAACTGCTTCAATACCGGGCTTTTATACACACCTCCATACCAGGCCTATTCTGGCACTTCTCTCCTACATGTACAAATCATAGTTTTTTTGCTAGAAAATTACGCAGAACCCCCAAACATTATATATGTTTTTTTAGCAGACACCCTAGGGAATAAAACGACGGTCATTGAAACGTTTTATCTTGCACGGTATTTGCGCAATAATTTTTCAAACGCCTTTTTTTAAAAAAAAAATTGTTTCATGAATTAAAAAAATAACAAAACAGTAAAGTTAGCCCAATTTTTTTGTAAAATATGAAAGGTGATGTTACACTGAGTACATAGATACCCAACATGTCACGCTTTAAAATTGCGCACACTCATGGAATGGCGCCAAACTTCGGTACTTAAAAATCCCCATAGGCAACGCTTTGAAATTTCTTACAGGTTACCAGTTTAGATTTACAGAGGAGATCTAGTGCTAGAATTGTTGCTGGCACTCTAACGCACGCGGCGATACCTCACATATGTGGTTTAAACGGCGTTTACAAATGTCGGCGGGACTTGCGTGTGCGTTCGCTTCTGCGCGCAAGCTACTGGGGACAGGGGCGTTAAAATTTTTTTTTTTTTTTACATATTTATTTATTTTTTTACACTTTTTTTTTATTTTTTTTATTATCACTTTTATTCCTATTACAAGCAGGGCTTTTTTTCAGGGGGAACTTGGGGGAACTCAGTTCCACCACCTTTGGCTCAGACCCTTTGGTGCCTGCTCACCACAATCACTTGTAAACACAGAAGTCTGGTTTCTGTGTTTACAAGTGACAGCTCTGTACTCTGTGTGTAACCCCCCTGAACTCTACACTCTGTATGAAATGCAATCCCGGTATTTATTGCCCCTTTAAGACCCTTCTACTGTTTGTGAAATTTGAATGGGGTCGTGGTTGAGTTCCTGCACCTATTTTCTGAGAAAAAAAGCTCTGATTACAAGGAATGTAAACATCCCTTGTAATAGGAATGTGTGTGACAGGTACTCTTTATGGAGAGATGCAGGGTCAATAAGACCCCACATCTCTCCTCCAGGCTGGAAAGCATGAAATCGGTGAAAAAAAATTCACCGATCTCATGTTTACTGTTGCTTAGCAGCCGCAATTGCAGAATTCAGCCAGAAACTCGATCGGAGCTGGATTTTGCCGAGAAACTCAGTCGTGTGTACACTTTTCAGCGAGGAAGTCGACGAACATGTTCTCTATTTCCTCGTTGTTCAATGAGGAAAGTTGGCTCGCCGAGATCCTCGGCGGCTTCCACACTGGACTCGACGAGGAACTCGATGTGTTTGGCATGTCGAGTTCCTCAGACGTGTGTACGGGGCCTTAGACTCTTCTGTCTCACTGGGAGCCGGAGCGACCAGCGGGCTGCCCGGACAGCCAGGCAAAGCTGCGATTGGCTTTGATCGGCTGTTCGTAACAGTAAACTGGAAGCAATAACATGACATCACTTTTGATTAACTCGAAAACAATTGGTGCCATTTTTAAAAATCAAAAGCATTCAAAAACATTGATCTTGGCGTTTTGAATTGGCAGAGGAGGGATTTGGGGTCTTATAGACCCCATATCTCTTCATAAAGAGTACCTGTCACGTGCCTATTGCTGTCATAAGGTATGTTCCTTATGACAGCAATAAAAGTGATTTTAAAAAAATATATATAGCAACAGTAAAAAATAAATAAAAATAATTAATAATAAAAAGAAAATTTAATTGCCCCCATCAGATCATGGGCAGTAATTCTAGCACCAGACCTCCTGTGTAAATCTGTGGTAACCTGTATAGGCTTTTAAAGCATCACCTATGGATAGTAAAATTTACGTCAGGGCAGGCCCTACCATGGGACCCGATGGGACCATGGTGCCAGGCGGCATTTAAGAGGGGAGGCATCCTGGACCAGTAAGCAAGAGTAGAGCAGAGCCGATGCTGGTCGGCGGTGCGCTGCCTCCTGCACTGGTTGCTAGAATAGCTTGCCGCCCGGCGCCTAGCAACCAGTGGTGATGTCAGAGGCCGTGGCCGCCCCAACATTCAGAGTGCTCTGCCTCCGCACCAATCAATTGCTCCGCCCATCTATTCCATCGCCAGTGTGAGGGAAGGAAGTGTCTGAAGAGAGCTGCCTATGACAGTGTGAGCTGAGCCAGGGGCGGATCCAGGGGGGGAGGCGGCAACTGGTCAATGGCCCCCCGAGAAAAAAAATGGTAAACAGGCTGTGCTGATGCCGACCCCCCCATCAGCCGTTGCTGACAGGCTCTGTGAAGGGAGTCGAGGGACACAGGCAGAGCCGCAGCTGCGGGGGATTTCCACCCCTCCTTCTCCTCCTTGAGCCGAGCAGCTGGGAAACTAACAAGAGAGGATTATGGGACATATAGTCCCTGATACCAGCGGGCCCATGACGCAGCCCCCCACATGCCGAGCGGGAGGAGGGGAGAGAGGAGGACTGTGAGAACTTGAGAAGAGAAACCATGAGGCTGTCGGGTGGAGGGAGCCAGAGAGAAAGTGCCAGTGATTTTACTAGGCAAGGTAAGAACTTAACTCGAGGGAGGGGGGGGCAGGAATGCAGGGTTCCATAGAGATACAGAACTTTATTACTGGCTTCTTCCACTCCCACTCTGTCCTCCCTAACCTGGCCGCTCCTACCCTGTCCTCCCCTCCACCTGGCTGCTCCCACTCTGTCCTCCCCACCTGGCTGCTCCCACTCTGTCTTCCCCACCTGGCTCTTCCCACTCTGTCCTCCCCACCTGCCTCTTCCCACCTGGCTGCTCCCACCCTGTCCTTCCCACCTGGCTGCTTCCACTCTGTCCTCCCCACCTGGCTGCTTCCACTCTGTCCTCCCCACCTGGCTGAGCACACTCTGTCCTCCCCACCTGGCTGAGCACACTCTGTCCTCCCCACCTGGCTGCTTCCACTCTGTCCTCCCCACCTGGCTGCTTCCACTCTGTCCTCCCCACCTGGCTGAGCACACTCTGTCCTCCCCACCTGGCTGCGCCCACTCTGTCCTCCCCTCCACCTGGCTGCTCCCACTCTGTCCTCCAATCCCCCTGGCTGCTCCTACCCTGTCCTCCCCTCTACCTGGCTGCTCCCACTCTGTCCTCCCCTCCACCTGGGTGCTCCTACCCTGTCCTCCACTCCTCCTGGCTGCTTCCACTCTGTCCTCCCCTCCACCTGGCTGCTCCTACCCTGTCCTCCACTCCACCTGGCTGCTCCCACTCTGTCCTCCACTCCACCTGGCTGCTCCCACTCTGTCCTACCCTCCACCTGGCTGCTCCCACCCTGGCTCCTCCCCTCCACCTGGCTGCTCCCACTCTTTTTTTGTTGGGGGGGGGGGCAGCATTTCATTCCTGGTACCAGGCAGCACAATGTCTTGGGCCGGCACTGATTTACGTAAACCGAAATACACTACTGGCAACAGTAGCTAAGCACTGCACATATTTTACACTCAATAGGCTGCCCGGGGGTGGTTGAATATTGCATGATTTGTTCTCTTAAAGGGGTTGTAAAGGTTCATGTTTTATTTTCTAAATAGGTTCCTATAAGCTAGTGCATTGTTGGTTCACTTACCTTTTCCTTCGATTTTCCTTCTAAATGTTTTTTTCTTTGTTTTCTTTGTCTGAATTTCTCACTTCCTGTTCCTCCTCAGTAAGGTGTTCAGTAAGCTGTTCTGACTGACTTTCCACCGCTCGGATGATGGTGGAAAGCTTACTGAGGAGGAACAGTAAGTGAGAAATTCAGACAGAAAAAAAACATTTAGAAAGGAAATGGAAGGAAAAGGTAAGTGAACCAACAATGCACTAGCTTAAAGGAACCTATTTAGAAAATAAAAAAAGAACCTTTACAACCCCTTTAAGTAAACAATCAGAAGTCCAGTAATAATGTATTTAGGCCTCTAATCATCATCTCTGGCCTTTCTTCCTTCAAATGGTTTCATTAGAGAGGATTTTTATGGGAATTATAAAGGAAAACAGCCCGCAAGACAATCATTTCCTATCGCTCGCGTCCTTAAATTTCCCTCTGTCATCCCACACAAACCACACATTCTGCTCTTGGATTCCCAAGCCCCCATTCGCAGGGACAGTTTTTTCCCACAGTTAGTAAATTATTTGCTTTTGCTGCATTTGTTTACACAGCTATTATGTCAGCTGACTGCTGTGACTGCAATTTAGAGGAAAATGTCAGATATGGAGAGACAGACCAGTCCTTCAGCTGTAACTTACATAACAATGATACAGTAGAAATGCAGTATGTTTTTTTATATTCAGTACTGAGATGTGTATGCATAGACCCAATTGTGTTTGTGTGTCTTTGTGTGTTTATGGTGACAATCAGGGGAAAAAACACCTAACTAGATTTTAGTTTTTCCCATGTGAGACAGTTTGGGTTGTAAAATCCAACTTCAAACTTTAAATGTCCCCAGTTGGAAATAGATAAAGAATCTTAACCACTTGCCGACCTCCTCATGTAGATATACGTCAGCAGAATGGCACGGACAGGCGAATCAACGTACCTGTACGTGCTCTGCTCGACGTGGGTGGGGGGTCTGATCGGGACCCCCCCCCCCCACTACATGCGGCGGTCGGTAAGCCTCGGGGAGCGATCCGGGACGACGGTGCGGCTATTTGTTTTTAGCCGCTCCGTCGCGATCGCTCCCCGGACCTGAAGAACGGGGAGAGCCGTGTGTAAACACGGCTTCCCCGTGCTTCACTATGGCGGCGCATCGATCGAGTGATCCCTTTTATAGGGGAGACTCGATCGATGATGTCAGTCCTACAGCCACACCCCCCTACAGTAGTAAACACACACACTAAGTGAACACTAAATGTTACAGCGCCCCCTGTGTTTAACTCCCAAACTGCAACTGTCATTTTCACAATAAAGAATGCAATTTAAATGCATTTTTTGCTGTGAAAATGACAATGGTCCCAAAAATGTGTCAAAATTGTCCGCCATAATGTCGCAGTCACGAAAAAAATCGCTGATCGCCGCCATTTGTAGTAAAAAAAAAAAAAAAAATGCAATAAAACTATCCCCTATTTTGTAAACGCTATAAATTTTGCGCAAACCAACCGATAAACGATTATTGCGATTTTTTTTACCAAAAATAGGTAGAAGAATACGTATCGGCCTAAACTGAGGGAATTTTTTTTTTTTAAATATGTTTTTGGGGGATATTTATTATAGCAAAAAGTAAAAAATATTGAATTTTTTTCAAAATTGTCGCTCTATTTTTGTTTATAGCGCAAAAAATAAAAACCGCAGAGGTCATCAAATACCACCAAAAGAAAGCTCTATTTGTGGGGAAAAAAGGACGCCAATTTTACTTGGGAGCCACGTCGCACGACCGCGCAATTGTCTGTTAAAGCGATGCAGTCCCGAACTGTAAAAATCCCTTGGGTCTTTAGACAGCATATTGGTCCGGGGGCTTAAGTGGTTAAGCTGCAATACCAACCTTCAATTCAGGGATGTTCCTATAGTACCTCT
Source organism: Rana temporaria (assembly GCF_905171775.1). Taxonomy (NCBI): domain Eukaryota; kingdom Metazoa; phylum Chordata; class Amphibia; order Anura; family Ranidae; genus Rana; species Rana temporaria. The sequence continues at coordinate 174,585,596 of NC_053494.1, read as the reverse complement.
TTTTAGCCACTGGATGTCCTCAGTCTTCCAGGTTGAATGATGCCCAGCATCATTCAATCTGGAAAACGAGAGACTCTACCTAGGGTGACCACATTTCCAAACTACCATTCAGGGACACCCCTTCCCAAAAATCAGCTTGTGCTGTAACGAATCACAGCACAGTGATTGGACACAAGAGGCGGGATTTACGATTTCTCCAATCACAAGCAGGGGGGGGTTTGTGCTCCTCCAGCCATTCTCGGATAGGACAAGTACTGTCATTGAGTAAAGCGGTGATGTGGCAGCCTTTTTTGGGGGAATCAGATTGGCCTGGGGGGTGGCTGTGTCAGTTTCATTCCGGGACACTGTATTGTTCTGGAATGAATGTGCCTGGGACAGACCTGCAAAATGCGGGACTGTCCAGGGCAATCCGGGACACGTGGTCACCCTACTCTACCATGAATACTGCATGTCATGGCCCCATCCCCTGAAAGGGCACCACCCTGGCACCCTTCATTCACAGTGTACTGTGCACTAAAAAGGACTGCCCAGCCCAGAAAGGAACCGAGGAGAACCCTGTGGCTTCATGTGACTGGCCTTTTAGGAAATGGTGGGCATTAACAATTAAAAAAAGCAGAAAAGCACACTGGGGACCTTTAGGGGAGGGAAAGAGGGGTCCTGGAGGCAAAATGGAGCACAGAGTTAGGGTGGTTTCACACTGCAAATGGGACCAACTGTCTTGAAGTCTAATAAAATCCACGGCGTCCAAAATGGCTGACGTGTTTCAATGGTGAACCCTCTTCATCAGTGCCAGGGAAGGCTCTAATACAGTCAAATTCAAGTACTTTGCATGTAAAATAGTAATTTAATTATGTATTTGATTAATTCACAGCTACATTAATTTGTGTATTTTAGATCTGCCTTTCAGCTTCAATTAAGTCAATATCCTCCGCTCAGCAATGTGACAACATTTTCTGTCCAAAGTTTAAAAGGGAGCGAGATACTAAATGATATAATTGAATGTATAAAACCATTCCCTAATAATAACTGCTGCATAATTAGCCATTAGCTGTACAGTCTGGCATTCGTTTGTAAGTATGTTTTCTGTTTGTGTTAGTTTTAACATTTTTGTGGTATTTATGAATTTCGAAATAGAAAGCTGTACAAGCATCCATTATTGTGCTGGAAAGTTACCGGTATATAGACATAAAACTGGCAGATGTTGCCCTCTGCTGGCAAAACAACAAAAATACACAATATCTATTAGGAATAAAAATAATAAGCTATAAACACGCCAACATCACAAACCTTATTTGGTAGAGGTTTTATTTTGATGCGCTAACTTTTTAGAACAATAATTCAGACAAGCCAATCCGAATTCATCTTTGTACTGCTCTGACTTCAGTAGAGTGAATTCTGGCTGCCTGTAAAGCAGGTTTGCCAAAAACGTTAATAGCACATTGTTGAGGATATAATTATATCGGAGGGCTGTTTATAGCATTTTTGGAATGCTGGTGCCATTTCTTTTTTTTTTTTACAATTTTTAACAAGCTTCAAAATAACTGACATAAAGAATGAGGCAATTCCTTTGTTTAGTTATAAAATAAAGTTAATAAAAAATAATCTATTCTTCTAGCATAGAGAAAGCGCAATTTGAACGCCATTTCTTCCTTCTGCCACCTTAAATGTACAATACATCCTTGGTAAGGCAAATCCACTTTGCACTACAAGTGCAAACTACAAATGCAAAGTGCACTTGGAAGTTCAGTCGCTGTAGATCCGAGGGGGACATGCAAGGAAAATAATAAACAGCATTTTAGCTTGCACATGATTGGATAATACAATCAGCAGAGCTTCCCCTCATTTCAGATCTGCCCCTCAGATTTACAGCGACTGCACTTCCAAGTGCACTTTCAGTGCAATTTCAAGTGCACTTTGCACTTGTAGGCCACGATTCAGATACATTGTCGTATCTTTGAGCGGGCGTAGCACATCTCATATGCGCTACGCCGACGTAACATTGAGAGGCAAGTACTGTATTCAGAAAGCACTTGCTCCCAAAGTTACGTTGGCATAGCGTAAATGGGCCGGCGTAAGCCCGCGTAATTCAAAGTAGCAAGGCAGTGGGCGTGTTGCATTGTAATGAAGCGTGACCCCATGTAAATGCATGGCCGATCGAACAGCGCATGCGCGTGCATGCTCAGAATCACGTCGCAAATACTCCCTAAGATACGTCGGCTCAATGCTTTCGACGTGAACGTAACTTACGCCCAGCCCCATTCACGTACGACTTACGCAAACGACGTAAAATACGACGCTGTTCCGACGTCCATACCTTAACATGACTTACCCCTGCTTTATGAGGGGTAAACTTACGTAAACGGCGTATCTAAATTCGACGGGCGCAAGTACGTTCGTGAATTGGCGTATCTATGTCATTTGCATATTCGACACGTAAAACTACGGAAGCACCCCTTGCGGCCAGCGTAAATATGCACCCAAGAGACTTACGTCGGTCGTATCTTGCAAAATTCAGGCGTATCTCAGTTCCTAAATAAGCGCATAGAAACGAAGGCGCACATTTGGACTTACGACGGCGTATCTGGAGATACGCCGTTGTAAGTCCTTTCTGAATCCGGGCCGTAGTTTGCACTTGTAGTGCAAAGTGGATTTGTCTTTTGTAAATAACCCCCAATGTCTCCCTGTCTGTGATTAGCGCAGTGCTGTGCGGGCTCTGCATGTGGAGTGTGCGAACACACCGGAGCTCATCCCTACAGAGTGCACCATCTCTTCTTCTGTTGTACAGGTGTCCCTAGGACTGTTGAAGTAGGATAAGGCTGCTGAATTGCATCTCTGGTGCCAAGTGCCCTCACCAATAGGTTGTGCCTCATTTTGTGATGAAGTGGGCATTGATTTCTTTCAATCCTATACTCGCAGTTTGCATTCCAGAAAGTGGTGGTATGTGCTTCATCACTCCTTGGAATACGGAGAGCAGCTACCATAGAAGTTTGTAATGTAATTTCACTTATACACTAAGTGGTTGGTTTACTAAAACCGAAGAATGCAAAATGTGGCGCAGCTTTGCATAGAAACCAATTCGCTTTCATTTTTTTTTTTTTTAAAGCTTAAAAGAGGTTGTAAAGGTTTGTTTTTTATTTTCTAAATCGGTTCCTTTAAGCTAGTGCATTGTTGGTTCACTTACCTTTTCCTTCGATTTCCCTTCTAAATGTTTTTTTTCTTTGTTTTCTTTGTCTGAGTTTCTCACTTCCTGTTCCTCCTCAGTAAGCTGTTCTGGTTGACTAACCCCCAGCCAGAACGGCTCGGATGATGGGGGCAAGTTTACTGAGGAGAAACAGGAAGTGAGAAATTCAGACAAAGAAAAAAAAAATTTAGAAGGGAAATGGAAGGAAAAGGTAAGTGAACCAACAATGCACTAGCTTAAAGGAACCCATTTAGAAAATAAAAAATTAACCTTTACAACCCCTTTAATTGAACAAGCTGACTTTCGAAGCTAATTGGCTACCATGCACAGCTGCGCCAGATTTTGCACTCTCCAATTTTAGTAAATAAACCCCTAAGGGCTCTTTCACACGTCCGCTCCGCCTGTCCGTTCATTACATTGTAATGAATCCCTATGGGAACGCGTCCGTTAGCGGATGGAGCATCCGCTAGCGTCCGCGTCCGTCGGGATCCGGTTTTCGGACGGAAGAAAACCCTATTTTTCTTCCGTCCGGCGGAACGGAACTGATGCAGACGGACAGACGGTCCGTCTGCATCCGGTTCCCCATAGGGCAGAGCGGAGCTGAGACAGGGCGGTCCCTGCACAGTGTGCGGGGACCGCCCTATCCGCCGAGAGCTCAGCGGGGATCCCCGCTGAGCCGACGGAGCGGACACAAAAACTGAAAGGACGTGGGAAAGAGCCCTAAGAAAGGGGAATATATAGGAGCATCCTTAACCCTTTCATGACTAAGCCTATTTCTGACATTTGGTGTTTACAAGTTAAAATCCATATTTTTTGCTAGAAAATTAGAACCCCCAAATATTATATATATATTTTTAGCAGAGAATCTAAAGAATAAAATGGCGATTGTTGCAATATTTTATGTCACACGGTATTTGTGCAGCAATGTTATAAACGCAACTTTTTGGTAAAAAAAACACTTTCATCAATTAAAAAAAAAAACGAAACCGTAAAGTTAGCCCAATTTTTTTGTATAATGTGAAAGATGATGTTATACCAAGTAAATCGATACCAAACATGTCACGCTTTATAATTGCACGCATTCGTGGAATGGCGACAAATGATGGTAAGTAAAAATCTCCATAGGCAACGCTTTAATTTTTTTTTTTTTTACGGCTACCAGGTTAGAGTTACAGAGGAGGTCTAGTGCTAGAATTAATGCTCTCGCTCTAACGATCATGGCGATACCTCACATGTGTGATTTGAACACCGTTTACATATGCGGGCACGACTTCCGTATGCGCTTTCTTTGCTGCGCGAACTCGCGGGACGGGGGCACTTTAAAAAAATCGTATTTCTTTTATTTATTTTGACATTATTATATTATGTTTTTTTTTTAAAAAAGGATTACTTTTTTTGCTGTCACAAGGAATATAAACATCCCTTGTGACAGTAATAGGTGGTGACAGGTACACTTTATGGAGGGATTGGGGTCTAAAAGACCCCCGATCCCTCCTTTACACTTCAAAGTATTCAGATCGCTGAAAACGGTGATTCTGAATACTGTATATTTTTTTTAAATCCGCGCCATTCGCAGCCGAGTAAACCGGAAGTGACGTTGTGACGTTGCTTCCGTGTTTACATTCAGGAGACTGGCAGGAAGCTATTTACGGCTTAATGCCAGTCTCTCTCTCAGCACCGGAGGTGGCGCATCGTTGATCGGGTCTCCCGGTGGAACGGGAGGCCCAGTAAGAGCGCGGGAGGCGGCGGGGGGGGAGCCATTTCCCCTCCCGCTCCTCCGGGATAACAACTGAGTGGCTTTTAGCCAGTTGTTATCACCGGAAAGCCGATCACCTCGCTCTAAAAAGATATACCGGGTTGATGCCTGCAGCTGCGGGCATCATCCCGGTATAACCCCCGAAAGCTTAGAACGTATATGTGCATATTTTTTTTCCCACCTGTAAGGCAAAAAGGCATAATGAGCACTAGCTAATACTAATGCACCACATACTAGCTCATTATGAAATGCTTACCTTAGAACGAGGCGTCGGTATCTCTGCCGGTCCACGCAGAGGGAAATTTGGCGTATCTTCCGGGTATCACGGCTCCAGCGCTGTGAGCGGCTGGAGCCACTATGTCGTCACTCCTGCGCACTTCTTTCCAGCAAGATCCGGCGTCTACCGGGCCTTCGGCCCTATAGGTAAGCCTTATTATAGGCTTACCTGTAGGTAAAAGTAAAAAATGTCCCTATACAACCACTTTAATGAGAAAAGTTAGGTGCTCATTTTTAAACCAAAAATAAAGACAAAACAACCCCCCAAAAAATCTGCCAAAAAATCTGCACAAATACAACCAGTCCTACACTCCATGGTTACACCATTACCTGTTGTATCAACTATCATCTTTCAATGTAACCCACTGCAAATTTTACGTTTACCTAAAAAATACAAAATAAGCACAAGAGACATTTCTTACGTTTAGTGTGATGTGTCCCTTGTGCTTCTGAATTCTAGTTCAAAAGGAATCTTCCTCTGCTGAAGACACCCCTCTAGTTAAAAGAACTGAGATTCTGTCACCGACACTAATTTAGAGAGCGCGATTGTGTCCCAGCTTTCCACTCACCCCCTCCATCCATAGAAGCCATACTACAGCATTTATGAATGAAACATTATCTTTGAATGGAGAGGGCAGACCTTTCAATCATTTGCTTGTCCTCCATTCATAATTCCTGCTTCGTTCATAGAAGTGGGCTATTGTGACCTGACATGTGGCCTGATCATATTGGCAATTATAGCCCATTACGTAACCTGCTAGGACTGAACTTATCGTTAGCTGTTGTTTTCCCATGTTACAACCCGGCAGTAGGAAAACAGAAATATTTCCAGATGTGCCGTAGGCCACTGGCCTCACTCACCTGCATTTTGAATAAAATATTACTAGAATCATTTTCATTGTTTTTCCCTCACATTCAATATGTATTTCATAAATGTCCTTGAGATAAAAAAAAAAAATAGTTCCAAAAGTGTTATTTTTATATGTGAAGTTATAACTCTTAGGAAGAGGGATTGTCATGGCAACAGGAACACTCCTAATGCCCTGTACACACAATTGGAATTTCCGATGAAAAAAGTCAGACAGATTTTTTCATCGGATATTCCGACTGTGTGTGGGCCCCATCTGACTTTTTTTCCGTCGTAGTTTAGAAATAGAACATGTTGGGTTTTTTTCCGATGGAAAAAATCCTATCGGAAATTCCGATCGTCTGTGTGGAACTCGGAAGGAGAAAAAAGCATGCATGCTCAGAATCAAATACAAAAAAAGGTTTTTTTTGGGACTTTAAATGAGATGCGTTTTTAAACAAACAGTAGTATAAGTAAAATAGTAAACGTTTATAACCAGGCTCATACATACCACCCAAACAGCAAGCCAAATTCAACTGTCTTACTGTATATGTTAAAAGCAGAGATTGGTTGCACGCATTTGCAAGTACATGAGTAAGCTGCAGAGCCCGCGCCAAGGCTCTCTGCGATCTGCAGTCCTAACTAAACTTTTGAAGTCTCCTCAATGGAGGCATGTAAAGACTAATTATTTTTTTTTTGTATCCAATAGGGATGGAGGCGTGTGTTTTTCATACGCCTCATTTAAAGTCCCAACCCTAGTTTTCTTCATGCATGCTCAGAATCAAGTCGACGCATGCTCGGAAGCATTGAACTTCATTTTTCCCGACTTGTTGTAGTGTTTTATGTCACTGTGTTTTGGACGGTCTAAATTTGGTCTGACAGTGTGTAAGCTTGAACGGAATTCCGACTAAAAATTCCATTGGATTTTATCCCATCTGAAATTCCGATCATGTGTACAGGGCATAACAGCTCTTTTTTTTTTTTTAATAGCCTCTAATGTACAGTATATACGTAAACTGGCAAACCACCTTCGACATAGGAAACTGCCACTACAAACGATAGTTTTTTTTTCTATCGGTTAGGTATCCATCGGTTAAATTTAAAACAAGATTGATTTTTTTTAACCTATGGATAAATAACCGATGGGGCCTACACACGATCGGTTTGGTCCGATGAAAACAGTCCATCAGACCGTTCTCATCGGTTTGACCGATCGTGTGTACACGGCATAATTCTTCCATCTCCAACCGTATATACCTCACTGTGCCGATAAGCTTTTAAAACAGTTTTTTGTTAATATGGATAAATGTATGTATTTCAATTGTTTACAGATTTATTACACAGTACTTACATTACTATTGTCATGGAAGATGCCCGGATAATCACCATCAGGAGGACCACAACCGTTAAAAGAAAAGATATCAATGACACCTACAGCAAAGAGAAATTAGTTATTATGAAGAACATGACCTAAAACAATAGAATTGGAGAAAAGGATTTCCCTGTAAAAAGGGAGTCTTTTGATTCATCCTGAATAGGTAAAGAAAGCTTGATTGTAATGCCCCGTACACACCATCACTTTATGTGATGAAAAAAAACGACATTTTCTGTGAAGTAAAAAACAACGTTTTTGAAACTTCAATTTTCAAAGACGAAGTTGCCTACACACCATCGTTTTTCTCACAATGTTCTAGCAAAGCGAGGTTACGTTCCACCACGTTTTTCCATTGAAGCTCGCTTCATAAGTAGCTTCTGGGCATGCGCGGGTGAAAAACCGGTGTTTTAAACGACGTTTTTGCTACACACGGTCAATTTCTGTGAAGTAAAAAATGACGTTTTGAAAAACGACACATAAAATTGAAGCATGCTTCAATCTTTTTTGGTCGTTTTTTAGAAGACATAAAACGACGTTTTCCGCCACACACGGTCAATTAACCAGTTGGTAACCGCCCTATAGCCAAAATACGGCTACAGAGCGGTTACTGTACTCTAGGAGGGCGTCAATGTACGTCCTCCCAGAGACTGCTTTGTGCGCGCCCGAGCGGGCGCGCACACGCGATCGCCGGTGCTCGCCGGGTCTACGGGACCCGCAGCAACAGCACTCGCGGTAAGGAGCCAATGGACGCGGCTCCTTACCACGTGATCGCGCCGTCCAATGACGGCGCGATCACATTTGTAAACAAACCCTGCGGCTGGGTCAGATGCAGGTCATCTCTCTCCTCTCCTCACACCGTTGCAGCGTGAGAGGAGAGGAGAGAGATTTTTCAAATCAATAGTAAGTGCCCAGCAATCCCCAGCAGTCCCCAGCAGTGCCCAGCAGTGCCCAGCAGTGCCCAGCAGTGCCCCAGCAGTGCCCCAGCAGTGCCATCTGTCCCCTAGGAAGTGCCATCTGTCCCCCAGGAAGTGCCATCTGTGCCCCAGGCAGTGCCATCTGTGCCCCACTAGTGCCATCTGTGCCCCACTAGTGCCATCTGTGCCACCTGTGCCCCACAAGTGCCCCAACAGTGCCACCTGTCCTACACCAGTGAACACCAGTGCCACAAAAGTAAAAAGTAAAAGTAAAAACACTGCCACATCAGTGCCACAACACTGCCACCTGTGCCCATAAGTGCCACCTGTGCCCATAAGTGCCACCTGTGCCCATAAGTGCCCACAAGTGCCGCCTGTGCCCACGAGTGCCGCCTGTGCCCACGAGTGCCGCCTGTGCCCACGAGTGCCGCCTGTGCCCACGAGTGCCGCCTGTGCCACACCAGTGCCGCCTGTGCCACACCAGTGCCGCCTGTGCCACACCAGTGCCGCCTGTGCCACACCAGTGCCGCCTGTACCAAACCAGTGCCGCACCAGTGTCATCTGAGCCACACCAGTGTCATCTGAACCACATCAGTGCCGCCTGTGCCCATCAGTGCCACCTGTGCCCATCAGTGCCGCCTGTGCCCATCAGTGCCACCTGTGCCACACCAGTGCCGCCTGTACCAAACCAGTGCCGCCTGTACCAAACCAGTGCCGCACCAGTGTCATCTGAGCCACACCAGTGCCACACCAGTGTCATCTTTGCCACATCAGTGCCGCCTGTTCCCATCAGTGCCGCCTGTGCCCATCAGTGCCGCCTGTGCCCATCAGTGCCACCTGTGCCACACCAGTGCCGCCTGTACCAAACCAGTGCCGCCTGTACCAAACCAGTGCCGCACCAGTGTCATCTGAGCCACACCAGTGCCACACCAGTGTCATCTGAGCCACATCAGTGCCGCCTGTGCCCATCAGTGCCACCTGTGCCCATCAGTGCCACCTGTGCCCACCAGTGCTCATCTGCACCCCACCAGTGCTCATCTGCACCCCACCAGTGCTCATCTGCACCCCACCAGTGCTCATCTGCACCCCACCAGTGCTCATCTGCGCCCCACCAGTGCTCATCTGCGCCCCACCAGTGCTCATCTGCGCCCCACCAGTGCCATCTGCGCCCCACCAGTGCCATCTGCGCCCCACCAGTGCCATCTGTGCCCCACCAGTGCCATCTGTGCCCCACCAGTGCCACACCAGTTCCACCTGCACCACTGCAGTGACGCCTGTGCCCACCAGTGCCGCCTGCTAATCAGTGACCCCAGAGCCACAGCAGTGCAACCAGAGCCACACCAGTGCCACATTTGCCCATCAGTTACACCTGCGCCACTGCAGTGCCACTAGTGCCCACCAGTGTTCTGCAGTCCAGCCTCACTAGCCACCAGTATGGCAAAAAATTTTTTTACCACCGAGCAGGCCTTCCAGAAACTATGGGCGTCTGATGACAGCTGTGAGGAGTCTCTGTCCGATTCCGATTCGGCCTATGAGCCCGTAACAGGAAGCGGGTCTGATACTGATTCAGAGGAGGAACCTGTGCCCGTTAAAAGAAGGCGTTCTGGCGTGGAGCAGCCTACTACTAGTGCAGTGCCGTCCACCTCGCAAGCAGTGCCGTCCACCTCGCGAGCAGTGCCGTCCACCTCGCAAGCAGTGCCGTCCACCCCGCAAGCAGTGCCGTCCACCCCGCAAGCAGTGCCGTCCACCCCGCAAGCAGTGCCGTCCACCCCGCAAGCAGTGCCGTCCACCCCGCAAGCAGTGCAACAAAGGTCAGGCACCAGTAGGGTGTCCTCTCTGCCCCAAAGGGATAGGGGCCATGCCAGCCTTCCCTATGGCCTTCAAAACCCCCTGTGGCTGCCTTCGAATTCTGGAGCATCAAGTATCCCCCCTTTCACCGCCCAACCAGGTGTACAGGTGAACACCGATAATTTTGACACGATTGATTTTTTTCATTTAGTTTTTACAGACGAATTATTGTCATCTATTGTGGCCCAGTGCAATCTCTACGCTCAGCAATTTATTCTAAGCAACCCCGATTCCAGCTATGCCCGCCCCTTTCATTGGAGAGACCTGACCGTAGAGGAGTTTAAAATATTCTTAGGCCTGACCTTCAATATGGGTCTCTCAAAAAAAAACAAAGGGTACGCCTATTGGTCTACCAAAGCCATCCACCACATGCCCGTCTTCTCATCCCGTATGCCCAGATCCCGATACTTCATGATTCTACGGTTCCTCCACTATAATGACAACACCCAGTGCCCTCCCCGAAATGACCCTGCCTTTGACAAATTATTTAAAATTCGGCCACTTCTAAATTTTTTTTCTGAAAAATTCCCCCAGTTATATACCCCTCAACAAAATATTTCAATAGATGAGTCCCTTGTAAAATTCCACGGCAGGCTGGGCTTTAAACAATTCATCCCAAGCAAAAGGGCCCGATATGGGGTGAAGATGTACAAACTGTGTGACCGAGACACGGGGTACATCTACTCCTTCATTGTTTACGAAGGGAAGGACTCCCAACTACATCCCCCCGAATGCCCCGAATACATCGGAACAAGTGGAAAAGTCGTCTGGGAGCTCATCTATCCACTACTTGGAAAAGGATACCACCTTTACGTGGACAATTTTTATACTAGCTTGCCCCTGTTTAGAAATCTTTACCGGAGAGACACCCCAGCATGTGGCACAGTGAGAATAAACAGAAAGGGCTTCCCCCAAAAATTGGTGAATCAGAAGCTGAGACGAGGAGAGACGACGTCTTTACGGAACCAGGAGCTATTGGCTGTCAAGTGGAGGGACAGACGAGATGTCCACATGCTCACCACCATCCACAATGACACCTACGTGGAAGTCCCCAAAAGAAGCGGCCCAGTGCAGAAACCATCTTGTGTCTACGACTACAATTTATTTATGGGTGGCGTAGACTTCAATGACCAGATGATTGAACCCTATCTTCCCTCCCGAAAATCCCGTCACTGGTATAAAAAAGTGTCCATTTACTTTTTCAGTTTGGCCTTCTATAACTCTTATGTTATCTACAAAAAAGCAACACAGAATCCCGTTCCATATCTACTCTACCAAGAAGACGTTATCACCGCCCTTTTGTTCCCTGAAATGCCACCAGACATTCTTCGCACTGATTGCGTGAGCAGACTTCACGAACGGCACTTTCCTGACAAAATCCCCCCCCGTCGAACAGGTGCAGCCCGTCAGAAGAAATGTCGGGTGTGCGCCAGAGGAGGAGTCAGAAGAGACACAACAGTTTATTGTCCCGATTGTCCCTCCCAACCAGGCCTCTGTTTAGGTGCATGTTTCCGCCGTTACCACACTATTGAAAATTATTAGATAAACAAAATTCAAATTCCCTGTCATTTTCCTCCACACCCCTTATGCCACTGCACTGTACCTACCTCTGCCTTCTCCGACCCTGGACTGTTTTATACGACCACGATTTTGCCTAATGCTAAAAATACCTCTGCTTTCTCTGGAACTGACCCTGGCTTGTTATACGACCACTCTTTTGCCTAACCCTAAACTGTACCTACATCTGCCTGCTCTGGAATTGACCCTGGACTGTTTGACCACGTTTTTTGCCTGCCCCTTGGATTGATCTTTTACCCTGCTATGCTAGTGGGAACACAGGAGTCTCACACATGTGAGGGGCTCCAGAATTGTTTTTCTGGATGAAAAAACTAATTTTTTAGTTTTCTCATTCCCAGATTAGGGTCTGGTTGCCCGGAGGCTTCAAAGAGATTTGGGTGGGAGAAGCCTCTACCCCTGTCCCCATTCTTTCCTGGCCTTACTACCAGGACCAATATTTTGGCACTGCTGGCTATGTACCGACTATGAACAATATTGCTGCCTGGACAATTCCATTCATTGTCGCTGACCACGTTCCTGCCTGCTGCCTGGATCAGGGCTCTCCTCCTGTGGACAATTGCACTACTAAAAACACAGGTAATCCTTTTTTTTTGTACCCATTACTCAGCAGAATGTATTTTAGGGTGTAATTCTTGGTATGTACATGCTGTGTTAGAAATATGAAGGGCCTTCAAAAATGTGATAGATTGTAAGGAAATTGGATGTGTAATTTGTGTCCCTACAACACCTGATGGTGCTTCTTGGATGTTGGGTCTCTATGTGGCCAGGCTGTGTAAAAGTCTCACACATGTGGTATCGCCATACTCAGGAGAAGCAGCAGAATATATTTTGGGGTGTAATTTTTGCTATGTACATGCTATGTGTTGGAAATATCCTATAAATGGACAACTTTGTGTAAAAAAAATGCGTTTTCATTTTTTTTCCACATTTTCCAAAAACATCTGCAAAAAAATGAACTGTTCAAAAGACTCATTATGCCTCATAGATTATACGTTGGGGTGTTAGCTTTCCAAAATGGGGTCACTTTGTGGGCGTTTCCATTGTCCTGGTGCTCCAGGGCCTTCAAAAGTGTAATAGGTGGTTGAGAGATTAGATGTGTAATTTATGCTCCTAGAATGCTTGAAGTTGCTACTTCGGTGTTGGGCCTCTGTATGTGGCCACGCTGTGTAAAAGTCTCACACATGTGGTATCGCCATACTCAGGAGGAGCAGCAGAATACATTTTGGGGTGTAATTTTTGCTATGTACATGCTATGTGTTGGAAATATCCTATAAATGGACAACTTTGTGTAAAAAAAATGCGTTTTCATTTTTTTTCCACATTTTCCAAAAACATCTGCAAAAAAATGAACTGTTCAAAAGACTCATTATGCCTCATAGATTATACGTTGGGGTGTTAGCTTTCCAAAATGGGGTCACTTTGTGGGCGTTTCCATTGTCCTGGTGCTCCAGGGCCTTCAAAAGTGTAATAGGTGGTTGAGAGATTAGATGTGTAATTTATGCTCCTAGAATGCTTGAAGTTGCTACTTCGGTGTTGGGCCTCTGTATGTGGCCACGCTGTGTAAAAGTCTCACACATGTGGTATCGCCATACTCAGGAGGAGCAGCAGAATATATTTTGGGGTGTAATTTTTGCTATGTACATGCTATGTGTTGGAAATATCCTATAAATGGACAACTTTGTGTAAAAAAAATGCGTTTTCATTTTTTTTCCACATTTTCCAAAAACATCTGCAAAAAAATGAACTGTTCAAAAGACTCATTATGCCTCATAGATTATACGTTGGGGTGTTAGCTTTCCAAAATGGGGTCACTTTGTGGGCGTTTCCATTGTCCTGGTGCTCCAGGGCCTTCAAAAGTGTAATAGGTGGTTGAGAGATTAGATGTGTAATTTATGCTCCTAGAATGCTTGAAGTTGCTACTTCGGTGTTGGGCCTCTGTATGTGGCCACGCTGTGTAAAAGTCTCACACATGTGGTATCGCCATACTCAGGAGGAGCAGCAGAATATATTTTGGGGTGTAATTTTTGCTATGTACATGCTATGTGTTGGAAATATCCTATAAATGGACAACTTTGTGTAAAAAAAATGCGTTTTCATTTTTTTTCCACATTTTCCAAAAACATCTGCAAAAAAATGAACTGTTCAAAAGACTCATTATGCCTCATAGATTATACGTTGGGGTGTTAGCTTTCCAAAATGGGGTCACTTTGTGGGCGTTTCCATTGTCCTGGTGCTCCAGGGCCTTCAAAAGTGTAATAGGTGGTTGAGAGATTAGATGTGTAATTTATGCTCCTAGAATGCTTGAAGTTGCTACTTCGGTGTTGGGCCTCTGTATGTGGCCACGCTGTGTAAAAGTCTCACACATGTGGTATCGCCATACTCAGGAGGAGCAGCAGAATATATTTTGGGGTGTCATTTGTGGAATATACATGCCATGTGAGAGAAATAACCTGTTATAATGACAATATTGGTATGAAAAAAAAAAAAAAAAAAAAAATCTTAATTTTGCAAAGAATTGTGGGAAAAAATGGCAACTTCAAAAAACTAACTATGACTCTTACTAACTACCTTGGAATGTCTACTTTCCAAAAAGGGGTCATTTGGGGGGTATTTGTACTTTATTGGCTTGTTAGGGTCTCAAGAAATGAGAGAAGCTGTCAGTACTTCAGGTGTGATCAAATTGTTCAATTTTCAGAAATTGGTACCAAAGCTTGTAGACCCTATAACTTTCACCCAGACTAAATAATATCCAAATTTTTTTTTTTTTTTTTACCAAAAATATGTAGCAGTATGCATTTTAGGCCAAATGTATGAGGAAAATTACTTTTTTACAAAATGATATGATAGAAATGAAGAAAAATTCATTTTTTTACAAAATTTTCGTTCTTTTTTCATTAATAGCGGGGAAAAAAAAAAACGCAGAGGTGATCAAATACCACCAAAAGAAAGCTCTATTTGTGGGAAAAAAAGGACAAAAATTTCATTTGGTTACAGTGTTGTATGACTGAGTTATTGTCATTCAAAACGTGAGAGCACCAAAAGCTGAAAATTGGTCTGGTTATTAAGGGTGTTTAAGTGCCCAGTTGTCAAGTGGTTAAAGTGACGTTTTTAAAAACGTCATTTTTTTTCATCACATAAAACGACCGTGTGCACGCGGCATTAGTGTTGTTATTATTTTTTTTTCTATTTAGCCTTTTTCTGTCATAAAGTGTTCATGTTTTTTTCCAGTTTAAATTGTAACCAAAGACAATTGTTTTTTTGTTTTTGGATAGGCTAATGGAGAGTGATAACCTCTGTTTTTTGCCATCTTTGACCCGTAGGGTCAATGTCGCAGTCACGATAAAAATCGCAGATCACCGCCATTACTAGTAAAAAAAAAAAATTATTAATAAAAAATATCCCCTGTTTTGTAGATGCTATAACTTTCGCACAAACCAATCAATATACGCTTATTGCGATATTTTTTGCCAAAAATATATAGAAGAATACATATCGGCCTAAACTGAAGAAATAGATTTTTTGGTATAGCAAAAAGTAAAAAATATTGTTTTTTTTTTTTGTTTATAGCGCAAGAAATAAAAACCACAGAGGTGATCAAATACCACCAAAGAAAGCTCTATTTGTGGGAAAAAAAGACGTCAATTTTACTTGGGTACCATGTCGCACGACCGCGCAATTGTCAGGTAAAGTGATGCAGTGCCGAATCGCAAAAAATAGCCTGGTCATTCAGCAGCCAATTCTTCCGGGGCTGAAGTGGTTAAATTGAAAAATGCAAAAAAGATTGCATGGAATCCCATTTTGTATACGTGAGCCCCCAAGAAGCTTATATCTAATAACAGTCAACAGATTTGGCTGTTATCAGAGAGATCTGGGGGGTGATCTAAGGTCATGTCTTCCAGCCAGCCATTATTATCTCCAGATACGCCATCGTAAGTCCGAATGTGAGGCGTTGTATCTATGCGCCTGATTCAAAGAATCAGATACGCCAGAATTTGTCCAAGATACGACTGACGTAAGTCTCTTACGCCGTCGTTTCTTGGGTGCATATTTACGCTGGCCGCTAGAGGCGCTTCCGTAGGTTTACGCGTAGAATATGCAAATGAGCTAGATACGCTGATTCAGAAACGTACTTGCGCCCGTCGGATTTAGCTACGCCGTTTACGTAAGGCGTATGTCCGGCGTAAGTTTACCCCTCAAAAAGCAGGGGTAAGTCATGTTAAGGTATAGACGTCGGAAACGTCGGAACAGCGTCGTATTTTACGTTGTTTGCGTAAGTCGTACGTGAATGGGGATGGGCGTAGGTTACGTTCACGTCGCCAAAGCATTGAGCCAACGTATCTTAGGGAGTATTTGCGACGTGATTCTGAGCATGCGCGCGCATGCGCCGTTCGTTCGGCCCCTCATTTACATGGGGTCACGGCTCATTGTAATACAACACGCCCACTGCCTTGATAATTTGAATTAGGCGGGCTTACGCCGGCCCATTTACGCTACGCCGCCGTAACTTAGGGCGCAAGTTCTTTCTGAATACGGTACTCGCCTCTCTAAGTTACGGCGGCGTAGCGTATATGACATGCGCTACGCCTGCCTAAAAATACGCCAGTCTTTCTGAATCTGGCCCATAATGTCTACATGTCAAATCCATCCAAAATGGCCAGCTTTAACCTTGGCTTGCCTGTTTCTAAAGTTTTTGGTTGCTACAAGTGCAGTGACCATCAGGAAAATACCATTCGTTATTTTTAATTCAATCTAATACCTTCCCTAGTCTTTGCATGTTGCGGTACAGCGCTATGGGAAGAGTAACCACTGCTGTTGTCCCCAGGATAGCCAAACGACGATCAGCAAGTATGCTCTCTGGAGATACTGGAAAAAGACAGATAAAAGATTGTCATTCAAAATAACACAAAACAGATTATTAGTTATTGATATCAATATAATATATTTATTTTTTATCCAATTTAACTATATACACACAGAAAACGTGCAGATTTGGATTGCCTATGAGCAGGCTATGATCACCTATAATGGAACATTGCAATTTATCCTGTTTCTCAGCCTTATATATTAAGTGTAGATGACAGTCCTGCATACCATATTTGCCGGCATATAAGACGACCCCCTAATTTTCCAGCTAAAATGTTGGTTTGGGGATGTCTGGAAGCTGAGGGGTAGTCAGAACAACAGCTGACAGGAGCAACCGCTGACAGAAACAGGCTTTTTTCAGCTTTTTTCAAATCTCACTGTGCCATTGCATTGCATTACATGCCTCACTGTGCCATTGCATTACATGCCTCACTGTACCATTGCATTACATGCCTCACTGTGCCATTGCATTACATGCCTCACTGTGCCATTGCATTACATGCCTCACTGTGCCAATATACATGCCTCACTGTGCCAATGTACATGCCTCACTGTGCCAATATACATGCCTCACTGTGCCATTGCATTACATGCCTTACTGTGCCAATATACATGCCTCACTGTGCCAATGTACATGCCTCACTGTGCCAATATACATGCCTCACTGTGCCATTGCATTACATGCCTCACTGTGCCAATATACATGCCTCACTGTGCCATTGCATTACATGCCTTACTGTGCCAATATACATGCCTCACTGTGCCAATGTACATGCCTCACTGTGCCAATATACATGCCTCACTGAGCCATTGCCGACCTCACTGTACCATTGCCTGCCTCTTAGATCTCCCTACCTTCTCCTGTTTGCAGAGTATGGCTGCGGGCATCCATTATTCAAAAGCCGCGCCTCCTCCTCAGGCTGTTCCGTGATAGGCGGAACACGAATTTTCCCAGCAGAGCCTCTGTTCAGTGTTCCGCCTATCACGGATGTCCTCTCGTCCGAGGCAGAGGATGAGAAGGCATCCGTGATAGGCGGAACACTGAACAGAGGCTCTGCTGGGAAAATGAGTGTTCCGCCTATCACGGAACAGCCTGAGGAGGAGGCGTGGCTTTTGAATAATGGATGCCCGCCGTCTGACAGACAGGTACCGGCGTATAAGACGACCCCCAAGTTTTGAGGCATTTGTTTACATGCAAAAGGTCGTCTTATACGCCGGAAAATATGGTAGTCTTTTTGTATCTATCTGGCTAGATCATGTGGGTTGAACCAATTTCCCCATCTACACATTTAGGATGGATGAGGAAAGCTTTGGTAACAGAGAACACTGCTGGATCCTGCCGTACTGAGGGATAGGATAAATAATACACCTTATCCCTATACCTCAAGACCATAGCTGTCCAAACAGAGGGTCGGGAGACATGCAGCCTCATAGGTCAGTCAGAGGAGAATGAAAATTCCTCCTACAAGCTTAACCAGACACTGATAGAAGTTGCAAGACTGCTATATACTGCTGATGAGAAAATGTATTTAGCAGTTTGTATTTACTAAAATCATTGCATTTTCATGTACTGTGGGAGACCAGATATAGTGAATGCAGGGTCCTGGGTTTAGTAACACTTTAAAATAAGGATCTGAAATTGGTTTTAGAATTTTTATTTATTATACTCATAACAGTAATTTATTCATAAAGACTACAGAAACAGCTTCCATTAATAAATGAATGCAGAGCAGGATTAACTGCCACACTGACAGATTCTTCCATGACAGCTTTGCTTGCCCATTGCCCGCCAGCCCAGCACTTCCCCCATCCAGGTCGCGGCTTTAACGGCTCCCCTGCTGCATCTCCTCCCCAGTCCCGGGGGACCCTCGGCCAATTGGGTCTTAGGCCTCCCGGACAATCGGATCTCAGGACCCACTTCCTGATTGGCCGGGAGGAGAAGCAGAAAGACATTAGCGAATATTAATTTGCTAATGTCACACAAGTGAGTGGGCTCAGGGCGCAGTGCTCTGCACCCCGAGCCCACCCTTTTTGAAGCCAATTAGAGCCTCAGGCTCTAATCATGTGCTAAAAAAACTAATTGGCCCGGATTCACAAAGCACTTACGCCGACGTATAACAAGTTACGCCGACGTAAGTGCAAATGTGCGCCGTCGTATCTGTGTGCAAGACCTAAAACCAGGCTACACCCCGCCGATGTATCTTGCTTACGACGGCGTAGAGTGGGCGTACATTTAGGCTGGGAGCATGGTGCCGCTCCCATTGATTAGTCATTCAAACATGCAAATGAGGGAAATACGGCGATTCACAAACCTGTGCGCGCCCAACGTAGGCTACGAGAGGTGCGCGCAAGTTGTACGTCCGGCGTAAAGTTAAGCCCCATAAAGGAGGTTAACCCAGCAGCAGACATACAAAGGTCTGCACCAGGGAACACAAGCCGGCCAATTTTACGTTGGACGTGTGTGTGGCTGGGCGTAGGTTACGTTCATGGCGTAGGCAGTGATCCGGCGTATATTAGGCAGTTGTTCCGACGTGGTTGTGAGCATGCGCAGGGGGATGCGTCCACGTCACGACGCATGCGCAGTTCGTTAAACGTACTTGTCTGGCGCTCGGACCATCATTTGCATGGGGTCACGCCCACTTCCACCTACGCCAGCTTGCGCCTTCGAAACCTACGCCACGCCGACGCAGCGTTGGGAGAACTGGCTTCCTGAATTCCATGCTTGCCTCTCTGCGCTGCGTCGGCGCGGCGTACATTGGTTTGTGCTACGGCGGCGTAATGTGCGCCCGCTCTCTGTGAATCTGGGCCATTGTTTTCAATGGGTCCAGCGCCCTGCATGGAGATTAGGAGCTGGGCACATGGATTAGAGGGGTGGTGCCCCTGCGCCCCTTATGATCGGCCACCACTGCTACAGAGTGATGACATTATTTAAAAGTAAAATACAGAGAGCATACTGCTGTGAAGGTACTTACCTCCAGGGATTCTTTGAAATATTTTTGGCAAAATGTCTCCAGTTATGATGTTGTAGCTGATCATTGCTGAAAGATATTATCAGGTGTCAGGTTAGGTAGGAGAAAATAATGTCTCGGTTATTCAGACAATCAAAGAATAACTATATCCAACTTAAAGCAGTATTAGGCACACATATGCGATGCGCGAACCAGTGCGATTCCAGTGCGGGTTCCTGCATCGCATTTCACTCGCAGGCTGTTCACACTGCCATATGCAAACCGCTGCGGGTGTCAATAGAAAGTTAATGACACCTCCAGATCGGTTTGCAAATCGCAGTGTGAACTGTCAAATGGTACAGGAATTGGATCGCATTTGGTGCGAATGCAATGCGAATTCAGTCTGTGTGGCTAAATTTGCATCGCATACGATCTGCACAGCAATGCAGTGCGAATCCCATGCGATATCTGTGTTCGCACCAATGTGAACCTAGCCTTTAACCCCCAAAAAAAAAACATTTCTTAAATGTTAGCTTGCTAATTCCTAGATCTGATGGCTGCATTAGATTTCTTACGTCTGGCCAAGCTGTCCTGCAGATGTATCAGTTTACAGAGATGAGACAAATCATATACCACTGACTTGGGTGCTTACAATGATAAGCTTTGATTTATTCATGTAATACATTTATGCCAAAAGGGGAAAAAAAACATTTTGCTGTAACTTCTTATAAGGTGTGAGCAGGATTTTGTTTTTCAATTTGTTAGTGTATTAAAATCCAGAGTGTAGGCACTCTAATACAGGAGATGTGGCTAGACCACCAGGTGAAAACGGAGGTAAAAAAAGACTAGAAAAGAAAACTAATGCAGTTTTCACATCTAATGATTGGTAAGCTGCTATATATTACATTTTTTGGTTTAATTCTGCTTAACGGTCAGGGTTCTGTGTAGGCCACTGGAGTTCCTCCACATCATATGTCTTTATGGAGCTGGCTTTGTGTACATGTACAGTAATGCTAGAACAAATGGGCCTCTCCCAAGCTGTTACTACAGGGCTGGAGGCGCAAAACCATCGACAATGGCCCAGATTCAAAGAGATTTGTGCTTTTTTTGCGGAGGCGCAGGGCAACGATTTTGCCCTGCGCCCCCGCAAATTTGTTCTGCTGCCCTTGATTCACGGAGCAGAAGCTCCGTGAATTGCGCGGGCGCGCCGGCAAAATTGCCCAGCGCTAGAGCACGCAATTTAAATGATCCCGTAGGGGGCGGGAATCATTTAAATTAGGCGCGCTCCCGCGCCGAGCGTACAGCGCATGCTCCGTCGGGAAACTTTCACGTGAACGTGAATGGCGTCCAGCGCCATTCACGAATCACTTACGCAAATGACGTGAAATTCAAATTTGGCGACGCGGGAACGACGGGTATTCCTTAGCATTGGCTGCCCCTACTATTAGAAGGGGCAGCCTTACGCTAAACACGCCGTACGGAAACGACGTAACTTGCGTACGCAGGGCTCGCGCAACATTGTGAATCGGTGTTAGTATGCAATTTGCATACTATACACTGAGCACAATGGGAGCGCCCCCTAGCGGCCATCGCAAGAATGCAGCCTAAAATATGCGTGGCATAATATGCCATGCAGATTTTAGGCTGCAGTCGGCATTACGATGTTCCTGAATCAGGAGCATTCGTAACGCCGGCGCAAGTCAGCAGTTGCGCTGCGTAACTATGGTTACGCAGGCGCAATTGCTCTCTGAATCCGGGCCAATGTCTTTTTATACTGTAGAATTCCCTGGGATCATCTGATCTCAGTACAGTAAAACCTTGGATTGCGAGCATAATTCATTCCAGAAACATGCTTGTAAACCAAAGCACTTGTATATCAGGGCGAATTTCCCCATAAGAAATAATGGAAACTCAAATGATTCGTTCCACAACCATTTATTCATAAGTCCTTCAGTTTATAGTTCATATAAAAATATTATAGCAATGCGATAGGTTGTGGAAAATATCCATCCACAAATGGAAGCCTCCACAAGGGGATTAGAAGCAAAATCCAGCAAGAGCTACAGAGTATTAAAGAGAAGAGAGGCGCCTCTAAGTGTAGGAATAAGTTGCTAAATGTTGTACCTTCATTAAATGTAACCATATTGCTACACTTAGAGGCTCCTCTCTGCTCTTTTATACCCAGTTGTGACATGACGCTACTCTTATATTAAGACATTGCTTGTATATCAAGTCAACATTTATTAAAAATGTTAGCTTGTCTTGCAAAACGTTCTCAAACCAAGTTACTCTCAAACCAAGGTTTTACTGTATTTTGGTTTTGAAATGAGATGTCCAACAAGTTTAAAAAAGGTGTGATTATAAGAAGTCTGCAAACTTTAGGCCATATAGTGTAATTGTTGTTAAATCTACAGGATATTCCACAATTAGATTGGCATGTGCAGGTTGGGGGTTACATTTTTTTCCCCCTAAATAGCTTCCTTTAGCTTAGTGCAGTCCTCCTTCACTTAACTCATCCTTCCATTTTGCTTTTAAATGTCCTTATTTCTTCTGAGAAATCCTCACTTCCTGTTCTTCTGTCTGTAACTCCACACAGTAATGCAAGGCTTTCTCCCTGGTGTGGAGTGCTGTGCTCGCCCCCTACCTTGTACTACAGGAGAGTCAGGGCGCTCTCTACGTTGCAGATAGAGAAAGGAGCTGTGTGTTAGTGATTCTCCTGTAGTCCAAGGGATGGGGCGAGCACGACACTTCACACCAGGGAGAAAGCCTCACATTACTGTGTGGAGTTACAGACAGAAGAACAGGAAGTGAGGATTTCTCAGAAGAAATAAGGACATTTAAAAGCAAAATGGAAGGATGATGTAAGTGAAGGAGGACTGCACTAAGGTAGAGGAAGCTATTTAGAGAAATAAATTGTAACTTTACAACCCCTTTTTAAGGCTGGGTTCACACTGCTGCACTGAGCGGCTCACAGCAGGGGTCCGGTGCGTCCCTGTTCACCATTTCAGATTTTTTGGCTGAATTCAGACCTCAAATGAAGCAGAAGACGCACATGACTCCTGTGCGTTTCATTCGCTCTGGAGCCGCTTTGAAGATGTGTGATCTGACTCCATAGAGAGTCGACCACAATCTCCTGACATGCAAATTGGATGCTGGGGAAAGCTGCATCCAATTCACAATAGTGTGAACCCAGCCTTAAAGTGGAGGTTCACCCTCCAAAAAATTTCTGACATTACATGGAGTCGAGCCATCCTACCGACAGAATGCCGGTGTTTTTTTTTTCCCTCAGCACATACCTCGTTATCACGATTCTCACCCCCCGGCAATCCCACGGGACTGGGCGTTCCCAAGTACTGCCTGTGATTGACAGGCTTCCGAACGGCGCATACTGCGCGTCACAGGTTCCTGACAGAACCCGAACGTCGGTGCGCAGGCGCCGTATAGAGCCACACCGACGTTTGGGTTTTTTCGACAACCTGTGACGCGCAGTATGCGCCGCTCGGAAGCCTGTCAATCACAGGCAGTGCTTGGGAACGCCCAGTCCCGCGGGATTGCCGGGGGGTGAGAATCGTGATAACGAGGTATGTGCTGAGGAAAAAATTTTTTTGGAGGGTGAACCTCCACTTTAAGGTCCGTACACGCATGACAGGCTGTTGTCGGGAAATCTGACCACTTGTGTGCTCAATCGGACAATTGTTGTTGCAATTTCCGCCAACAAATGTTGGATTGCATGCTTTAAAATTTTCCGACAACAAATGTGTGTTGTCGGATTATCCGATTGTGTGTACAGAAGTACGTCGAAAAAAAATCAAAAGTACAAACACGCATGCTCAGAAGCAATGCTAACCATAACACAACATTAGCAGAAGTTGCCCAAAGGGTGGCACTAAAGAGCTGAAAAATCACGTAGTTTTATGTTTGTTGGCCAACAATTCTTTGCCGTTTTTATGCAATACAAGTTCACGGCCAGCGCCCTTCGGACAAAAGTTCAAGGCTTTGTCCGCAGAAAGTCCGATCGTGTGTACCAGGCTTTAGACTAATGATTGATGAAGTACGGCCCTCTAGTGTGACAGATAAGAGAAGGGCAGCAGGTTCAACGCCTGAGTGCGTTCTGGCTAAGGACTATCCATCAATTCTATCTGGTGTGGAGGAACCTAGTTGGAGAACGGTCTATCAGTACTACATGTGATTTATTATTTGGTGTTCGGTAAGCAGATTATTTACTAGAGGTGGAGGTTCTTCAATCAGCTATCTTACACTTGCTGTGAATTTTTTTCAACACAACTCGGGTGTTTATATGAAGATTATAAGTTCAATTATTTTTAGCTGGTCTCAGCTATAAGGACTTTATATTTTAGTGCACTATTTTTTCTTTTGATATTTTTTGCACATTTAAGCACTTTGTGTATTGTGGTGTGTTCAATTATACCATACATCATACTAGCAGCGCAGCATTCATTCCTTTTACAATTTAGACTAATGATAGCTGTAGAGTAGAGAACAGAGCCATGGACTCTAGCAAGGAGATCTACGGGGATATAAAAGGAACGTACCTGCAAAGGGATATAAAAACTGCAATGCCGATACCGCCATGTATCCAGGAAAACCGAAGGTCCTGCTGACAAGAGACTGATACGTGCTAGTGCCAGACATTTCTCCACTTTTAATCAGCAGTATCATAGAATAATCTATAGAAAGACATCACAGATCACAGTGTGTTACTTAATGAGAACTGAAACATGTACAGCAACGACAAATCTGCAAATAACAAACACTTATGTCCCGTACACACAGTCAGAATTGCCGATGGAAAAAGTCAGACGGAATTTTTTGATTGGATATTCTGACCGTGTGTAGCCCCATTGCACTTTTTCCGTCGAAAATTCCAACGGACTTATGCCCCGTGCACACGATCGGATTTCCACGGGTTTTTCCGACAGAATTACGCTCAAGCTTTCTTGCATACACACACGGACACAACAAATTCCGACCATCTAAAACGTGGTGACGTACAACACTACGACGAGCCTAGAATAATGAAGTTCAATGCTTCCGAGCATGCGTCGAATTGTTTCCAAGTAGGGTTGTCCCGATACCACTTTTTTAGGACCGAGTACAAGTACCGATACTTTTTTTCAAGTACTCGCCGATACCGATTGCCGATACTTTTTTTTAAATGTGTCCCCAAATGCAGCCATGTCCCCCCACAAATGCAGCCATGTCCCCCCACAGATGCAGCCATGTCCCCTCCATATGCAGCCATGTCCCCCCCATATGCAGCCATGTCCCCCCCATATGCAGCCATGTCCCTCCCATATGCAGCCATGTCCCCCCCATATGCAGCCATGTCCCCCCCATATGCAGCCATGTCCCCCCATATGCAGCAATGTCCCCCCATATGCAGCCATGTCCCCCCCCCATATCCAGCCATGTCCCCCCCATATGCAGCCATGTCCCCCCCATATGCAGCCATGTCCCCCCCATATGCAGCCATGTCCCCCCCATATGCAGCCATGTCCCCCCCCATATGCAGCCATGTCCCCCCCATATATGCAGCCATGTCCCCCTTATAAGCAGCCATGTCCCCCATACCTAGATCTGCCGCGCTGCCGCCGCTTGGTTAATACGGGCGGGGAACATTACAGCTTTCATTTGAATAGCTGTAGTGTTTCCCGCCGCGCTGCGTATAGACACTCCCCCTTGCTCGGGATTGGACAGATCACCCGAGCAAGGGGGAGTGTCTATACGCGGCGTGGCGGGAAACACTACAGCTATTCAAATGAAAGCTGTAATGTTCCCTGCCCGTATTAACAAAGCGGCAGCGGCGGGATGCGGCGTAGCAGCGGCCGGAGGTTGGGGATCTGAGTATTCGGCCAGGCATCGGGGGCATTTGCGGGAGTACAAGTACTCCCGCAAATACTCGGTATCGGTCCCGATACCGATACTAGTATCGGTATCGGAACAACCCTATTTCCAAGCATGCATGTTTTTTTCTCTGTCGGAATTCCATACAGACGAACGGAATTTCCAATAGAAGTTTTTTTCCATCAGAAAAAAAGAGAACGGGCTGGATTCAGGTAGATCGGCGCATCTTTGTGCCGGCGTAGCGCATCTCATATGCGCTATGCCAACGTATCCCAGAGAGGCAAGCAGAGTATTCACAAAGCACTCGCTCCCTACGTTGCGCCAGCGTAAAGTAAATCATTCGGCGTAAGCCCGCCTAATTCAAAGTAGGTGGACGGTGGGCGTGATCCATTTAAATGAACCGTGACCCCATGCAAGTGATCAGTGCTCAGAATCACGTCGAACATACTCCCTAAGATACGACGGCTCAATGCCTACGACGTGAACGTAACCTACGCCCAGCCCCATTCACGTACTACTACGTAAACAACGTAAAATACGACGGGTGTTCCGTCGCCCATACCTTTGCATGGGATGCGCCTCCTATCTCGGTCATTTACATATTTGACGCGTAAATCAATGGAAGCGCCCCTTGCGGCCAGCGTAAATATGCGCCCAAGATACGACGGCGTAGGGAACTTACGTTGGTCGGACGAAGCCACATTTCAGGCGTATCTTGCATTAAGAATCAGGCGCATAGATACGACGGCGCATCTGTGCACTTACGCCGCGTATCTCAAGATACGTCAGCGTAAGTGTTACCTGAATCCAGCCCAACATGTTTTCTTTCTAAGTCCGTCGGAAAAAGTCAGATGGGGCATACACACGGTCAGGATTTCCGATGAAAAAATTCCGTCTGACTTTATCCATTGGAAATACCAACCGTGTGTACACGGCATTAGAAAGAGAACATGTTCTCTTTTTTCCCCGACGGAAAAAAATTCCATTAGTCTGTATGAAATTCTGACAGAGAAAAAAACACGCATGCTTGGAAACAATTCGACGCATGCTCAGAAGCATTGAACTTTATTTTTCTAGGCTCGTCGTAGTGTTGTACGTCACCGTGTTTTTGACGGTCGAATTTGGTGTGTCCGTGTGTATGCAAGACAGCTTGAGCAGAATCCCGTCGGAAAAACCCATCAGAGTTTATTCCAATGGGAAATCCGATCGTGTGTGGGGGGCATTATAGAGAAAAATACATGATATACTGTATATTTAGTCTTATCACATTACTAGAACCCCCACCTTGATATGTAACGCTAAATAGCAGCCTTTGTTGTAGTTGCAAATATAGTAGGAAAGGGTGTTTGGTGGATTACTTATAGTGCTTTACTTGTCAATATTCACAGCCCATAGTGCTTTCTCCCTCTGCCAGGACTTTAGTGCTCGGGGAGGAGATCAGTCCACACAAACGAGTGGCAAGGGAATGAAAGCTGGGTGCTGGAATGAGCGTTCCAGCATTTGGCTGGCAGCAGGAGAGAGCCAGGATCAGTAGGACACTAGAATTTTGTTTAAACCCATCCAAAGTTTTAGCACTTTTCCCCCAAAAAATGAAAAGTTTTATAGCTGTCCTTGTTCCCTGTTTATATTGGAGAGGTTACCCCTTCATATCCCTTCTAGCTTGTGAGTTGGTGCAGTGTAGTGAGGTGGCAGTAAAGACACAGACACAGGATTCCAAGAAGGAAAGCGTATCCCTAGCCTGTCCCTATTGGTCAGGAACCTTTCCCTACCGCTAGACAAGAGACCTAGCCTTAAAGCGGGGGTTCACCCTTAGAGGGCACTTTTCCCCCTTAGATTCCTGCTCGTTATTACTAGGGGAATCGGCTATTTATTTTAAAATATGTGCAGTACTTACCCGTTTACGAGACGCATCCTCTCCGTCGCTTCCGGGTATGGGCTTCGGGAATGGGCGTTCCTTCTTGATTGACAGGTTTCCGAGAGGCTTCCGACGGTCGCATCCATCGCGTCACGATTTTCCGAAAGAAGCCGAACGTCGGTGCGCAGGCGCAGTATAGAGCCGCACCGACGTTCGGCTTCTTTCGGCTACGAGTGACGCGATGGATGCGACCGTCGGAAGCCTCTCGGAAGAATGTCAATCAAGAAGGAACGCCCGCTCCCGAACACCCATACCCGGAAGCGACGGAAGAAGATGCAGCTCGAAAACGGGTAAGTACTGCACATATTTTAATATAAATAGCCGATTCCCCTAGACCGAACGAGCAGGAAGCTAAGGGGAGATTTTTTTTTTTTTTTAAATGGGTGAACTCCCGCTTTAAATTGTCCACTCACAAAAATGTGCGCCAAGCCTGGGACTTAGGGCCTTAAAAAGGCTCTGGCTTACCCAAGATGGCTACTAGAGTCACACGGGGAGGCAGCATCCAATTAGATAGCTTCCCCAGTGACCCAGGAAACCATAGGTTTCTCTTGATTTCCTCTCCCTGTTATGATTGAGCGCCACCTGCAGTGGAAAAAATAGACTGCACCTGCCTACAAACTGATCACCTGTTACCAGGACTGGAAATGAAAGGAAATCTACCCAATGGGAACAATTTGTTCCCATTGGGGTAAGCGCTCTGAGAGCATTAAGTTATTGAGATAATCACGAAGATTGAGCACAGAAGAATCTTTGATACACTGTTTAGAAGAAGTGTGCCACATTTTGAAGATTGTTTTCACGCCGTTAAGAAGAATCACTGTTTATTTATTTTGGAAATTGTGGACATTATTTATCTCAGTTATCACATTCATTTTTAGTATTTAATCGAGGTTAAGAAAGTTGCGCTGATCACCATTCACTTATATTCATTTTATTGTGCACTGTCTACACTTTAAGTCTAGCAGCATTTTTAGTTTATTCCGTTAATTTATTTTTAGTTTATTAGGTTCACTTGGTAGCACAAGGGACTATGGGCCTAATCCACAAAAAACGGCCGTAACTTAACTTTTGCCATTTAAGTTACACCGCCGCAAAATCTCTACCTAAGTGCCCGATCCACAAAGCACTTACCTAGAAATTTTGAGCGGTGTAACTTAAATTCGTCCAGCGCAAGGCGTTCCTAATCTAATGGGGCGAGTCCCATTTAAATTAGGCGCGCTCCCGCGCCGGACGTACTGCACATGCTCCCGACGCGATTTTCCCGACGTGCATTGCGCGAAATTACGTTACGCCGAGTTTTGTGAATGGCGCCGGGAAAAAAAAAAAAAAATTTTAAAAAAAATTTGACAGGGTCGCGGGAAAGAAGGGTCTACTTTTACATGGTGTACTAACTTTACACTTTGTAAAAGCAGCCCTAATTTTGCGACGGCAAACTAATACTTACGGAGAAAAAACGAAGCGTAAAAGCTTTGTGGATCTCCGTAAGTGCTAATTTGCATACCCGAAGCGGCATTTCGACGAGAAATGCCCCCAGCGGCGGCCGAGGTACTGCATCCTAAGATCCGACAGTGTAAAACTATTACACCTGTCGGATCTTAGGGATATCTATGCGTAACTGATTCTGTGAATCAGTCGCATAGATAGAAACAGGGATACGACGGCGTATCAGTAGATACGCCGGCGTATCCCTTTTGTGGATTAGGCCCTATATCCTTCTATATCAATAGGAAGCTAAAAAAATTCTAACCTTTCCCTACTATATACAAATCAAAAACACAAGGGTTTACTTAACCGCTTAAGGACCGCCGCACGACGATATACGTCGACAGAATGGCACGGCTGGGCACAAGGGCGTTCAGGTACGTCCCCTTTAAGACCCAGCCGTGGGTCCCGTGCGCGCTGCCGGGGGCGTGCTCGCGACCCGGTCCTGAGCTCCGTGACCACGCCCACAGGACCCACGGACCCGATCGCCGCCGCTGTCCCGCGATCAGGTCACAGAGAGGAAGAAAGGGGAGAGGTAAGTGTAAACAAACCTCTCCCCGTGCTTCCTAGTGAGACTGTCACTGATCGTCTGTTCCCTGTCATAGGGAACAACGATCAGTGATGTCACACGCCAAGCCACGCCCCCCCCCCCACAGTAAGAATCACACATTAGGTCACACTTAACCCCTTCAGAGCCCCCCCTACAAGTTAACCCCTTCACTGCCAGTGTAATTTTCACAGAATTTTTATAGCACTGATCGCTGTAAAAATGACAATGGTCCCAAAATAGTGTCAAAAGTGTCTAATGTGTCCGCCATAATGTCACAATCACGATAAAAATTGCTGAACGCCGTCATTACTAGTAAAAAAAATGCCATAAAACTATCCCCTATTTTGTAGACGCTATAACTATAACAAACCAATCAATATACGCTTATTGCGATTATTATTTTTTTTTACCAAAAATATGTAGAAGAATACGTAGCGGCCTAAACTGAGGAAAAAAATTTTTTTTCGTTTTTTTGGGGATATTTATAATAGCAAAAAGTAAAAATATAGAATTTTTTTCAAAATTTACGCTCTATTTTTGTTTATAGCGCAAAAAATAAAAACCGCAGAGGTGATCAAATACCACCAAAATAAAGCTCTATGTGTGGGGAAAAAAGGACGCCAATTTTGTTTGGAAGCCACGCCGCACGACCGCGCAATTGTCAGTTGAAGCGATGCAGGGCGGAATCGCACAAAGGGGCCTGATCCTTTAGCAACAAAATGGGCCGGGCTTAAGTGGTTAAATGTCACTTTGTGTAGTTATTATATTATTATTATTATACAGGACTTATATAGCACCAACAGTTTTTGCAGCGCTTTACAATGTAGAAGGGGGGGGGGGGGGCAGCACAGTTACAATACAGAAGGGGCAGGAGGGTAATCAGTTACTCATGCAATTACTTTGGGCTCCTCTTCGCTGTCTCAAATGTTTTCTAGTCAGTTCCTGGTCAGTGACTCATTAAATAATATTGATAAAATAATATTCCTCAAGATTATAAAACAACAATAGTACTCGTAATAGTAATTACTAGAACTAGTAATTGCACCTTCAAAAACAAGTCTACTATAAGCTCCAAGGGCGAATAGGGCTTTGTGTAAGTTACGTTCACGTCGAAACCAATGAGGTTTTGCGGCGTAATTTCGAGCATGCGCACTGTGATTTTTTCACGAACGGCGCATGCGCCGTACAAAAAATACGTCAAATACGCGGGGTCACGATTCATTTTAATAAAACACGACCACATCATCCCCATTTGAATTAGGCGGGCTTACGCCGGACGAGATACGTTACGCCGCCGTAACTAAGGGCGCAAGTCCTTTCTGAATACGGAACCTGCTCCCAAAATTACGGCGGTGTAACGTATCGGAGATACGTTACACCCGCACAAAGATAGAGAAATCTATCTGAATCCGGGCCATGAAGTTTAGCTGCAAGAAGAAAGAAAGCGAGCTCAGATGTGACCTCTGGTGGATAGATTGAAGCATTACAGGTAGACCTCGATCAAACGCTTCAATCCAATGTTCTCTTGCTGTGGGCTTCAAGGCTGCAATCCCAATCCCTAATGAATCTGAAAACAAGCATGCAGGCTCTGACAGTTTGCCAGTCCTCTGCTGGGTGATGTGGTTCATTTTGATAGCCACTTTATCACTTACCAGCTTTAAAAACCAAGGCGCCCAGAGGAGGACCGGCTATCTGATACATAATTAAGTGTCACATACAGTAGCATCCTCGAAAATTCCACTCACTGCCCACCGAAAAGGTGAATATGAAATATATTATTTTCTCGGTTGCCTCTTGTCTAGGGTTAGAAAAATGTAGCGAGATGTCACTTTAACCACTTCCATACCAGGCATTCACGCACCTTCCTGCCCAAGCCAATTTTCAGCACTGTCGCAATTTGAATGACAATTGCGCGGTCATGCTACACTGTACCCAAATTAATTTTTTTTCATTTTGTTCCCACAAATAGAGATTTCTTTCTGTGGTATTTGATCACCTCTGCGATTTTAATTTTTTGCGCAACAACTAGAAAATGACCGAAATTTTTGAAAAAAAATAAAGTTTTTATTTTTTTCTGTTAATTTTTTTTGTAAATAAGTAAGTTTTCTTCTTCAATTATGGGCACTGATATGGCAGCACTGATGGTCACCGATGAGGTGGCACTGATGGGCACCGATAGGCGGCGCTGGTATGCTGCACTGATGGGCACTCATAGGCGGCACTGATAGGCACTCATAAGCGGCAGGGATGGGCACTCATAGGCGGCACTGGGAACTCTTTGGCGGCACTGATGGGCAGTAATTGGTGGCACTTATGGGCGGCACTGATGGGTACTTATGGGTGGCACAGATGGGCACTCTTAGGTGGGCACTGGGCATAGATGGGCACTAAGAGGTGGCACTGATGGACACTGGGTGGCACTGATGGACACTGAGGGGTGGCACTGATGGCATTGCTGGGCATCATTACAGTCAGTGCCCATGTTGCCAGTCAGTGCCCATGTGTGGGCACTGATTGGCATTGATTGTGTTTATTTTTTTTGTTTTATTGTTTTTTTTGTTTTTTTTTTGCTCCATTTGGCAACCAGGGGGCACTCCCTGGTGGTCCAGTGTTGGCATCCGTGGGGGGGCTGCGCTGATAAACAATCAGCGCGAACCCCCCCTGTCAGGAGAGCCGCCGATCGGCTCTCCTCTACTCGCGTCTGTCAGACGTGAGTGAGGAAGAGCCGATCAATGGCTTTTCCTGTTTACATCGTGATCAGCCGTGATTGGACACGGCTGATCACATGGTAAAGAGCCTCCGCCGGAGGCTCTTTACTGAGATCGGAGATGCAGGGTGTCAGACTGACACCCCGCACCACCGATCGCCCGCATGAAATCGTGCAGGATGTCAATAGTCGTCCAGTCAGGATTTCACAACCACTTCCCGGACATCAATTGTATATTGACCGGGCGGGAAGTGGTTAAGGAAAATTGAGACTAGCGTACAAACGTACAAACACAAAACCTATAAAACATCTTATTTTATGTACGTTCAGCTTGAGATTGAACAGACATTCATTTAAACCCTTTCAACAATGTAACGGTTCTTGTTTTCTGGGTCCTTGTGTCTGCACTTTCCCCCTGGGGGATTCACGAATGGGAAAAAGTGTAGATATGTTTCGCTAACTTGTTTACAGTAGGATCATTTCTCTGAGATATTTCCGTGGTATGACATAGAGCTCATTTACCCCAGAGCAAAACAGGAGCAGAGATAAACAGGAGACAGCCATGTGTCCCTTTTAGTGTTCAGATGACAGCGGAGAACAGCATGGTAATCTAGAATACAATTATCAGGACATGCTGAGAATTAAAGTGGACCAGAACTCAAAGAGTGAAGATCTGCTATGTAACCGGAAACACCTAGAAATGTTAATTGTACAACAGCAGTAACCTGAAAGATTTACTTTGTCTTTAATTTCCCCTAAAAATAGCAATGGTAACCTGTCCCTCGAGCCTCATAGCTGACACAGCGGGAGACGCCGGCCTGACACCGTGTGTGGCACCCTGGGCATCGCTCCCCCTCTGCCTCAGCACCTGCCTGCAATCCAGGGACAAATCCAGGGACAGACGGGCTCTGAGGACAGTGTTCTCAGTCCGGGGACTGTCCTCGGAAACCAGGGAGGTCTGGTCACCCTACTTTAGAAAGTAGCACAACATGGTGTGAATTGCATCCTCGAGTACTTCCACTCTCTTGTAGACATTGGTACCAGCACTACCACTGCAGGAAATGCTGGCCCACAAATGGCTGCCCCTTCACCATATCACCTGGCTGCTTCTTCACCAGCCCACCTAGCTTAAAGCGGGAGTTCACCCTAAAAAAAATGTTTAACCTTAGATTGATGCTCATTTTGTCTAGGGGAATCGGCAATTTTTTTTAAAATCGAAGCTGTACTTACCGTTTTAGAGAGCGATCTTCTCCGCCGCTTCTGGGTATGGTCTTCAGGACTCAGCGTTCCTTCTTGATTGACAGTCTTCCGACGGTCGCATCTATCGCGTCACGAGTAGCCGAAAGAAGCCGAACGTCGGTGCGGCTCTATACGGCGCCTGCGCTCCGACGTTTGGCTACTTTTGGAAAATCGTGACGCGATAGATACGACCGTCGGAAGCCTGTCGGAAGACTGTCAATCAAGAAGGAACGCCCAGTCCCGCAGCCCATACTCGGAAGCGGCGGAGAAGATCGCTCTCTAAAATGGTAAGTACAGCTTTGATTTTAAAAAAAAACTAGCCGATTCCCCTAGACAAAATGAGCCTCAATCTAAGGTTAAAAATTTTAATTTCTGGGTGAACCTCCACTTTAAGGTGACCAGATTTTTAAAATGAAATCCGGGGACATATTTTTTTTTTTAGTAATGGCGGCAATCAGCGACTCTCTGCCCATTGCCACCGCCGCCCGCCTCACAGCCTGTCAAGTCTAAAGCCCTGTACACACGGCCCAGAATCTCGTCAGGAAAAAAACTTAGTTTTTTTCTGATGAGATTCCTGGCAAGATTTTCTTGCCGGCCGAGTGTACACACACACCATTCAAAAGAACCGCCATTCTTTTGAATGGCACGAACGCGGTGACGTCATCGACTACAACGAGCATGCGCTTGTCACATTCGATGCCGTCGCCGCCATCTTGCTTCACCCAACCTATGCCTTGGAAGCTACCGCGCATGTGTCAAAGTCATTTCGAGCATGCGCAGGTTTCCATGGAGAGGTAAGTATACACACGCTCGGGTTTCTCGGCAGGAAAACACTGCCGAGAATCTCACAACGAGAAAATAGAGAGCAGGTTCTCTATTTTTCTCGTCGAGATTCTGGTTTTCTTGATGAGAAACCTCAAAGCCTCGTACACACGCACGGTTTACTTTGCAAGAAAGCTCTGCCAGCAGTTTTCTTGCCAAGAAAACCGTGCGTGTGTACGAGGCTTCACTTTTCCAGGCCCTGGCTACTACTGGGTGAGGAGCAGAGGAAGATCACTGGGCCAGGGAAGGCAAGGAGATAAACAGGCAGGCGGCTGGCCGGGACTGGCCAAGGCAAAAACAACATGTGAGTGGAGCTGAATGGGCATGCAACCAAAACTGAAGACATTTTCCCCCCCGCTCCGACCAGCACATGATCATCAGAAAGGGGCACAGATAATGGAAAAAAAATACACCCCTCCTACTAGTAGCAGCGATAGAGCAGGGGTGTGTAATTCAGATTTTTTTATTTTTTTATTTTTATTCTGCACCGATTGTCTTTCAAATTGCCCCAGCCCCCGTTCAAATCCAATCCGGGGACAAAACCGGAGACAGACTTGGTTCGGGGACAGTGTCCTCAATCCTAATAATAATAATAATAATAATAATAATAATAATAATAATCACAGCCTACCTGTGACATAGGCAACTCCAAATAAAAGCAGAAGACCCAACGGTAAACCAGCCAGCTTCATAGAATATGGCAGACCTAACAGCAGAATGGCAGAGAAAGCAGTGAGTCCATCTTAATAATAAATATAGGCAACTTCCACGCTACTATGTGCAATATAATGTAAACACGTGTAGAAAAGAGGTGCTGCTCAACACTGAATGTGTTCCCACATAAATAAACAAAATGACAAAATATTGGGAAGCGCTACCTCCTCACCCAGCTACTCCCTGCTGGGCTCCAAATAGTAAATGTATAAATGAAATCTGTGAAAACCAATGAACTCTCTGTGATAGCCCATATACAGTATATATATGGGTCTCCAAAAAATGTCTCTATGTGCTAAAAAGAACAATCAAATAAGCGTAAATCCATAAATTAATAACAGTTAATAAAAGTAATAAGCTTGATATGGTGATTCATCAATTTTTTATACGGTAAACACTATGGGGCAGATCCACAGAGATCTTCACCCGCGCAGCGTATCAGAGATACGCTACGCCGCCGTAACTTACCCGGCTTTAGTTCGAATCCTTAAAGATTTTGCGCCGTAAGTCTATCTCTGGCGGCGTAACGGTGCGTAATTCAAATTGGCGATTAGGGGGCGTGTTTCATTTAAATGAAGCGCGTCCCCGCACCGAATGAACTGTGCATGCGCCGTCCCTAAATTTCCCGCCTTGCATTGCGCTAAATGACGTCGCAAGGACGTCATTTTTTTAACATAGACGTGAATTACGTCCATTCCGATTCACGAACGACTTACGCAAACAAAAGAAAAATGTAAAATTATACGCGGGAACGACGGCCATACTTAACATTGCGTACGCCACCAAATAGCAGCTTTAACTATACGCCGAAAAAAGCCGACTAGAGACGACGTAAATGAATGCGACGGTCGCTCGTACGTTCGTAGATCGTCGGAAATAGCTAATTTGCATACTCGACGCGGAAAACGACGGGAACTCCACCCAGCGGACGCCGAAGAATTGCATCTTGGATCCGAAGGCGTACGCCTGTCGGATCTAACCCAGAAGCCGTCGTATCTTGTTTTGAGGATTCAAAACAACGATACGACACGGGAAATTTGAAAGTACGCCGGCGTATCAGTAGATACGCCGGCGTACTCTCAATGTGGATCTGGCCCTATGTCAGTTCTTTTCTTACCCTTATAACCAATGTATGAGGAATATCATTTAAAGGGTTTGTAAAGGTTTGTTTTTTATTTTCTAAATAGGTTCCTTTAAGCTAGTGCATTGTTGGTTCACGTACTTTTTCCTTCCATTTCCCTTCTAAATGTTTTTTTTCTTTGTTTTCTTTGTCTGAATTTCTCACTTCCTGTTCCTCCTCAGTAAGCTGTTCTGGCTGACTAAACACAGCTCGGATGATGGTGTGAAGTTTACCAAGGAGAAACAGGAAGTAAGAAATTCAGACAAAGAAAATAAACATTTAGAAGGGAAATCGAAGGAAAAGGTAAGTGAACCAACAATGCACTAGCTTAAAGGAACCTATTTAGAAAATAAAAAACAAACCTTTACAACCCCTTTAAGGATCAGGAGTCCTTATACTGACAGAGAAACGTCAGATTGCTGGATTGATACCCCTAAGGGGAAGGCATTACTGGACCCCTTTGTGGGTCTCCCTGGGAGGTGAGCACATAATGTGACCGGTGGAGGGCACTTTGGTGTGCACAGCAATTTTTTATTACCTGGACTGTCACTATTGGATATCTAGACACTTGCACAATGCATAAAGAAGAGCGCACTAATTGAATGGAATTCATGAATCGCCATATAAATCATACTACTTGTATGAACTGTTATTAATTTGTGGACTTATGTTTATTTGATTGTTCTTTTTAGCACAGAGACATTTTTTGAGACCCCTATACAGGCAATCACAGAGAGTTCATTGGTTTTCACAGATTTCATTTATACAGCAGCAGGGAGTAGCTGGATGAGGTAGCGCTTCATAATATTTTGTTATTTAGTGAGTCCATCTTGTCTACAGAAATCATTGATGAGAATTTCATTTATAACACAACCCATAAAAGCATTTTTTGTACAGCAACCCATAAGAGGCAATCGGTATTAAAGGATAAATGCACTTTCGGTGTTAAATTCATCTGTCACTTCTCCTGCCAGATCTTCACTGTGCAGCCCACTGAAAGCCACCACCGCAAGGGTTCCTGCAGTAGTGAGGACAGGTGAGTATAATGCCCTGTACACGCGATCGGTTCGTCTGATTTTCCCATCGGTGAAAAGTAGTGAGTGTACAGCTTGTATAACAGTGTAAATTTGCTGTCCCCTCAAAATAACTCCACACACAGCCATTAATGTCTAAACTACTGGCAATAAAGTGAGTACACCCCTAAGTGAAAATGTCCAAATTGGGCCCAATTGGTCATGTTCTCTCCCCGATGTCATGTGACTTGTTAGTGTTACAAAGTCTCAGGTCTCAAGGTCTCAGGTGTGAATGGGGGAGCATGTGTGTTAAATTTGGTGTTATCGCTCTCACTCTCTCATACTGGTCACTGGAAGTTCAACGTGGCACCTCATGGCAAAGAACTGTCTGAAGATATGAAAAAAATAATTGTTGCTCTACATAAAGATGGCCTAGGCTGTAAGAAGACCCTGAAACTGAGTTGCAGCCAGTGGCGGTGTGTCCATAGTGGGCGCAGGAGCGCCGGCCCCTCTCTCCTGCACCCAATAACTCAACAATACATAGATTCATGCATTGCATATTCAAGTGGCCGGCCCTCTGTTGAGCCCCGGTCATCTGAATAACAACGGTGGGTGTGTTTTGGAAGTGTCTATCAGAGCCAGTGGGCTCTAATCGACTACCAATTGGTTAACCAGAGGGCGCACAGGGTGTGTTCGCTGGTTAACACTGACACGTGTCTCAGCCAATCAGGTTCACCGGGTCTGGTTACCGGTCACCTGATTGGCTGAAGCGGCATCGAGGACGTGAGATGACATCGAGGGAGCGTGGAGGAGGATGGCTGACCCGAGAAAGGTAAGTGCCTGGGGGGGGGGGGGAAACTGGCTGCATTTTACAGGGCGAAAACTGGCAGCATTTTACAGGGAAAACTGGCGGCATTTTACGGGGGAAACTGGCGGCAATTGATGGGCACAGTGGCAACAATTGATGGGCACAGTGGCGACAATTGATGGGCACAGTGGTGACAATTGATGGCACAGTGGCTGGGTTTGATGGCACAGTGGCGACAATTAATGGCACAGTGGCTGAGTTTGATGGCACAGTGGCTGCGTTTGATGGCACAGTGGCGAGAATTGATGGGCACAGTGAGGCTGCAATTGATTATTTATTTTTTTTCGTTTGTTTCCGCCGCCATAAAATTTTGAGCATCAGCCGCCACTGGTTGCAGCACAGTGGCCAAGACCATACAGTGGTTTAGGACTCGGAGGACGGGTTCCACTCAGAACAGGCCTCGCCATGGTAGATCAAAGAAATTGAGTGCACGTGCTCAGCGTCACATCCAGAGGGGACAGCAAATTTACACTGTTATACAAGCTGTACACTCACTACTTTACATTGTAGCAAAGTGTAATTTCTTCAGTGTTGTCACATGAAAAGATATAATAAAATATTTACACTTTTGTGAGATACTGTAGGTGTAAAAGGTTCCTAAAGTGTTTTCTGCATTTTTTGACAGGAACGCTTACTAAACGCACCCCCAAACACTTGTGCTCCATTGCAGTGTAGCACTTTGCTGTGTTTCCATTCAAAGAATGCAGACAACACTCGTATTTTGTATGTTGAGGTGCATTGGAGCCCATTTATTCTGAGTAGCCTGTGTTGCAGTGCACTGCGGTATATTGTAAAAGGACTCTTATAGCTAGATTCAGGTAGAGTTAGGTCGGCGTCCTAACTCTGAATCTGCGCCGACCTAAGTTTAAGTGTATTCTAAAACAGAGATACACCTAAACCTATCTAAGATACGACGGTTTGCGCCGTCCTATCTTAGGGTGCAATATTTAGGCTGGCCACTAGGTGGTGCTTCCATTGCGGTCGGCATAGAATATGTAAATCACTAGATACGCCTATTCACAAACGTACGCCCGGCCGACGCAGTACAGATACGCCGTTTCAGTAAGAGATAGTCCGCCTAAAGTTAAATTGCAGGTTAGGATGAAGGAAAAAAGCTGGGACAGCCGCACTCCAAAAAAACTCCTCCTTTAATTAAAAATCACAAAATACATGCCACAGCAAAAAACAGCACAACAAAAGAAAAGCTGACGTTTCGCGCTATGCCTTAGTGCTTCTTCATAGCCTAAAGTTAAAGATGCCCCCTAGGTGGCGTAGCCAATGTTAAAGTATGGCCCCCGTTCCCGCTTTGAAATTCGAAAATTTTACTGCGTTTGCATAAGTCGTCTGTGAATAGGGATTTACGTCGTTTACGTCCACGTCGAAATCAATAGGCCCGTGCAGCGGACTTAGCCGCAATGCACACTGGGAAATGTAGGCGCACCGCGCATGCGCAGTTGCAAAAAAACGTCAATCACGTCGGGTCAAGCCTAATTATCATAAAACACGCCCCCTCAGCCAACTTTTAATTAGGCGCCCTTACGCCCGCCCGCTTTAGGCTACGCCGCCGTAACTTAGCAGGCAAGTACATTGTGAATCATGTACTTGCCTCGCTAACTTACGGCGGCGTAGCCTAAATGCCTTAAGCTACACCGCCGCAAGTATGCGCTCGCCATCCTGAATCTAGCTATTATTCCACAGGGTCGTGATTTTGATTTAAATGTGACAGTTGGTAATGCCCCGTACACACCATCACTTTATGTGATGAAAAAAAACGACATTTTCTGTGAAGTAAAAAGTGACGTTTTTGAAACTTCAATTTTCAAAGACGAAGTTGCCTACACACCATCGTTTTTCTCACAATGTTCTAGCAAAGCGAGGTTACGTTCCACCACGTTTTTCCATTGAAGCTTGCTTCATAAGTAGCTTCTGGGCATGCGCGGGTGAAAAAACGTTGTTTTAAACTACGTTTTTGCTACACACGGTCAATTTCTGTGAAGTAAAAGTTGACGTTTTGAAAAACGACACATAAAATTGAAGCATGCTTCAATTTTTTTTGGTCGTTTTTTTGAAGACATAAAACGACGTTTTCCCCCACACACAGTCAATTAAAGTGACGTTTTTAAAAACGTCATTTTTTTTCATCACATAAAGTGATGTTGTGTACGCGCCATTAGACTTTATTTTATTTATTTTTTAATGAGCAAGTGAAAAAAAACTAGTATATAAACTGTTCTTACAAATTTATTGTAAACTTATTGAAAAGGAGTTCTCATCTAAGCAAGCCATACATATACATCTATAGGGAAAACCAGGACAGGGGAAGTGCGTCTTGATCGGTATCTCAGTGGTGACAACTGAGCCATTATACAGCATTTAGAGAGTGTTCAATTATATTACAGATGACTGTTACCTGCCAAAGGGCAGTATGTATGGCTGCCACTTCCCAATGAGAAGAGCCAGGGGTACATCCTTACCTATCATTCCAGTGCCAAGGATGGCATTGATCAAGTTGAATCCTGCCCAGAACACATTGCTAGTACATTTATTGTCCTCTTTATCCTCTTCAACAAGTAATTCTGTATCATTTATATCTATCTGCAAAAAAAGCAAAGAAAATAATGTCTGATAATAATCTATACATAGTAGGAGATATATTAGTATACATACAATACAGTAGGGGATTAAAGGACCATACCAATGTTTTGTATATATTTCATGGAACTACTAAGTTATATATGTTTGTTTTGCATTTTTTGTACCTCAATGCATGCCAATCCATGTTAAGCATGCTGGTGCAATCTGGTGCCATCCATTCATTCTATATTCACTTCTCAGTTTGTGTATTTCTTGTACCAGGCTGTTTGTGATTTCTGATTGCTTATTGTATTTGTCTTGGAAGTTTCACGGATAGTCAACTCTTACGCCGCGTACACACGATCGGTCAAACCGATGAGAACGGTCTGATGGACCGTTTTCATCAGTTAACCGATGAAGCTGACTGATGGTCCGTCGCGCCTACACACCATCGGATAAAAAAACGATTGTGTCAGAACGCGGTGACGTAAAACACAACGACGTGCTGAAAAAAACGAAGTTCAATGCTTCCAAGCATGCGTCGACTTGATTCTGAGCATGCGTGGATTTTTAACCGATGGACGTGCCTACAAACGATCGGTTTTGTTCTATCGGTTAGGTATCCATCGGTTAAATTTAAAACAAGATTGCTTTTTTTTAACCTATGGATAAATAACCGATGGGGCCCAGACACAATCGGTTTGGTCCGATGAAAACGGTCCATCAGACCGTTCTCATCGGTTTGACCGATCGTGTGTACCCAGCATTATCCTCATATTGATCAATGGTTCCAAATGTAAGCCTAAGGCAGGCCATACACAGTGCAAATTTCTTTCTTTCACAGGAAAGAAATTTGCATGATTCCCCCATCAAAACAGACAGTACTGAGGGGGGAATCCGGGGGGGCAAACCTAACCCCTGCCGGGAGAACACAGTAATTATCACTAACGGCTATAGCAGCTGCTAGCAATAATCACAAGGAAATCCATTTGATCAGCTTTAAACATTCAGGCTGCTCATTAACAGTTCGATTCTTGGCTGGTCCCTGCAGAACCGGATGAGATTTGGACTGTGTATGGCCGTCTTAAAGCGGTGGTTCCCCCTTAAAAACAACTTTTTCTTATTCCACTGCCCCCCCACATTCCATCACGATTAAGGCTCTTATTATTTTTTTCCTGCTGTACATACCTTAGTACAGCATATTCACCCGTGCATCCGGGTTGCGAGTCCCGCGGGAGTGGGCGTTCCTCACATGCTGTTGATTGACGTTTTGCCCAAAAACAAGCTCACCCCCCGTCGCGTAAGCCGCGTCACGATTGGCGAAAGGAGCCGAACGGCGATGCGCATGCGCAGTATAGCGCCGACTTGCCGTTCGGCTCCTTTCGCCAACCGTGACGCGGCTTACGCGACAGGGGGGAGCTCGTTTTTGGGCAAAACGTCAATCAACAGCATGTGAGGAACGCCCACTCCTGCGGGACTCGCAACCCGGATGCACGGGTGAATATGCTGTACTAAGGTATGTACAGCATGAAAAAAATAATAAGAGCCTTAATCGGATTGTAATGTGGGGGGGCAGTGGAATAAGAAAAAGTTGTTTTTAAGGGGGAACCACCGCTTTAAGATTACTCAAAAACATAGGCGTGCGCACAGGGTGTGCCAGATGTGCCCAGGCACACCCTAATCATCCTGTGCAGCACAGATTCCCCTACTGCTTGGCTGCAGAGAAAGGGAACTCTGTCCTCAGCCCCATTCTCTGTCTCAAAAATGAGATATTAGGGGTCTGTTTAGGCCACCGATATCTCACTATAGTCCCCCAATGGTGCTCCTAAAAAATTGTAAAATAAAATAAAAAATGATTGGAAAAAAATATTGTAAAAAAAAAAATGTAATTGTAAAATGTAATAATAAAATAAAAAGAAACTACTGACAACAGTCCCTGCCCACTGACACCATC
Source organism: Rana temporaria (assembly GCF_905171775.1). NCBI lineage: Eukaryota > Metazoa > Chordata > Amphibia > Anura > Ranidae > Rana > Rana temporaria. The sequence goes on along the minus strand of NC_053494.1, from coordinate 174,543,187 downwards.
CACTGTTCTACTGGCACCGTCCATTTCCCTACTGCTATATATATATATATACACACATGCGTTTTTGAGCTTTGGGGTGCACACCCTAATGTAATAGGCTGCGCACACCTATTCTCAAAAATAAATGTAAAGATCAGCACTAGTGATCAATGACTGGAGGGGGTGGACCAGTGGCGGCCTGTAATGCATGGCACAGGGGCACAGCCCCCTATACATGTGTCCGGCCACCTAATCTACATGCGGGGTGGATTCCAATGTCATATTTTTTTTAAGAAGAAGAAGCATGTGATTAGAGCCAGAGGCTCTAATAGACTTCAAATAAGGGTGACCCGACCGACAAACCATGCATTCACAACCCCTACCCCCCCCCCCCCAACCAAAAATATATACCACCAGCCGCCACTGGGGTGGACCTTTCAATCATCTACCCATCTTCCATTCATAGAATGATCAGTGGGACAAGTTTATAACTGTAGTGTGCAATGTAATAATCAAGTGTTCATTGCTGGGCAGTCTATTGCAATGTTTATCTATCTGTAAATGTGTCAAATACAGTGAAAATGAATGAACTAAAAAGGTGTTTCATTGAAATTTTCGGAAAATATAAGTAGGGACAAAAAAGTAAAGAGGGTGAAACTCCCTAACAGGACACAGCAAAAAAATAAAAACTTGGCAAAGATCTAATTTTTGCTAATTAAATAAAAATTGGGGTACAGATACATTTTAACAAAACAGAAAAAATATCCTAATAAGTAATATTTTAGATTGAAAGCTTTACTGTACTTATGGTGCTATATTCTATATAATCATCACATCATTAATAATACATGAAAAGCAATACCTGCTCTGTCCAGCTGTCCTGTGCTGGGGTTGTTGCCATTCTGGACACTGCTCTTTGCGGCCAGGAGTTGTACATTTTCATAAAGCAGCCATGGTCCAAAACGTTTTTTACTGACCAGGAAGGATCACTGTAGCACAGTAAGCTGATCTATATACTATTGCCATAAAGACAGAATGATGAGAATCTTGCTGGCCAATGAAAAAGGGGAATGATGGTCATAAAAAGAAAGCAGCAGGAAAGAATGAGTTCAGATTTATGATAATGTGTAACTCAATAAACTGGCCTAAGAACTTAAACCTATTAGGGACTACCTAATTTCATAAAGACATGGCTTACCACCAGCAACAGAGAGGTACTATTAAAAGAATATAAAATTAAGTAGCTCAGTTAAAAAAAAGGCATACTGCACGAAATCTGTTTTCTGTCTTCTGTAGAGGGCTTCCCTACTGAGGTATACATAAACATAGATACGGTATAATATATACTGTATTTATCTTGCTATAACACGCAGGGCAGCTGATAGAAATCATGGGGCCCCGTACAGCCTACCTGACGGGGCCCCCTTCAGCTCCACCCCTGGTCCCGCCTTTAGCTCCACCCCTGGCCCCGCCTTGAAACTGTCTCTGCAGCATGTTATGGGATTGGCGGCATTGGTAGGCACCTGGAGCAGAAAACCCGGGGGGGGGGGGCTGCCGTCTGAAATTGAAATTGAGAAGCGGGAGGGGGGGGGGCTGCCGCGAATTGAGAAGCGGAGGGAGGCCCTTTACAAATTATTAATAAAAATGAAAAAATATATAAAATAAATATATAAACATTTATAAAAAAAAGGGGGGGGGGGTTGCCATTCAGGGCCCTGGGGACCTCTGGGCCCTTTAATTAAAAAAAAAAAACATTTATAACAAAAAAAAAGGGGGGTTTGCCACATGGAGACCTCATGAGCCCTTTAATATATATATATATATATATATATATATATATATATATATATATATATATACATATATAAGGAATAAAAAGAAAAAAAAATGAAATAAAATAATATGAATAAAAAATAATTTATAAAAAAAGGGGGATTGCCATCCGGGGCCCTGGGGACCTTTTATATATATATATATATATATATATATATATATATATATATATATTTATATATATATATATATATATATAAAATAAAAAAATATATAAAAATGTATTTATTTTTTTATAAAAAAACGGGGTGTTTTCATCCCGGGCCCTGGGGATCTCCGGGCCCCTGGGGACCCCCGTACCCCTAAGAAAAAAAAATTGTCCCTTTAATAAAAAATAAAAAAATATATATATTAGAAAAAATATATATTTTTTTATAAAAAATAAATAAAAAAAGGGGGGTTGCCATCCGGGGCCCTGGGGGCCTTCGGACCCCTGGGGACCCCCGGACCTCTAAAAAAATAAATAAAATGGCCCTTTAATAAAAATTTAAATAAAAATATATTAAAAAAAATATATATTTTTTTTATAAAAAATAAATAAAAAAAAGGGGAGTTGTCATCTTGGACCCTGTGGGCCTCCGGGCCCCCTACAACAGGGCCAGTTGTACTGGCTTATCAGCCGCCCTGATAACACGCCCCGGCATATAGCGCGCACCCCCGAACTTGAAGGAAAATTCCTGAAAAAAAAAAAATACTTACAGTTTGGATGCCCCTCGTCGGTGTCTTGCCCGTCGTCCATCGGCGGCCTCGTCCGGTCCGGCGTCCTTCTGCGGCCATCGTGGTGTCCTCTCCGCTCGATCCCCGCTTCCCGCGCTGTGCTTGAACCACTGCGCCAACATATACTGAGCGCAGTACACTCGGGTATAGTCAGGCAGGCTCGGCTCCTCTTGAGCAAAGGACGTACAGGACGCACAGGACGTGACCGCGAGAGGAGCCGAGCCTGCCCGACTATACACGAGTGTACTGCGCTCGGTATATGCCGGCGCAGTGGTTCAAACACAGCGCGGGAAGCAGGTATCGGCGTATATCGAGCACCCATGATTTTGCCCTGATTTTTAGGGCAAAAAAGTGCGCGGTATACGCCGATAAATACGGTAGTTGTCTAAATAGGCCTTAACAGGGCATGAGTTTTTCTGTATGCAGGTACCTTGGACAGATCATGAATTATATTTTTTAAGATTTTTAAGTCCTGCCATGAATAGGGTGACCACGTGTCCCGGATTGCCCGGGACAGTCCCGTATTTTGCAGGTCTGTCCCGGGCACATTCATTCCAGGACAATACAGTGTCCCGAAATGAAACTGGCACAGCCACCCCCCCGGCCAATCTGATACCCCCAAAAAAGGCCGCCACATCACCGCTTTACTCACTGACAGTACTTGTCCTGGCTGGGAATGCCTGGAGGAGCACAATCCCGCCCCCTGATTGTGATTGGACAAATCATAAATCCTGCCTCTTGTGTCCAATCACTGTACTGTGATTCATTACAGCACAAGCTGATTTTTGGGAAGGGTGGGTTCCCTCAATGGTAGTTTGGAAATGTGGTCACCCTAGCCATGAACGTCCTTGTTTAAAATCTTTCTGTTAAAAGGGGACAATGCCCTCCCCTTGTCTCCCATCTACAAGTGCCCATTTCAGGTCACATTATGTAAACATGGTCCACTGTTGTCACCTTCAGCAAACTCACCCTGAGAAACACCATGCAGCCATCAGTGGAGTGACAACTTTTGGGTGTTTCAGATAACATGCCAACCCAATGCACACTGTGGCTCCTCCCACCAACCCTTGTATCACCACTGTGTTCTGTAGTAATGTTGGAGTTGTCGGCAGGAGTCACAATTCACAGTTTGTGGCTAAGACTCCATTCACACCCAAGCAGGGCGATTTTCAGGCGTCTTTATTTGAGAGTTTTGCAAGCGTATTACGATTGTTTTAGAAGCATATTACAAGCATTTTACATGTGTATTCAAGCTTTATGTGTTTTTATTTTAGCCAATAGAATGCACTAGGGGGAGGAGTATAAGGGTGGAGAGCTGTTGTTTTGCCAGAAAACATAGGCTCATGTTGAGCATTTGTCGTTTCCATTAAAGTCTATTAGGCCAATCTGCCTCAAAGGAGGCTTGAAGGCACTGTTCCTCATTTAGGGGGGCTGTTTCTCTTTGGAAGCAAAGTCCATTGCCCCCCTTTCCTCCTTATTTGTTTGGGGCTGATCTGAGGTGTGAAGGTGCAGAAATTGGAGCTGATCTGAGGTCTGAAAATGCAGGAATTGGGGCTAAACTGAGGTCTAATAGGTAGATTCAGAAAGAGTTGGCCGGCTTATCAGTAGATAAGCCGACCTAACTCAGAATCTACGCTGACTTATGTTTAAGTGTATGCTCAAACAGAGATACGCTTAAACATATCTAAGATACGACGGCTTGCGCCGTCCTATCTTAGATTGCAATATTTTGGATGGCCGATAGGTGGCGCTTCCATTGCGGTCGGCGTAGAATATGTAAATGAGGAGATACGCCGATTCACGAACGTACGCCCGGCCGATGCAGTACTTTTACGCCATTTACGTAAGAGATAGGCCGCGTAAAGTTAGAGCTAGGCCCTAGTTGGAATAGTAATGTCAAGTATGGCCGCCGTTCCCGCGTCGAAATTCGAATTTTTTACGTTGTTTGCGTAAGTCGTCCGTGAATCGGGATTTACGTCGTTTACGTCCACGTCAAAATCAATAGGCCCGTGCGGCGTACTTAGCCGCAATGCACACTGGGAAATGTAGGCGCCCGGCGCATGCGCAGTACTAAAAAAACTTCAAAAACGTAAGGTCAAGCCTTATTAACATAAAACACGCCACCCTTACACACATTTAAATTTGGCGCCCTTGCGCCCGCCCGCTTTAGGCTACGCCACCGTAACATAGCAGGCAAGTACATTGTGAATCATGTACTTGCCTAGCTAACTTACGGCGGTGTAGCCTAAACAGGCTAAGCTACGCCGCCGCAAGTTTAGGCAACTCTTTGTGAATCTACCTAAAAATGTATAAGAATTGGGGTAGATCTAAAGTGTTAAGGTGCAGGATTTGGGGCTGATCTGAGGTCTAACGCTGCGTACACACGATCGGAATTTCCGCCAAGAAAAGTTTGATATGAGCCGACCGTGTGTAGACCCCATCGGACTTTTTTCCGACAGCAAAAATGTGAGAGCTGGTTTTCAAATTTTTCGACTGGAAAAGTTCTTGTCGGAAATTTCAATCGTAAAAATCTCGGAATCATTGAACTTCATTTTTTCTCGGCTCGTCGTAGTGTTTTACATCACCGCGTTCTTGACGGTCAGAATTTCCGACAACATTTGTGTGACCGTGTGTATGCGACCCAAGTTTGAGCCAAAATTCCGTCGGTTTTCTTGTCGTAATTTTTTGATCGTGTGTAGGTGGCGTAATGGTGCAGAAATTGGTGATGATCTAAGGCAGGGGTGCCCAACCTTTTGAAAAGTACTGCGCCCCTAACTCTCCCTCTGGTAATGTTAGCGTATCAATATTCGTCATCGTGTAATTTTCCCCAAAAATAATTTTTTAGCACCATCCGCTACTGGTCAATAGTCTTGTCAGCTTTAGCCTTTTGTCATTTTGACCACTCTGGGTATCTGTATGGAGTAAGTTGTTTATTGTAAAAGACAGATCCACCTTCTTTTAAAACTGGTGCTGTTTATTGGCTGTTGTTATTACATGTTACATCCTGCACATCTAAATAGATAGAAGAGATTCCGTTCAACACGTAATGCCATACTGAAGTCATTTCGGTGTCATGAATTGTGAATTTTAATGGATTTTAAATGTCTTTCCAATTTTCATAACGGACACTAGAGGGCAGCCTGTTATATGTTTTCTTAGGAGGCTTAGGTTTGCTTGCTGTCTTTTGCTTACAGAACAGAATACCTGTCATGTCCGAAATGTGAGGATACATTTCTGGCCTTATTCTGAAAGTGCTCGGTGTCTGGTTGTGTCTGCTTTCAATATTTCTGAAATAAAGATACATCCAAAAAGTGCTGGGGCTTGACTGTTTAAAGCGGGAGTTCACCCTAAAAAATGTTTTTAAGATTAGATTGAGGCTCATTTTGTGAAGGGGAATCGGGTAGTTTTTTTAAAAACGAAGCAGTACTTACCGTTTTAGAGAGCGATCTTCTCCGCCGCTTCCGGGTATGGGTCTTCGGGACTGGGCGTTCCTATTTGATTGACAGTCTTCCGACAGGCTTCCGACGGTCGCATACATCGCGTCACGAGTAGCCGAAAGAAGCCGAACGTCGGTGCAGCTCTATACGGCGCCTGCGCACCTACGTTTGGCTACTTTCGTAAAATCGTGATGCGATAGATGCGACCGTCGGAAGCCTGTCGGAAGCCTATCAATCAAATAGGAACGCCCAGTCCCGCAGCCCATACCCGGAAGCGGCGGAGAAGATCGCTCTCTAAAACGGTAAGTACAGCTTCGATTTAAAAAAAACTAGCCGATTCCACTAGACAAAATGAGCATCAATCTAAGGTTAAAAATTGTCATTTCCGGGTGAACCTCCACTTTAAGCGTATTCTGGAAACCAGATACGCTTAAATTTGGCTAAGATACGAGCGGCGTAAGTCTCCTACGCCGTCGTATATTGGGTGCATATTAACGCTGGCCGCTAGGTGGCTCTTCCGTTGTTTTCCGTGTTGAATATGCAAATGAGCAAGATACGCCAATTCACGAATGTACGTACGCCCGTCGCAATTAGTTACGCTGTTTACGTAAGACATACGCCGGCGTAAAGATAAAGCAGGTCTCTAGGTGGCGTAGCCCATGCAAAGTATTGACGTCAGAACAAGTGTATCTTTTTACGTCGTTTGCGTAAGTCGTACGCGAATAGGGCTGTGCGTAAGTTACGTTCACGTCATAGGCAGTGTTCGACGTATCTTAGGCATTCTATCCGACGCATGCGCACTGGGATAGGTCCACGGACGGCCCATGCGCCGTACGTTTAAAACGTCATTTACGTGGGGTCATGCTTTATTTGTATAAAACACGCCCACCTCTTCCCAATTTGAATTTGGCGTGCTTACGCCGGCCCCATTTACGCTACGCCGCCGTAACTTAGGACGCAAGTGCTTTGTGAATACAGCACTTGCCGCTCTAATTTGCGGCGGCGTAGCGTAAATACGATACGCTACGCCCGCCCACACTTACGCCGGGGTACGTGAATCTAGGCCATAAAATATATTTTTTTTTTCCTCAGTTTAAATTCCCTGTTCTGCCTCTCTATGGAGTGATTACGGGTGATTGGCGCCCCCTCTGGGCAGTGGTGGCATGTGTCCACAGGTGCTATTTTTAGCCCAAAAGCGCCTGAAAAACACCCCAGTGTGAAAATGGTCTTACAAAGGAAACATTTTTAAAAGCCGGCAATGATTTTGACAGCTGTCACTGCCAGTTTCTGTGTTGTAAAAATGTTTTGAGGGATTTTTGTGCTTTATTTTGGCAATAAATGTCATTTACTGGCAATTTACCACTTCAGCCCTGGAAGGTTATACTCCCTAAATGACCAGACCATTTTTTGCGATACAGCACTGCGTTACTTTAACTGACAATTGTGCGGCTGTGCGACGTTGTACCCAAATAAAATTTACGTCTTTTTTTCCCCACAAATAGAGCTTTCTTTTGGTGGTATTTTATTTTTTGCGCTATAAATAAAAAAGACTGACAATTTTACTTTTTGCTATAATACATATCCCCCAAAAATGTAAAAAATCGAATTCTTCATCAATTTAGGCCAATATGTATTCCCAATAAGCATATATTGATTGGTTTGCGCAAAAGTTTTTAATAGCGTCTACAAACTATGGGATAGATTTATGGATTTTGATTTTTTTTATTGTTTTTAATGGTAATGGGGGGCGATCAGCCACTTTTAGTGGGACTGCGAAATTGCAGCAGAAAAATCTGACACCAAAAGTGACACCAATACAGTGATCAGTGCTACAAAAGTGCACTGATCACGGTATAAATTACACTAGCAGGGAAGGGGTTAACTTCAGGGGCAATCAAAGGGTTAAGTGTGTTCCCTGGGAGTGTTTTTTAACTGTGTGGGGGATGGACTGACAGGAAGAACACAGAGATTGTTGTTTCTGATTTATAGGAACATAAGATCTCTACGTACTTCCCTGTCAGAATGGGGATCTGCCTTGTTTACATAGACAGATCCCCGTTCTGCCTCTTTATGGAGTGATTACGGGTGATTGTCGCCCCCTCTGGGCAGTGGTGGCATGTGTCCACAGTATCTATTGCAGAAAATTATGTACAGGTACGTTGTTTTGCGCAATAGAGTCGCCCTGCCGCACTGTGGGTGGTCTTTAAAGCAGGGTTCCAACCACAATTAGCATTTTTTAAATGTATGTCCTTTCATCATGTGTTTTTATAATATAAATGTACTTACTATTTTACAATCCGCCGCCGCTCCGCATAGTTATTCAAAAAAGATAGTTTATAAAACTATGTCCACACCGTTGTCATTTTGCTTGTGGGCATTGTGAAGCCCACAAGCACTTACTTCCTGGAAATGTCTTGGATGGGGAGTGATAATTTAGTAGCGCACTGCATCCTGGGAAATGATGGCACACATTTCCCAGGAGCATTATGCCGCGTACACACCATCACTTTATGTGATGAAAAAAAACGACACTTTCTGTGAAGTAAAAAATGACGTTTTTGAAACTTCAATTTTCAAAGACGAAGTTGCCTACACACCATCGTTTTTCTCACAATGTTCTTGCAAAGTGAGGTTACGTTCCACCACGTTTTACCATTGAAGCTTGCTTCATAAGTAGCTTCTGGGCATGCGTGGATGAAAAAACGTCTTAGAAAACAACGTTTTTTGCTACACACAGTCAATTTCTGTGAAGTAAAAAGTGCACTTTTGAAAAACGACACATAAAATTGAAGCATGCTTCAATTTTTTTTGGTCGTTTTTTACAAGACATAAAACAACGTTTTCCCCCACACACAGTCAATTAAAGTGACGTTTTTAAAAACGTCATTTTTTTTCATCACATAAAGTGATGCTGTGTACGCGGCATTAGAGGGAGATGATGTCAGAATCCTAGGTGATTCCAAAGGCAGATTTTGTGGGACCGCATAGCAACAGGCATTTCCAGATGAGTAAAACATTTTTTTTTTCTTTTTTAGGTCTAATGAGCACAATAATGGAAAAAAAAATTGGGATGGAAACTCCACTTTAAGTGGTTAAACTGAATAATCTTTTTCTTTGGAAATGTAATTTTTGCTGTGGCACATCCTACAGCAAGAATGGTATTCCGGTATTTTCCCAAGGACAGCACTCGGTGGACGATGGTCTCCTGTAAAAGTGGGGTCGCAGGATGCGTTTGAGGACTTCTTCTTGCTGTCGGTGGGATTGAGCGAACTGTGCCGGAGCAGCAGAGACTTCTGGCTTCCAGCCCAGCTATTCTTCTTATGTCAGCTGGTCAGATCTGGACACTGTGGCTGGTGATCATCCTTTCCTTGTGACTGTTGTGTGTGTTCGTGAGGACTATATGCACACTTTCACATTTTATTTTGTGAGAACATAATATGTTGTTTTTAATAAAGCCCTTTGATCCTTTTACTACACCAGAGGAATGCACTGTTTTCTCTATTCCCCTATGTTTGGTCTATGTGATTGCCTAAATATAGCCATGTGGACATATTTAAGCTATGATATCAGCCACTATCCTTGTCCCTTTGTTTACCTGGCCAGGGATTCCAAACCAGCTAAAGAATGGGACTGGGTAATGTCCACCTCCTGCTTCTTTAACCATTGACATGATAAGAAGGAAGCTGTCATATACACTCACCGGCCACTTTATTAGGCACACCTTGCTAGTACCGGGTTGGACCTCCTTTTGCCAACAAGGGATTTTGGTCCATATTGACATGATAGCATCATGCAGTTTCCGCAGATTTGTCGGCTGCACATCCATGATTCGAATCTCTAGTTACACCACACCCCAAAGGCAGTGGCGGCCCGTCCATAGGGGGTGCCCGGGTGCCGCCCCCCCCCCCCCCCCTCCTGTAGTCATATTTTTTTTTTTTAAACGGGCCCTTTAAGGCTTTTAAAAATTCGTTTTGCAGCGCCGCGTAAATAACATACACTCATGCATTGCATGAGTGTATGTTATTGTGGCCAGCCTATTCAGATAACCGGACATTGGGCGCCGATTATCTGAATAAGGATAGCTGGTTGGCTGTGCGAAAGTGCCTATCAGAGCCAGCTCCCAGATGTCTTATTCTCGGAACATAGTGGGCTAGGTCCCTTGGATAAGACTGACAGCCGTCTCAGCCAATCAGGTTCACTGATTCTGGTTATCAGTAACCTGATTGGCTGAAGCTTCATCGAGGGCGGCAGAAGACATTGTGGGACCGTGGAAGGAGGATGGCGAACCCCAGAAAGGTAAGTGCCGGGGGGGGGGGGGGCAATCTGACTGGCAGCATTTTACAGGGCACAGTGGGGACAATTGATGCAGGGACAATTGATGTGGGCACAGTGGGGGCAATTGATGTGGGCACAGTGGGGGACAATTGATGTGGGCACAGTGGGGGACAATTGATGTGGGCACAGTGGGGAGAATTGATGTGGGCACAGTGGGGACAATTGATGTGGGCACAGTGGGGACAATTGATGTGGGCACAGTGGTAACAATTGATGGCATGGCACAGTGACTGCGTTTGATGGCACAGTGGCTGCATTTGGCATGGCACAGTGGTGACAATTGATGGCACAGTGGTGACAATTGATGGCACAGTGGCGACAATTGATGGCACAGTGGCGACAATTGATGGCATGGCACAGTGGCTGCATTTGATGGGCACAGTGGCTGCCTTTGATGGGCACAGTGAGGCTGCAATTGTCTTTTTTTTTTTTCATTTGTTTGCGCCCCCCCTAAAAATTTTGAGCACCAGCCGCCACTGCCCAAAGGTGCTTTAATGAATTGAGATCTGGTGACTGTGGAGGCCATTGGAGTAAAGTAAGCTCATTGTCAAGTTCAAGAAACCAGTGGTGAAATGATTTGAGCTTTGTGACATGGTGCATTATCCTGCTGGAAGGAGCCATCAGAAGATAGATACACTGTAGTCATAAAGGGGTGGACATGGTCAGCAACAATACTCAGGTAGGCTGTTGCCTTTTAACAATGCTCATTCAGTACTAAGGGGCCCAAAGTGTGCCAAGATAATATCCCCCGCCAGTGACGGTGCGTCCATAGTGGGTCGCCACCTCTCTCTTGCACCCATCAATCAACTATACATAGATTCATGCATTGCATTAATCTATGTATTGTTGTCGCTGCCACCCACTATTCAGATGTCCAGCCCCCTGTTGAGTGCTGGCCATCTGAATAACAGCGGTGGGCATGTTTTGGAAGTGCCTGATTAGAGCGAGATGCTATAATCGGCTTCCAAATGGTTAACCAGAGGGCGCACAGGCTGCGCGTTCCCTGGTTAAACAGTGCTGTGTTAGGGAATCGCTTCCCTAACACTGATTCTGCCTCTCAGCCAATCAGGTGCACCCGCTCTGGTTATACGTCATCTGATTGGCTGAAGCGACATTGAGGACAGGAAAAGACATCGAGGGAGCATGGAGAGGACTGCACTAACCTGAGGAAGGTAAGTGCCGGGCTGGGGGGAAACTGGCTGCATTTGGTGGCACAAACTGGCGGCAATTGAGGGACAAACTGGTGGCAATTGGGGGCACAAACTGGCTGCAATTGGGGCACAAACTGGCGGCAATTGGGGGCACAAACTGGCGGCAATTGGAGGAACAAACTGGTGGCAATTGGGGGCACAAACTGGCTGCAATTGGGGGCACAAACTGGCTGCAATTGAGGAACAAACTGGCTGCAATTGGGGGCACAAACTGGCTGCACTTGAGGAACAAACTGGTGGCAATTGGGGGCACAAACTGGCTGCAATTGGGGGCACAAACTGGCTGCAATTGAGGAACAAACTGACTGCAATTGGGGGCACAAACTGCCGGCAATTGGAGGTACAAATTGGCGGCAATTGGAGGCACAAACTTGCTGCAATTGGGGGAACAAACTGGCTGCGTTTAATGGGCACCATGGTGGCAATTGATGTTTTTTTTTTTTTTTTTCAGTTTGTTTGCTCCCCCCAAAAAATGTTGAGCACCTGCCGCCACTGTCCCCCACACCATTACACCACCAACAGCCTGAACCGCTGATACAAAGCAGAATGGATCCATGCTTTCATTTTTATTTCATGTTTAAGCCAAATTCTGACACTCCCATCTGAATGTCTAAGGCCCCGTACACACGTCCGAGAAACTCGACGGGCAAAACACATCGTTTTTATGATGCCTTTCACTTTTTTCACAGTCTTGCTTTCTTTATCACGTTTTTTGCCTTTGTGCTTTTCTTTTTTTTTTTGATAAATCTTTTTTTTTTTTTTATTGCATTTTCGAACAATAAACAACACCAAATCAAACAAACATTAAAAAGAAAAGAAAAAAAAAAAAAAAAAATTTCACATCGACTGGTATATAGACAGCATGTCAGATAGTGCTTAACAAGTCTCCGTATTTATAGTATGTAATATGAACAACTCATGACATGTACATGTGCATTTGAGCCACAGTTTGATATCGAGTATGCCAGACATCTCCTCCAACACCCGAAACAGCTATTCCCCGATCAGGCCCATAATCCTCCCCTACCCCGCCTCGGCAGAGTACCTACGAACTACTCCGTAACTTCCTCACCTGGCAATCAAGCCGTTGTAGGTTCCGCCAACCACGTACGCCAGATTTTTCCGTATTTCAAGGGACACCCTCTACTTTCATATGTGTCTTTATACAGGGGAAGGCTCTCGTTTACGAGACGCTTCCATTGAGCCAGAGAAGGCATCGTGGATTTCTTCCAATTCATAGCTATATTTTTCTGGGCATAAAAGAGTAATAACCCAATCAAAGTCCTCCCCGCAACAGTCGGCACCAGCGTCTCTATCAGGCCCAAAAGGCACACCTCCATCGTTATTGGCACTGTAATCAGGGCGACCAGGCCAATCAGATCCAGCACCTCAGTCCAATACTGCTGGATCTTAGGGCAAGTCCAGAAAATATGTGTAAAGTCTCCCGGGGAGACACCACACCTCCAGCATTCTGCGGGAAGCTCAGGGTTCATTTTATGAAGCCTATGAGGTGTAATGTAAGCTCTGTGCACGATTTTAAACTGTACAAGCCTGTCTCGCAATGAAACTAGGGAGCTAAAGGGGAAATCCCAAACATCATCCCAATCATCGTTGTCCAGCGTAGGGATATCTCTTTGCCAACAGGACCAGAGCTTATCCATGGGAGGGAGAGACACAAATATCAAATGTTCATACAGCCGAGATGTTGGTTTTTCAGCACATCTGGAACGAAGTGTCTTCTCCAACCCTGACTGAACCACCATGCAGGAGGAATGTGGGAATTGGGCATTAAACGCATGCGACAGCTGTAGGTACCGAAAGACATAATGATTTGGTATATTATAAGTCTGTGAGAGTCGGGACAAGGGGATCAGGGTATTGTTCTCCGTTATATGAGATATAAGTTTAATGCCATATTTGGTCCATACATATGGATCTAGCATTTTGTATAAATGAGGTGTAGTCGGATTCAGCCAAAGCGGAGCGTTCGGTGAGATTTCATTAGATCTGTACTTCTCCACCGCCAACCCCGCTCGCCATGCGCGTATGGTGGTGCACATGGAGGGGGTCAGGGGGTAAGGGGCACGAGGTCCCCTATAGATCAGTAATTTGAGTGCCTCCAATGAGCCCACCACTGCCAGGGCTATAGCTGAATTTGAGGCATCTGGATCTAGCCACTAGTTCCCCTGGATAGCCTGAAGGGGCCGGACAACTGGCCCCCCAGGCGCACAGCGGAGGTGGGACATTTGTAAATCACCTGAAGCCATTTAATGAAGAGCAGAGGGAAGCCCATTCTACGCAATGTCTCCCATAGGAAGGGCCACTCAACTGTGTCAAATGCCTTCTCGATGTCTAAGGAGGCAACAGCGCGGGATCCCTCATTAATGTGTTGGGCATGGATGTTTGTGAAGAGTCTGCGAAGGTTGACATCTGTGGCTCTACGGGGCATGAAACCTGTTTGATCAGAGTCAACCACCGAGGGGAGCATGGGGTACAATCTAATAGCGAGGAGTTTGGTCAAAATTTTAAAGTCATTGTTTAGCAGCGCAATGGGCCTGTAGGAAGCACAGGAAGTGGGGTCTTTCTGAGGTTTGTAAATCAAGGTTAGATGGGCGTGATACATAGAATCTGGCAATTTCCCCTCTGAGAGACATTTTGTGAATAACGATGCCAACTGTGGTGCCAGCACCTCTTCATGTGTTTTATAAAAATCTATCGGCAGCCCGTCAGGGCCCGGTGCCTTCCCGGAGGGGAAGGATCGGATTGCATTCAGAACCTCCAACGTTGTGAAAGGTTGCACTAATGCCTTCCGCTCTGAGTCCGACAACCAGCCGAGGGCCAGAGGGTCCAACAGATCTCGTAGCTCCTCAGGCCGAAAGGCAGAGGGCAGGCTGGAGGTATACAAAGTTTCATAAAAGTTAGTAAATTCTTGTAGGATATCTGAAGGGGTAGTTGCCGTCCCCCCGCCCTGGGTGGTTATAGTGGAGATAAGTGTAAGTGGTTGATCATGTTGAGCCAACATGGCCAACAGTCGACCATTCCTGTCACCCTGTTCAAAGAATCGTTGTCTGCGTTTGTACGCATCCAGCTTTGTTACTTCTACCAGATGAAGGTTTAGTTCTCTCTGTGCCGCTGCCAAGAGATCAAAGTGGCCTGGGGTGGGGTCTGCACCATAATTGTTAGTATGCTCTAGTACCGACTGTTGCAGGGACTGAGTCTCCGATGCTTGTTTTTGTCTGATAGCTGCAATAGAAGAAATATATTGTCCCCTAGAGTAGGCCTTAAAGGCGTCCCATGTAATGGCTGTAGGGGCGGACCCTGAGTTCTGCACCCAGAATTCACTCATCAATTTAGGCATTTCGTCAGCAAGGTCTGGATGGGAGATCCATTCTGGCCCCAGCCTCCACAGAGCTGCGCTACGGGATGCAGGGGTGCGGAAAACCACGGTCAAAGGGCTATGATCCGACAGTCCACTGGGCAAATAGGTCGCCTCTAGAACATCCGCCAACAACAGCGGGTTAGCAAAGGCCAGGTCTATCCGCGAGGCAGTTTTGTGGGAAGCCGAGAAACAGGAGTAGGACCGGGTAGTTGGATATTTCCACCTCCATATCTCAACCAAGCCAATTGCCTGGGCCCAAGCGGACAGAGCTGGACAATGCGATTTGGGAGGAGTGGGCCTGTCAAGATCAGCTGACATGGTGGCATTGAAATCACCCATGACCAATAGCTTCCCAGGGCAAAAAGGGGTGACCTTTTCCAGGACCTTGTACAAAACAGTAGGGGAGAAAGGCGGAGGAACATAGATGTTCACCACAATATACCTTTGAGACCACAATGTAAATACCACCAGAGCAAACTTACCCTGGGGGTCCGTGCATATCTCTTCAATTACACACGGGAAGTTCTTGTGCACCAGAACCGACACTCCCCTAGCGTAAGTGGAGTATGTGGCGTGAATCGCCTTTTGAATCCACGGCTTTTTTAACGTTAGGATTTTGCTGCCCATAAGATGGGTCTCCTGGAGGAGGATAATTTGGGGAGAATTTGATTTAAGGTATTGAAATAGGAGGGCTCTCTTAAATTTGGAATTTAGGCCTCGAACGTTCCATGAAAGAACGGAAAAGGAGTTATCCTTGAGACTAGCCATCATGGTGGGGACTTAACAGGAGGACCTGGGAGGATATTCGAATTTGGAGACCAAAAATGAGCAGCACAATCCCAATCAGGACATATCTTTGAGTGTCAGCACCATAGCATATGAAAATCATGAAACATACCAGTAAAACAAACCAAAAGAAAATAATTAAACAACCCAGGCACGAGGTGCCTTTCCTACTATGTCCCATCCCTCTCTCGAAACAGGGGAGAGGGCCTGGGAATAGTTTATACCCCGAACCAAAAACTTGAGAGTGCAGTTTAGCCCCTAAACCCGGGGCACTACACTTCTGGTGCCAGTCCAACCACCATATAACATGTCAGGCCACCCAAACCCGTGTGTAACCAAAAAAAGAGGCAGAGGGCCAGGGTGGGGGACACGTATCTCTTCACAGCCAGAAGGGCGAAGTAGTCTGGAGCGGGGTTGGAATTCCTCCAGCTGTTAAGAGTACCTCCACAGGAATGGAGAGCACCAGGTCTATCTCTTCTCAGGAAACACTAAACCGTTAGGGTCGAGTGTAGGTCACGTGTAAAAGTGCATTAGTGGTTGCTCCGGTATGTGCCGGAGATGTGTAGGATGAAGTTAACAAGGATATGTAACATCCGTGCATCAGGTAGAAGGAAAAGAAAAAACAAAAACCTTTATCTTAACGTGGTCAGCCAGTCGTCTGCATCCGCAGGGTTGTCAAAGAAACGGGTTGTCCCTTCGTGTTGAACCCTCAGGCGGCTGGGGTAAAGCATGTTGTACTTAATGTTCTTATCTCTGAGTCGTCTGCGAATATCATTGAAGGATTTCCGCTTTCTCTGCAAGTCAGCCGAGAAGTCGGGGAAAAGAAGCACCGAGGAGTTGCCATACTTGAGATTGGGATTTTTCCGGGCCTCAGAAAGGATCCTGTCTCTGTCTCTATAGTTGAGGAAACGGACCAAAAAAGGACGGGGAAAATTCCCTGGGATGGCACGGCCAGCAGGCACCCGGTGGGCCCTCTCAACCACGTAGGTAGGTGGGACATCCACCAGGCCCAAAAGGGTTTTAAAGAACTCCTCCGCAAATTCAGCAGGACGATCTCCCTCTTCTCTCTCGGGTAGACCCAGGACTCTAACGTTGTTGCGCCTCAGCCTGTTTTCAGCATCATCGGATTTTGCTACCAGGGACTGTACTGTGCGCTGCAGCTCAGCGATGGAGGTAGCATGAGTGGCTGTAAGATCTTCGGTGGCAGACACCCTGGTTTCAGTTTCGGTCATTCTCCCTCTTATTTTGTCGAGGTCATTTCGTATTAAATTGCACTCCTCAGCAAGATGGTCAATGCGCACCAGCAGCGAGGTCTTACTCTGCTCGATCGCAGCAAGGATCTTGGCCGTACTGTCCGGTGGCGGAGAGACCGAGCCCTCCGCCATTTGAGATCCTCCAGGCTCCATTTCTAGACCCGCCAGTAGGGCTCGAAGCTGACCGAGCAGGATGGGATCTGCCTGTGGGGAGGCGGGCGGCGGCAGCTGGACTGGAGTGTCAACCTTGGCAGATTTAGAGTGCCCCTTTCCGTTTTTTCTGGAGGAGGGGGACATTAGGCAGTTCTATCCAGACCGACCAACCAAGCGAGCCCGGATGCGTGAGCAGCGCACAGCCAGATGCGACCCAAGCTGACCGCAGGCCTCGAGCCACTGGCCCCCACACGTTAGACAGGCAGTCAGCAGTCCCCCCACACAGCAGGCACACAGGCAGGATCACAGTGGAAGGGATATGGGATCAGCAGTGTCAGAGTAGGGAAGTGCAGGAAGACAAAGGCAGCCGTTTGGAAGCACAGGGGGCCCAGGAGAACAGTTCAGACCGGCAGGACTAGGCAGCACTCTCAGCTGTTATAGGGCCTCGGATGGATGACCAGGCAGAAGTAGAGGGGAGATCCACTCCTCCAAAGTCGGCCCAGATCGACCGCGATGCACTCCCCCGGGGCAGCTATTTCAGGAAACACCGGGGATTCACTGACCGAGCTAGGCCGCGCCGCGCCGGACCAGGCCACGACCGCTGCGGACGTCCCCAGGACTCAGCTCGGCCTCCAGAGCGCCTCCGACAGGCAGATGAGTGTCAGGAGGGGACAGATGGAGGTCCCTTACCTCCGAAACCGCCGGATTCCAAGTCCCCAGAGAGGCCGCAGATTGACAAGATGGCGGCGGCCGCGTGAGTCTGCAGCAGCGATTTTCGGGTGTCCACCGGGAGAATCGCTCCAAACTGGCTGCACAGGACACTGCAGGGGACCGGGCTGAGCAGGCAGGTACGTTCACTGGTCCCAGATTAGCAGTTAGATGCACGGATGGGCACGGATGGCATTCAGGATACCCGGAGCTCCCAGCAAAAGCGTCCGCCGCTGCTCACATCAGGACACGCCCCCCCGCCTTTGTGCTTTTCACTTTTTTAATGATGTGCAGTGGAGAACTGCTCACTCTTCGCACATCCATGCTCATACAGTGGATTTTTAGGCACATTTTGCACAATATCCATTCCTCACCTTTTCCTTGATTTATTTACATATTTACTTAGTTATACTTATACACTGCTATGCAATTTTTCAGATTGGTGCAGGTCAGATTTTGCCAGCACACCAAAGTAGCATCTAGATAATCACATGTCTGACGAAGGGGTCCTGCGTGACTCTGAAACGTTGCACTCTTCTTAGGTTTTGATCATGCAATAAATTATCTGTTTAGATCCTACTTTATGTCGATCCATGGTGTGCTAGCAAATATCTACTATATGACTTGAACCAGTATCCAGCTGGTTGTTGCTGCAGCACCCAAACTTTGAGAGCTTATCCAGGAATTTGTGCGATGGGAATATGAAGTACCCCAATCATTCACCTCACATGTATTACCTTTTGGAAATCCTGACCCCTCTCTGGGCTGTTCCGTGGGCCATCAGGGCTGCTCCTGCCTCAGCCTTGGGTGAGACATTGCACTTGATGTTTTCTCCTTTTCCCACATCAAACTGGGCTCCGCCCTAGATAATATGTAGGTACTACGCTATGCATATTATCTTAATTAGGGAATTTATCTTATTACCGTATTTATCGGCGTATACCGCGCACTTTCGTGGGTGCGCGATATATGCCGATACCCGCTTTCCCGCGCCGAGTTTGAATACTGCGCCGGCATATACCGAGCGCAGTACACTCGTGTATAGTCGGGCAGGCTCGGCTCCTCTCGCGCTCACGTCCTGGACGTACAGGACGTGAGCGTGAGAGTAGCCGAGCCTGGTCGACTATACACGGGTGTACTGCGCTCGGTATATGTCGGCGCAGTATTCAAACTTGGCTTGGGAAAGTGGGGATCGAGCGGGGAGGACGCCGCAGAAGGACGCCGGACCCGACGAAGAGGACACCCGAAGCCGCAGACGGACGCCGGACCCGACGAGGCCGCCGATGGACGCCGCGCAAGACACCAAAACTGTAAGTACAAAAATCTTTTTTTACAGGAATGTCGGGTCCACTTTAGGGGTGCGCGCTATAGGCCGGAGCGCGCAATACCCCGATAAATACGGTATATATTTTTATTTATTTTTAATTTTTCAGACATTTTACATCTTATTCCTGATGAGTGGATATTATTCCACGAAACGTGTTCTGTTATATAAAGACCATCTGACCTTTTTATTATTTTATTTTTATAAAATTGCTAATGCCAATAGTATCATGTACTTGTTTATCATGTATGCTTCTCATGTGTTCTAATTACAAGTCTGGACTGTCTTAAGTATATACTAATATCTATTGTGTTTTTCTTTATGTACTAATTTTATTATGCAACTGTGGCTTCCGGGTATGGGCTGCGGGACTGGGCGTCCCTATTTGATTGACAGCCGTCCGACCATCGCATACAGCGCGTCACCAGTTTCCGAAAGTAGCCGAACGTCGGTGCGCAGGCGCCGTATAGAGCCGCACCGACGTTCGGCAACTCGTGACGCGCTGTATGCGACCGTCGGAAGGCTGTCAATCAAATAGGAACGCCCAGTCCCGAAGACCATACCCGGAAGCGGCGGAGAAGATCTATCCGCCGCTTCCGGCCCAATCTAATGTTAAAATATTTTTTTCGGGTGAACTCCCGCTTTCAATGCAATTTTTTTGGAAAAAATTACTTTAATGAATTAAAAAAAACTAGCCAGTAAAGTTAGCCCATTTTTTTTTTTGTATAAATGTAAAAGATTTTACGCCGTGAGAATTGTGAGAGAATCGTGATCTTCATTCTAAGCAAAAAAAATCGTGATTCTCATTTTGGGCAGAATCGTGCAGCTCTACTATCGTGTGTACGAGGCTTTAAGGATTTAGAGACATTCTGTAAAGAAGGGTGCAAACCTGGTCCCCAACTAAAAGAAACGTCTCCCCCCTGTGCTTGCCAACAAGGGTTTCTCCACCAAGTACTACGTCATGTTTTGCTTGGGGATCAAATAATTATTTTACTTAATGAACTCAATTTATAACATTTGTGACTTGTGTTTTTTTCTGGATTTTTGGTTGGTATTCTGTCTCTATCATTTAAAATGCACCTATGATAAAAATTATAGACCCTTAATTTCTTTGTAAGTGGGCAAACTTTCAAAATCTACAGGGGATCAAATAGTTTTCCCCAATGTCCAGAGGAAAAGATGTATTAACCAAAGGCCAGTACTTACTATCGTCTCCCTGTATCCTCATTTACTTCCTCTGTTGGGAATTAGAAGTTACTAATGGTTATTATATGTGATAGATTTTACTGAAACTATGCAATGAAAATATCATTCTATCCATTATTCAATGAGCAAGTGACTTATGATTACAGACAGTGTTATATAATCAATACTCTCCATTAGCTCTGCATATATTTGTTGTAGAATGTAGAAGCACAGAGTAGTGAACTAATGACTTGTAGTGTCTCCCTCACTTAGCATTAACATTTTAGAAGGAACATTTACTTTGCAAGGGTTTATTTAATAAGTGCGAGAGGCAATGCCGTACAGTAACGCATAGCAGCCATCCAATTAGATTTCAGCTTTCATCACTTTACTGAAGGTAGAAGAATAAAAGATGATTGGTAGCCTATTGCTAAGACTGAAGTGTAAGGTCTAATTTTTGTTATACACTACAAGTCTTGTAAAACTCAGAGGCTATTAAAAAAATAGATTCTTGGGCTAATGGTATGTAGGATAAGGTGACCAGATTTTTAAAATGAAATCCGGGGACATATTTTTTCTTTACTAGTAATGGCAACAATCAGCCCGTCGCCGCCCCCCTTACAGACTCTAAAGTCTTACTCTTCAGGCCCCGGCTACTACTGGGTGGGAAGCGGAGGAAGATCACTCTGCCAGGGAAGGCAAGGAGATAGGCAGGTGGCTGGCCAGGATTTGAGCCAAGGCAGAAGAACATGCGAGCAAAGCTGAATGGGGCACCCGAAACTGAAGAAATATTCCCTTCCGACCAGCACATGATCATCAGAAAGGGGAACAGATAATGGGGAAAAATACAACCCCCCTATTCTAGTAAACACGTCGGAACGGGGGATGTCTGGTCACCCTAATGTAGGATATTGTTAAAGTGGAAGTAAACCCTTCAATTTGATAGTTACAAAAACAGTTAACATTCCCGGCATGCCGGAAATGCTAGCTGTCACATTTGTTTGTGCTCTCAACCAAACTGCCAAACCACCAATGGCTGGTTTCATAACAGGTCACATGTACAGCATCATGGCAGTTGCAGATTAAACAGAGGTCAAGATGGCCGCTACCTTGGCTGAAAACGATAGGAGGGTTTACTTCCACTTTAAGGTGAAAAGCAACAGAATTAATGAAATAGAGCTAATACATTAGCCCAGTGGTCTCCAAACTGCGGCCCTGGGGCCGGATGTGGCCCTTTGCATGCTTTTATCCGGCCCTTAAAGCATTATTCCCCACTGTCAGCAACAGTGGGGCATAGCTCTTGCCACTGGCAATAAGACACTATTCTTCCCACTGATACCAATAATGGGGCACTATTCCTCCCACTGACACCATGAATGGGACACTATTCCTCCCACTGACACCATCGATGGGACAACATTCCTTCCACTGACACCATGAATGGGACACTATCCCTCCCACTGACACCATCGATGGGACACTATTTCTCCCACTGACACCATCGATGGGACACTATTCCTCCCACAGACACCATCGATGGGACACTATTCCTCCCACTGACACCATCAATGGGACACTATTCCTCCCACTGACACCATCAATGGGACACTATTCCTCCCACAGGCACCATCGATGGGACACAATACATCCCACAGGCACCATCGATGGGACACTATACCTCCCACTGATACCAACAATAGGGCCTTATTCCTCCCGCTAATACCAATGATGGGCATTGTTTAGTCCTGACACCAGGACATTTTCTTGCCCCACTGGTCACAGTCCGGCCCCCTTTAAGTTAGAAGGACAGTAAACTGGCCCTTTGTTTATAAAGTTTGGAGACCCCTGCATTAGTCAATGCTCCAAGCCATTGGGGAGAAGCTACTGTACCCTCCAGACACAAAAAGCCTGAAAATGTTGTGTGTATACCAGGGGCGGACTGACAACTCATGGGGCCCCCGGGCAATAGAAGATTATGGGGCCCCTCTGGCTTACAGATGGCCACCACGCCAGGAGGTAGTGCAGAGGCGGGCAGCTAAAATCTTGGGATATTCACATTAAAAGCATGTCATTTTCGGACATATCAGGGACAGATCTAAAATAAACACAGATTTTTACATACTGTCCCTGGTTTTACTGAGCCTGGCAACCCGGATGGGGCCCCCTAGTGGCATGGGGCCCTCGGGCAGTGCCCAAGTGACTCAATGGTCAGTCCGCCCCTGGTGTATACCCCAACCCTAGGGTGACCACGTGTCCCAGATTGCCTGGGACAGTCCCACATTTTGCAGGTGTGTCCCGGGTCCCGGGCACCTTCATTCCAGGATAATACAGTGTCCCGGAATTAAACTGACACAGCCACCTCATGAGCCGACAATGGAAACTGTCTTGTTTCCCAGCCCAGGGGGTTCGCCCCGCCAAATGCCCTGCAGGGCGCAGTAAAAGCTGGTTGTTCAGGAGCGGGGCTGGGAAGGCAGCATCCTTCACAACTGATGAGTCATCAGCTGTCAATGGGCCTCACCGCTGACAACTGAATAATAATAAAAAAAAAGTAAAAAAAAAAAAAACGGTGTTGGGTCCCCCTCCCCTAGGCCATTCCAAAAACTTTGGGTCTTTTGGGGGCTTCCAGATTCTGATAACCCACCTGTCTGCATGCCACCACAACCACGGCCAGGGTAAGATGGGGACAAGGTGCTTTGGGGTGGGGGGGCAGAGCCCGAAGGTTCTGGTATGGACTGGACTGGACTATTTTTCAATAGTCGGGTGCCTGAAATTGAAAACTGTGAGTCAACTTAAATGTGATTTGACTCGTTTTTTTTTTCTTTCGAAATTTAATTTTTGCTGCAGCATGTTCTATACATGTTACAGATATGCCATTTTACAGGCAGACTAAGGAGACCCCCCAGGCACTGACCTAGGCTAACAATGCCTATGGCAGCACTTTGCAGGGGGGCAGCACGGAAAGAGTCCCTTCCGGCTTGCGCTACACTTTTAGTGTGCTTCTAATTTTGACTGTCTTATCATCCTGGACCACAAACCTTCCTCACTGTGCTATATGTCTTCTGCTGCATCATTGGCATCTTCTTAGTCCTTTGCATAAAATTATCAGAAATTTGTGCTTAAAGTACAACAATAAGCAACACTTTTTCATTTTGGATAGAGTAAGGAAAGGTTATAGCCTCAGTCAGTTTATTTTTTACTATCCCTGTCCCATTGCAGAGATTTCCCTTCACTTCCTGCCCCATAGCCAAACAGGAAGTGAGAGGAAATCTATGCAAATTAAGGGACTCCATTGCCCCAACTCCCCCAGGCCCTCAGAACTGTCCCCATTCAAAAATTTTAGGGCAGCTCTTAAACAGTAAGGGGTGTGGCCTTCACAGGAAGGGGTGGGTCATATTTAAATTAGGGGGAGCTCGAGTTTAGTCAGGCCTAGGGCAGCACAAAACCTAAATACACCACTGCCCCCAACAGGTCATGTTTTTAGGCTTTCCATTAATTTGCACGGGTGATTTGATCAGTTACACTGCCTTAGTAATTACCACATTCATTTCATCTGAGGGAAATCCTAAAAACATGACCTGTTGGGGTGCCTTGAGGACTGGAGTTAAGAAACCTGCATGAAGAGAGCCATGGGGTTACTCTTTTTTTCATCATGGATAATCATTCTTGGTTTAGACTTCTCTAGATTCACCTGCTTTACTAGATTTGTTTTGAGTGTACACATGTCTTGGTCACCCTGATGGTTATATAAAAGATCATTGAACAAGCATGAATGTTTGGCATAGTGAGGGTGGAAGGGGCACACCTCTGGGCGTTGGCTTTTCTTGGGGTAAAACAGTAGCGACCAGCTGGGAAAATGCATCCTGTACTGATTACTTAGTTCACTGAGAGTACTAGTCCATGAAATGTACAGGGGGGGGGGGGGGGGCTTAAAGATAGTATTAAGCCTCATACACACGATCGGACTTCCATCTGACTTTTCCGTGGATTTTGCTCCAAAGGGCGTTGTCCGTGAACTTGTTCTGCATACACACGGCAGGACTTTTTGAGCCAACTTTCACCAAATCACGTGGTTTTTCTGCTCTTTACTGCCACCCCTTGGGCAACTTCTGCTATTGTTGTCTGATCTTTTGCATTGGTTCTGAGCATGCGTGTTTGCACTTTGGACTTTAGTCCGATGGACTTGTGTGCACAAGATCGGATTTGCTCCATCAGACATTTGTTGCCGGAAAGTTTGTCTGTTCTCACAGCGAACATTTGTCCGATGAAAAAGCGAAAAAGTTTGTCCGATGGAGCGTACACACGGTCGGATTGTCCGATCAAACAGGTCCGTCGGAGGTTTGTTGTGAAAAAGTCTGATCGTGTGTATGGGTCTTAAGATCATTCCCAAATCAACTGTAACTGGACAGAATGGCAAATGTTCTCTTACATGTTCTGGGCACCTAATGCCTTTTAACCTGTCGATATGTGCCTGTCTGCCACAACCCAGAAACAGAGGGCCAGATTCTTGTAGTTCCTGCGGCGGCGTCGCGTAAGCTATTTACACTACGCTGCCCCAACTTACAGGAGCAAGTGCTGTATTCCCCAAACACTTGCTCCGTAGTTTGCGGCGGCGTAGTGTAATTGGCCCGGCGTATCCCCGCGTAATTCCAAGGGGGCGGCTTGTATTTAAATTAAGCGCGCCCCCGTGCCGTTCGAACTGCGAATGCGCCGGGCTTAAAATAGACCAGTGCGCATGCTCCAGTTCTCGACGGAAAACGTCAATGACGCCGACGTGTGCGTCATTGACGTAAAGTCGTATTCAAGAACGACTTACGAAAACGACGTACCCGACGGGAAAAGACGACGCCGACCCGACGCCATACTTAACATGGCATACGTGGGACTGGCGTAAGGTTACCCCTCATATAGCAGGGGTAACCTTACGCTTACGCAAACGACGTAAGCGACGGTTACGCGACGCAATTTCGTTCGGGAATCGGCGTATCAGGCTCATTTGCATAAACAAATGAGACCTGAACGTAAACGCCACCTAGCGGCCGGCGGCGAATTACATTTAAGATCCGACAGTGTAAGTGACTTACACATGTCGGATCTTCAGCGTATCTATGCGAAAATTATTCTAGGAATCACTCTCATAGATACGCGGGTCAAAAAAGAGAGATACGACAGAGTTTCCTGAGATACGACAGAGTTTCCTGAGATACGACAGAGTTTCCTGAGATACTCCGTCGTAACTCTTCTGAGAATATGGCCCAGAATGCTTTTTCATAGAAATGATTTTCGGAATTTCATTTAAACCTTCTTTTTCTTCCCAAGTCAATGGGAAAGCAAAAACCGCATACAGCAGCTTAGAAGGTCAGAAGGGCTTTTGTAGGATCCAGATGAGCAACACAGGCTGCAGGTGTTTATTCTCCTTACCCCTCCCCTAAAAGCACCCAACCCCTCCATTTTTTTTCTTTCCCGGCCCCTTGCTCAAATCTTCTATTTCGGTTTCAGAATTGTTAGGATCAGTGGCGGCTGATGGTATATTTATTTTGGGGGGGGGGGCAAACAATCTAACCGCCACCACCCTTCCCTCCCAGTCGGGTGGTCGGTCACCATCCCCACACTTACCTCATCTAGGTCCTCGGCTTCGGCGGCTTCCCCTGCATCTCCTCCCTCCTCCTCGATGTCAATAGAATAACTTCTCTCGGGTGACAGGTCTCAGGACCCGCTTCCCGATTGGCCGGGTGGAGAATCAGGAGGACAATAGTAAATATTAATTTGCTATTGTCACATAACTGGGTGGGCCTAGGCCCATTCCCACCCACCCCTTTTTAAAGCCAATTAGAGCCTCAGGCTCTAATCATGGGCTTCTAAAAAAAAAAAAATGTAGGAATCCATGCATCCGGTGCCCTGCATGTAGATTAGGGGTCGGGTGCATGGATTAGGCCGCCCCATATGGTTAGGATGCCAATGGATTGGTAAGCATGATACTGACTCAATTGTTCGCCTTTAACCACTTAAGGACCGCCTCCTGCACATATACATTGGCAGAAGGGCACGGCTGGGCACATGTACGCACAGGTACGTCCTGTACTAGTACTAGTACCCAGCCGTGGGTGCTCCCGCAACCCGGTCCGAAGCTCCATGACTGGGACCAGCAGACCCGATCGCCGCTGGAGACCTGCGATCGGTCCCCGGGAGCTGAAGAACGGGGAGAGCTGTATGTAAACACGGCTTCCCCGTTCTTCACTGTGGCGGCTGCATCGCTCGTGTCATCCCTTTTATAGGGGGACACAATCGATGATGTCACACCTACAGCCACACCCCCCTACAGTTGTAAACACACACTTCAGGTCACACATAACCCCAACAGCGCCCCCTGTGGTTAACTCCCAAACTGCAACTGTCATTTTCACAATAAACAATGCATTTTAAATGCATTTTCTGCTGTGAAAATGACAATGGTCCCAAAAATGTGTCAAAATTGTCCGAAGTGTCCACCATAATGTCGCAGTCATGAAAAAAATCGCTGATCACCGCCATTAGTAGTAAAAAAAAAAAAAAAATAATAATAATAAAAATGCAATTAAACTATCCCCTATTTTGTAAACGCTATAAATTTTGCGCAAACCAATCGATAAACGCTTATTGCGAGTTTTTTTTACAAAAAATAGGTAGAAGAATACGTATCGGCCTAAACTGAGTAAAACAATTTTTTTTTATATATTTTTGGGGGATATTTATTATAGCAAAAAGTAAAAAATATTGCATTTTTTTCTAAATTGTCGCTCTATTTTTGTTTATAGTGCAAAAAATAAAAACCGCAGAGGTGATCAAATACCACCAAAAGAAAGCTCTATTTGTGGAAAAAAAAGGATGTTAAAGTTAACGCGACGCAGTGCCGAATCGCAAAAAGGGGCCTGGTCCTTTACCTGCATTTTGGTCCGGGTCTTAAAGCGGGGGTTCACCCTAAAAACGATTTTCTAACATTACATCCAGCTCACTCTCTACATTGACAGTATGCCGTTAGTTTTTTTTTTTTTTTGCTGTACATACCTCGTACAGCTATTTTCTTCCCCGGCTTCCGGGTAGGGCCTCCCGCGGGAGTGGGCTTTCCTATCCAGCAGGTGATTGACGTGATGACAAAAACTACCTCCCCCCGTCGCATGAGGAGCGTCACGAGTTGCCGAAAGAAGCCGAACGGCGAGTCGGCGCTATACGGCGCCTGCGCGCCGTATAGCGCGCAGAGTTGCCGAAAGTTGCCGAAAGAAGCGCAGAGTTGCCGAAAGAAGCCGAACGTCGGTGCGCAGGCGCCGTATAGCGCCGACTCGCCGTTCGGCTTCTTTCGGCAACTCGTGACGCTCCTCATGCGACGGGGGGAGGTAGTTTTTGTCATCACGTCAATCACCTGCTGGATAGGAAAGCCCACTCCCGCGGGAGGCCCTACCCGGAAGCCGGGGAAGAAAATAGCTGTACGAGGTATGTACAGCAAAAAAAAAAAAAAAACTAACGGCATACTGTCAATGTAGAGAGTGAGCTGGATGTAATGTTAGAAAATCGTTTTTAGGGTGAAACCCCGCTTTAATGTGGTTAACATTACAAACTACTTATTTCCTCTAATTAATGGATTGCTCACAAGTTTTGCTCTAATCAAGTTATAATATGTTATTAGGTCATTGTCATCCTAGCCCTAAATTTAAGGAGGATTATCTGTTCTCTGTGTATTGATACCTTTTGTCACAATTTTCACTATGTACTGTTTCTACTTATTATTCTTTTTATTGCAAAATAAATACATTTCAGTAGAAGAAGAAGGTCGGAAGAACATGTAAAGGACCTCAGGTGCATCTCAAAATGATCAATTGCAAGCTGAGTGCACCTGAAACCATGCTGCATTCACCTATCTGCACAGATAGCATCTCTATCTGCATCCATAGAGAGCCGGTCACATTCTCCTGCTATGCGATTTGAAGGCAGGAATCCAATTCGCAGAGGTTTTCCCTGCATCCAATTCGCATAGGTGTGAATCCAGCCTAAAGGATAAGCTCACCTTTGGGAACATGTTATACGTGCCACCCATTTTTAGGGTGGATCATGTAACATGTTCCAGCTTCTGCAGCCACTCCCCACTTTTAATGCCGTTTTTTTACCATACCACACATGCACCAAAAAATGCAGCAAGCAGGACTTTGAAAAACACAACAGACCAGTGAGAAGATTTCCATAGGATTTATTGGTCATGCATTTTTCTTCTGTTTTTGTTTTAATGCAAAAACTGAAGAAAAATGTGTCCGCATGAAAGCAGTCTAATGCCGCATACATACGATCAGAATTTCCGACAACAAATGTTCGATGGGAGCTTTCCGACCGTGTGTAGTCTCCATTGGACATTTGCTGTCGGAATATCCGACAACAAAAATTTGAGAGCTGGTTCTCAAATTTTCCAACAAGTTTTGTTGTGGGAAACTCTGATCATGTGTACACAATTCCGATGCACAAAATTCCATACATCCTCAGAATCAAGCAGAAGAGCCGCACTGGCTATTGAACTTCATTTTTGTCGTACGTGTTGTACATCACCGCGTTCTTGACATTCGGAATTTCCGACAACATTTGTGTGACGGTGTGTATGCAAGACAAGTTTGAGCAAACAATCCGTCGAAAAAAAATCCACGGTTTTGTTGTCGGAATGTCCGATCGTGTGTACGCGGCATTAGGGATGTGTATGGTGAGGTAAGCTGATGGTATTTTGTGGGAGGTTAGGTTTGATTTTTCACATTCGTGTCCCACAGACTTTAACAGTGTTTGCGTGTTCGAACAAATTCTTTGCCCGTTTGCATGTTCTGCTGAGAACTGAACCGGGGGGTGTTCGGCTCATCCCTACTAGCTGGTATCCTATATTCTGAACCCCTCAGCTCAGTAGATTGCTTTAAAAATTATTTCCTAAATGTACATAATATAACTATATACTAACATTTAGAGGTGCACCGAAATGGAAATTTCAGAACCGAAACGAAACCGAAATAAAAAAAAATGTCAGGCCGAAACCGAAAATGATTTTTTTTATAATTGTATGTTAAAACACCACCCCCACAATCACCTCCTGACAGCTCCTGCCCCCACCACCCCCTGCCACCATCACCTCCTGCCAGCTCTTGCTACATCACCTCCTGCCAGCTCTTGCCACCATCACCTCCTGCTCCCACCACCACCACCTCCTGCCAGCTCTTGCCGCCATCACCTCCTGCTCCCACCACCACCACCTCCTGCCAGCTCTTGCCGCCATCACCTCCTGCTCCCACCACCACCACCTCCTGCCAGCTCTTGCCGCCATCACCTCCTGCTCTCACCACCACCTCCTGCACCCACCACCCCCACCTCCTGCCATAATCGGCTCTTGCCACCATCACCTCCTGCTCCACCACCTCCTGCCACCATCACCTCACCCACCCCCTGCCATGGTGCCACCATTACCCTTTCCACCATCACCTCATGCCCCCACCACCTCCTGCCAGCATTACCTTCTGCCACCACCACCTCACCCACCTCCTGCCACAGTGCCAGCGTAACCTTCTCACCTCATGCCCCCACCACCTCCTGCCACCACCATCTTCTTTATTACCTTAAAGCTGGACATGGCTGTGCTGTGCTGGACATGGCTGTCCTTTGCTGGGCTCAGGGCTGTGCTGAGCTAGGCTCAGTGCTGTGCTGGGCTCAGGGCTGTGCTGGGCTGGGCTGGGCTGTGCTAGACAGGACTGGGCTGTCACGGCTCCGTCCTCTGCCTATGACGAGTGCACTGCACGAGCCAATGAGTGTCACTGCCCTCCTGAGTCCTCCTGACTCGATCGGCTATTCAAAAATGGCGCCGGGTGGCGTCATTACGTAGCTGCGCATTCGCCACCCGGCTGAGCGGATACAAGCTTTCCCGAGCCCGGCCGACTTCGGGCTTGGAAAAGCTTGTATCCGCTCGGCGGGGCGGCGAATGCGCAGCTACGTAATGACGCCACCCGGCACCATTTTTCAATAGCCGATCGAGTCAGGAGAACTCAGGGACACTTTGGCAGTGACACTCGTTGGCTCGTGCAGTGCCCTCGGACGGAGCCGTGACAGCCCAGCGGCCATCTTTTTGACGGGCACCCAATGCCCAAAACAGCTGTTTTCGGCCGATATGTATCGGCACCGATATATCGGTGCATCCCTACTAACATTTATAGGTAAAGTTGATCCAGGTAAATCCGATTGCCTCTTGGGGGATCAGGAAAGAATTTCTTCCCCTGCTGGAGCAAATTGGATCATTCTTTTCTGTTTTTTTTTTTTTGCTTTCCTCTGGATCAACTATGGGTATAGAATTGTACATATGGGATTATATGTAATGTTTTTAATTACCTTGGTTGAACTTGTGTCTTTTTTTTTAACCCAGCAATGATTTCAAAGCCGCATGTCAGTGTGACTTCAGGTGCGACTTTGAAGACACCTGTGCGGCTTCATGTACAGATGTCTATACAAGTCGCACCCAAAATCACTAAAATGAGTGCAGGAACTACTTTTTCAAATCGATGCGGCGCCGCAAAGTTGGCATTTCGCTAATATGATCATGTCCATTGCCAACAATAGGGTGCGACTTTTCATTCGATTTGACAAATCAAATCACATTCAATGTGAACAGAGGCATAAAGTGCTGCTGTGTAAATTGTCAGCGCTGTATAATTACATGAAATATATATAAGGGGAGCCGTTTGTCACAAAACACCTCACTCAGTCACTTTGCACATAGAACCGTGTGCATTTCTCTCTGTGCCCCCAGATTTCTTCATGTCTAATCTTTATTATATTGAAAAGACAGTCAAGTACCTAGAACCCCCCCCCCCCCAGATTTCTTCATGTCTAATCTTTATTATATTGAAAAGACAGTCAGGTGCCTAGACCCCCCCCCCCCCCCCCTCAGATTTCTTCATGTCTAATCTTTATTAAATTAAAAAGACAGTCAGGTACCTAGAACCCCCCCCTCCCCCCCAGATTTCTTCATGTCTAATCTTTATTATATTGAAAAGACAGTCAGGTACCTAGAACCCCCCCCCAGATTTCCTTCTGTAGTTCCCCCTCCTGCCTGTCTCTTGGCAGTCACACCTTTCCAGCGCACTTACACCATCGGCCACAAGATGGCGCTATAGCCCAGCCCAACGCGTCCGGCCGGTGCCTGTAGATGCGCAGTAGCCGCCTCGTCCTGCGGGATCCCGGGCTGAGCGGAGACGCTGCCAGTGCTGCATTAGGTTACCCCGCCCTCTTGCAGATAACACGGGCTGGGTTCCTGGCACCGAGTCAGCATCCTTATACCTCGTGGGATCTCCATCCGGGAGGGGCCGGGGGGGAGGGGAGGAAGGGGGTCCTGATGGGGGAGATGAATTGGAGGAAGGAGAGTGCTGCAGAGCGGAGCGGACCCCGAGGAGGGGGAGGGGCGATGTACGGCGCTACGGTCTGCAGCACCGATACATGAGCCATGTATTGGGGGGGCAGGGAGAGCCCTGTGTGCGGGACATGTGTCTGTTATCATAGAGAAGACATCTGATCGTGTGTGGGGGGCAGGAGATCCGACCTACAATCATCATCCCAATCCCATTCAATATAAAGACCCAATCCTCATTCCATACACAGCCAATCCTCATTCCATACACAGCCAATATAATGATACAATCATTCCATACACAGCCAATCATCATTCCATACACAGCCAATCATCATTCCATACACAGCCAATCATTATTCCATACACAGCCAATCATCATTCCATACACAGCCAATCATTATTCCATACACATCCAATCATCATTCCATACACATCCAATCATCATTCCATACACAGCCAATCATTATTCCATACACAGCCAATCATTATTCCATACACAGCCAATCATCATTCCATACACAGCCAATCATTATTCCATACACAGCCAATCATTATTCCATACACAGCCAATCATTATTCCATACACAGCCAATCATTATTCCATACACAGCCAATCATCATTCCATACACAGCCAATCATCATTCCATACACAGCCAATCATTATTCCATACACAGCCAATCATTATTCCATACACAGCCAATCATCATTCCATACACAGCCAATCATCATTCCATACACAGCCAATCATCATTCCATACACAGCCAATCATCATTCCATACACAGCCAATCATCATTCCATACACAGCCAATCATTATTCCATACACAGCCAATCATCATTCCATACACAGCCAATCATTATTCCATACACAGCCAATCATTATTCCATACACAGCCAATCATTATTCCATACACAGCCAATCATTATTCCATACACAGCCAATCATCATTCCATACACAGCCAATCATCATTCCATACACAGCCAATCATTATTCCATACACAGCCAATCATTATTCCATACACAGCCAATCATCATTCCATACACAGCCAATCATTATTCCATACACAGCCAATCATTATTCCATACACAGCCAATCATTATTCCATACACAGCCAATCATTATTCCATACACAGCCAATCATTATTCCATACACAGCCAATCATCATTCCATACACAGCCAATCATTCCATACACAGCCAATCATCATTCCATACACAGCCAATCATTCCATACACAGCCAATCATTCCATACACAGCCAATCATTATTCCATACACAGCCAATCATTATTCCATACACAGCCAATCATCATTCCATACACAGCCAATCATTATTCCATACACAGCCAATCATCATTCCATACACAGCCAATCATTATTCCATACACAGCCAATCATTATTCCATACACAGCCAATCATCATTCCATACACAGCCAATCATTATTCCATACACAGCCAATCATTATTCCATACACAGCCAATCATTATTCCATACACAGCCAATCATTATTCCATATACATCCAATCATCATTCCATACACAGCCAATCATTATTCCATACACAGCCAATCATTCCATACACATCCAATCCTCATTCCATACACAGCCAATCATTATTCCATACACAGCCAATCATTCCTTACACAGCCAATCATTCCATACACAGCCAATCATTCCATACACAGCCAATCATCATTCCATACACAGCCAATCATTCCATACACATCCAATCACTATTCCATACACAGCCAATCATCATTCCTTACCCAGCCAATCATCATTCCATACACAGCCAATCATCATTCCATACACAGCCAATCATCATTCCATACACATCCAATATAATGATACAATCACCCCATACACATCCAATCATTCCATAAACTCATCCAGTATAATGATACAATCATTCCATACACACATTCTTGTTCAGTAAGGATAAAGTGTCCTTCAAGCAATATATAGCAGCCAACCTGCTGACTTATAATAAACACTCACCTGTCCCAGAATCCAGCGATGTGGGTGCCCGAAGCCCCCCCCCCCCCCCCCCCGGCATTGCAAGTGTGGGCGCCCGGCTGTGACAGCTTGCGGCTTCACATCCAGGTGCACACTGCGCATGCGCGAGTCGCGCTGCACTGTCTTCAATGGCCAGGCAATCTTCTGTGACATGTCCCAGAAGATTGCAGGGGGGGAGGGGGGAGAGGTGAACCTCCGCTTGGTGCCAGGAGAGGAAGTGGGAGCTGGGTACCTTTCAGAGCCAGGTACCCCCCCACAAAAAAAAAAATGACATGCCAAATGTGTCATGTCAGGGGGTCACGAGTACTTAACCACTTGCTTACTGGGCACTTAAACCCCCCTCCTGCCCAGACCAATTTTTAGCGCCCTCACTCTCTGAATGACAATTGCGAGGTCATACAACACTGTACCCAAATTATAATTCCCCCCACAAATAGAGATTTCTTTTGGTGGTATTTGATCACCTCTGCGGTTTTTATTTTTTGTTAAAAAAAATTAAAAAGACTGAATAAAAAAAAAAAAACTGTTTTATATTTTGTTATAACATTTTGCAAATGGGTAATTTTGCTCCTTCATTGATGTACGCTGATGAGGCTGCACTGATGGGTACTGATAGGCTGTACTGATGGGCACAGATGGGCTGAACCGATGGGCACCGATAAGATGGCACTGGTGGGCACTGAGAGGTGGCACTGAAGGGCATTGATAGGTGGCACTGGTGGGCACTGAGAATTGGCACTAATAGGTGACATTGATAGCTGGCAGTGATGGGCACTGATAGGTGGCAGTGATGGGGACTGTGCAGCACTGGTAAGTGAGACTGATAGGCAGCACTGCTAGGTGGCACTGATGAGGCACTGATTGGCACCACCGGTGGGCATTGATAGGTGGCAGCGATGGGCACTGATAGGTGGCACTGGCAGGTGGTACTGGTGTGCACTAATGAGGCTGATGTGCTTCTTCCACTTGGCACCGATGTCCCTTGCACAGGAGCCGGTGATCGGCTTTTTTTTCTCCTGCTGTCAGCGCAAGGAGGAAAAAACCCCCATTACCGAGCTTTGTTTACATCACGTGACCAGCTGTCATTGGCTGACAGCTGATCACATGGTAAGGGGCCGGGACTGCCCCCTTACTCAGACCTGTGATCACCTGAGTCTCAGAGACTCTGTGATCACAGCGCACGCCCTGCAGGGGGGCGCACAAAGGGGAGGACGTCTAGTGACGTCCTCGCAGCAATTGGGGTCCGCGCTGTAGCCATCATTCAGGTATAGAGCGGGCCCCTAGTGGTTAAAGGAAAAGTTCAATTTTTGGGTGGAACTCGGCATTCATGGATTTTTTTATTACTTCGTAAACTAAGAAAGATGAAGTGTTTGGATGCCCAAATTAAAGAGATTAGAAACCATATAAAACCTCTAAGTATAATCAGGAGGTTATCAGGGGAATGGAAAAATACATTTATTAAATGGGACAAGGAGACACAAGATAGGAAAAACAAGACATTTTTGAGGGATGTTAAAGACTTTGGAAAAGGTGATACACAGTTTCTCAGAAAAGTGAGTACCCCCCCCCCCCCCCCCTCACATTTTGGTAAATATTTTATTATATCTTTTCATGTGACAACACCGAAGAAATGACACTTTGCTACAGTGTAAAGTAGTGAGTGTACAGCTTGTATAACAGTGTAAATTTGCTGTTCCCTCAAACTAACTCAACACAGCCATTAATGTCTAAACCGCTGGCAACAAAAGTGAGTACACCCCTAAGTGAAAATGTCCAATTGGGCCCAATTAGTAATTTTCCCTCTCTGGTGTCATGTGACTCATTAGTGTTACAAGGTCGCAGGTGTGTTTAATTTGGTGTTATCGCTCTCACTCTCTCATGCTGGTCACTGGAAGTTCAATATAGCACCTCATGGCAAAGAACTCTCTGAGGATCTGAAAAAATAATTGTTGCTCTACTTATAGATGGCCTAGGCTATAAGAAGATTGCCAAGACCCTGAAACTGAGCTGCAGTACGGTGGCAAAGACCATACAACGGTTTAACAGGACAGGTTCCGCTCAGAACAGGCCTCGCCATAGGTGTGCGCAGCCTATTGCATTAGGGTGTGCACACCAAAGCTAAAACACATATGCGTGTGTAATATACCAAATATGGCAGTGGGCAAGTCAGTAGGGCTTTGTCAGCAGGGCAGAGATCGGTGTCAGTAGTTTATCTTTATTTGTATTATTATTATTTTTTTACAATTTTATTTTTATTATTATTATTTTTTAATATTAGTTTTTTTTTTTTGTTTTTTTTTTAGGAGCCCTGTTGGGGGGCTTTGGTGAAATATCAGTCTAAACAGACCCCTGATTTCTAACTTTTGAGACAGAGTAAGGGACTGAGGATAGAGATTCCCCAGTCCTTTTCTCTGCAGCCAAGCATCAGGGGGAATCTGCATAGTACAGGGTGATTAGGGTGTGCCCAGGCACACCTTACACCCTATGTGCGCACGCCTATGGGCCTCGCCATGGTCGACCAAAGAAGTTGGGTGCACATGCTCAGCGTCACAACCAGAGGTTGTCTTTGAGAAATAGACATATGAGTGCTGCCAGCATTGCTGCAGAGGTTGGAGGGGTGGGGGGTCAGCCTGCCAGTGCTCAGACCATACTC
This sequence comes from Rana temporaria, assembly GCF_905171775.1. Taxonomy (NCBI): domain Eukaryota; kingdom Metazoa; phylum Chordata; class Amphibia; order Anura; family Ranidae; genus Rana; species Rana temporaria. The sequence continues at coordinate 174,506,825 of NC_053494.1, read as the reverse complement.
CGCACACTGCATTAAATTGGTCTGCATGTCTATCGTCCCAGAAGGAAGCCTTTTCTAAAGATGATGCACAAGAAAGGCTGCAAACAGTTTGCTGAAGACAAGCAGGCTAAGGACATGGATTACTGGAACCATGTCCTGTGGTCTGATGAGACCAAGATAAACTTATTTGGTTCAGATGGTGTCATGCGTGTGTGGTGGCAACCAGGTTTGGAGTACAAAGACAAGTGTGTCTTGACTACAGTCAAGCATGGTGGTGGGAGTGTCATGGTCTGGGGCTGCATGAGTGCTGCCGGCACTGGGGAGTTACAGTTCATTGAGGGAACCATGAATGCCAACATGTACTGTAACATACTGAAGAAGAGCATGATCCTCTCCATTCTGGGACTGGGGAGCAGGGCAGTATTCCAACATGATAACGACCCCAAACACACCTCCAAGACGACCACTGCCTTGCTATAGAAGCTGAGGGTAAAGGTGATGGACTGGCCAAAAATGTCTCTAGACCTGAACCTTATTGAGCATCTGTGGGGCATCCTCAAATAGAAGGTGGAGGAGCACAAGGTCTCCCACCAGCTCTGTGATGTCATCATGAAGGAGTGGAAGAGACTCCAGTGGCAACCTGTGAAGCTCTGGTGAATTCCAAGAGGGTTAAGGCAGTGCTGGAAAATAATGGTGGCCACACAAAATAATGACTCTTTGGGCCCAATTTGGACATTTTCACTTAGGGGTGTACTCACTTTTGTTGACAGTGATTTAGTCATTAATGGCTGTGTGTTGAGTTAGTTTGAGGGGACAGCAAATTTACACTGTTATACAAGCTGTACACTCACTGCTTTACATTGTAGCAAAGTGTCATTTCTTCAGTGTTGTCACATTGAAATATAGAAGAAAATATTTACAAAAATGTGTGGGGTGTACTTACTTTTGTGAGATACTGTATATTAATCAGTGGCGGTTCGTCCATAGAGGGCGCCGGAGAGCCGCCCCCTCTGGCTCTTGCACAGCCACCGAAATACCTAGATTCATGCATTGCATGAATCTATGTATTTTCGCCGCTGCCACCCACTATTCAGATGGCCGGATGGTGAGCGCCGCCCACCTGAATAACGGCAACTAGTTGGCTGTGTGGAAGTGCCTATCAGAGCCAGCGGCTCTGATAGGCTTTCCGAGTACAGCCCTCAGGCTGTTGTTGGCTTCCGAATGCTTTTCTAAGGGACGTACCGGCGGTGCGTTCCTTGGATAAGACTGACAGGCGTCTCAGCCAATCAGGTTCACCGGTTCTGGTTACCGGCAACCTGATTGGCTGAAGCGTCATTGAGGGCGGGAGAAGACATCCAGGGACGTGGAAGGAGGATGGCTGACCCCCAGAAAGGTAAGTGCCGGGCGGGGGAGGGGCATTTTACAGGGCACATCGGCGACAATGGGCACAGTGGCGACAATGGGCACAGTGGCAACAATTAAAGGGCACAGTGGCATCAATGGGCACAGTGGCGACACTGGGCACAGTATAGACAATTAAAGGGCACAGTGGCATCGATTGGCACAGTGGCGACAATTAAAGGGCACAGTGGTGACAATCAAAGGGCACAGTGGCGACAATTAAAGGGCACAGTGGCATCAATTGGCACAGTGGTGACAATTAAAGGGCACAGTGGTGACAATTGGCACAGTGGTGACAATTGATGGCACAGTGGCTGTGTTTGATGGCATGGCACAGTGACTGCATTTGATGGCATGGCACAGTGGTGACAATTGATGGCACATTGACTGTGTTTAATGGCATGGCACAGTGACTGCATTTGATGGCATGGCACAGTGGTGACAATTGATGGCACAGTGACTGCGTTTAATGGCATGGCACAGTGACTGCATTTGATGGCATGGCACAGTGGTGACAATTGATGGCACAGTGACTGCATTTGATGGCATGGCACAGTGGTGACAATTGATGGCACAGTGGCTGCGTTTGATAGCATGGCACAGTGGTGACAATTGATGGCACAGTGGCTGCGTTTGATGGCATGGCACAGTGGTGACAATTGATGGCACAGTGGCTGCGTTTGATGGCATGTCACAGTGACTGCATTTGATGGCATGGCACAGTGGCTGCGTTTGATGGCATGGCACATTGGTGACAATTGATGGCACAGTGGCTGCATTTGATGGGCACAGTGAGGCTGCAATTGTTTTTTTTTTCCGTTTGCGCCCCCCCAAAAATTTTGAGCACCAGCCGCCACTGATATTAATGGCAGGCAAGTAATGCCCCTATCGAGGTGCCCCCTGTCAATAATGGAGTGTTTTCTCCTGCACCCATGTCTGTGCCAGTGGTTTATCAAGAACAGGAGTGGGTAGACACATTTTCCACTTAGACCCCTTTCACACTGGAGTTGTTTTTCAGGCGCTTTAGCGCTAAAAATAGCACCTGAAAAAAGCCTCAGCTTCAAACCCAGTGTGAAAGCCCGAGTGCTTTTACACCGGGGGTGCTGAGCTGGCAGGGCGTCAGGAAAAGTCCTGCCAGCAGCTTCTTCGCAGTGCTTTAGGAGCGGTGAACTTGCCTCTCCTAAAGCGCCCCTGCCCATTGAAATCAATAGGCAGCACCGCCGGGCCGGGTGCTTTAAACCCTTTTTTGGCTGCTAGCGAGGGTTTAAACCCCCCCCCCCCCCCCGTAGTGGGCGAAAAGCGCTGCTAAAACGGCGGTAAAGGGCCGTTAAAAATGGTGGCGCTTTACTGCCGACGCCTGGGCATTGCAAGTGTGAAAGCACTCTTATGGTAGAGAAGGGAGGAGTCCTACTCCTACACATAGAGGACATAGGGGGAATAATAGGGGGAGGGGTAGAGGTCATTTCCATCAGCCACTCTGAGGAGAATATCATCAAGGTCCCCGATACAATAAAGATAATTATCATCAGTCAACTAATATGGATGAATACTATCAAGGTTCCCCCCGTGAAAGGGGTCAGTCTGGGACATTTAGGGGTAATGGAAATAATAGGTGCAGCTCTCTTACAAGATTATGGCAATAATCATGGGGATCATTTTTTGGGGGGAAGTCGACTCCATGGAGGGGTCCCCCTCCCAGACCCCCATTTAGGGAGTAACTTGGAGGGACCGCCCCCAGAGGGGAAGTAGAGGGGAGGAAAAGAGTCCAAAAGGCAAAGACCGCGCCAGGTACTGGTATATATAATCTTAGGCCTTGTACACACGATCAGTCCAAACTGATGAAAACGGACTGAAGTTCAGTTTCATCAGTCCAAACCTACCGTGTGTATGGCCCATCAGACTTTTGTCCTTCAGACCAAAGTTTTAAAACTTATTTAAAATTGGACTGATGGACGCCTGACCGATAGGTCAAAACCGATGGTTAGTACGCAAAAGCATCGGTTCAAAACCCGCGCATGCTCAGAATCAAGTCGACGCATGCTTGGAAGCATTGAACTTCGTTTTTTTCAGCACGTCGTTGTGTTTTACGTCACCGCGATGGACTCGATCGGTTTTTGAACTGATGGTGTGTAGGCACATCAGACCATCAGTCTGCTTCATCGGTGAACTGATGAAACTGACCTTCAGTCCGTTTTCATCAGTTTGGACTGATCGTGGGTACAGGGCCTCAGTGGTGCACCACTTATGGAAGATGGAACACGAGTCCTTGATAAAGGCCTGAAGGTTGCCCCAGTCCGTAATCTTCATATATTTCAGTTGTATATTAATGTGCAGAATTACATACAGTCATGGCCAAAATTGTTGGAACCGCAGATATTTTTCCAGGAAATCAAGTATTTCTCACAGAAAAGTATTGCAGTAACACATGTTTATTCCCTTTGTGTGTATTGGAACAAAACAAAAAAAGCAAATTGGACATAATGTCACACAAAACTCCAAAAATGGGCTGGTCAAAATTCTTGGCACCCTTTCAAAATTGTGGATAAATAAGATTGTTTCAAGCATGTGATGCTCCTTTAAACTCACCTGGGGCAAGTAACAGTTGTGGGCAATATAAAAATCACACCTGAAAGCAGATAAAAAGGAGAGAAGTTCACTTAGGGCCAGATTCTGGTAGAAACCGTGGCGGCGTAGCGTAAGGCTTTTACACTACGCCGCTGCAATCTACTGGAGCAAGTGCCGTATTCTCCAAGCACTTGCTCCGTAATTTGCGTCGGCGTAGTGTAAATGGCCCGGCGTAAGGCCGTGTAATTCAAAGGGGGCGGCTTGTATTTAAATTAAGCACGCCCCCGCGACGATCGAACTGCGCATGCGCCGGGCATAAAAATAGCCCAGTGCGCATGCTCCAGCTCACGACGGAAAACGTCAATGATGCCGACGTGAGCGTCATTGACGTAAAGTCGTATTCGCAAACGACTTACGAAAACAACGGAAAAAGACGACGCTGACCCGACGCCATACTTAACATGGCATACGACGGACCTACGTAAACCTGCCCCTCATATAGCAGGGGCAAGTTTACGCTCAGGGAAACGTTGTAAATTCACTGCGTCGTCTGCGCGTACGTTCGGGAATCGGCGTAAATAGCTAATTTGCATAGACGACGGGGAAAACGACGAGGCGACACCTAGCGGCGGGAAAAAAAATTGCATTTAAGATCTGACAGCGTAAGAGCCTTACGCCTGTCAGATCTAAGGGATATCTATGCGTAACTGATTCTAAGAATCAGGCGCATAGATACGACGGCTCGGATTAGGACTTACGACGGCATACATGGCGATGCGCCGTCGTAAGTCCTTTCAGAATCTGGGCCTTAGTCTTTGCATTGTATGTCTGTGTGTGCCGCACTAAGCATGGACAACAGAAAGAGGAGAAGAGAACTGTCTGAGGACTTGAGAACCAAAATTGTGGGAAAATATCAACAATCTCAAGGTTACAAGTCCATCTCCAGAGACATTTCCACAGTGTAATTTCTGCTAAGAGCAAAACTGCAATTTGCAAATATTGTGAGAAGAGATATTCTTTTCCAAATGCTACAAGGATGACAAAATACATTATTGCATAACAGAAATGCCCTAAAGACATTAAAAATACTTCATGAAATTAAATGATGAAGACCATTATGAATACGCTGTACTTTTATATACACCTCATTTCAAATTCCCAGTGTGACAAAACAAGTTTCAATTTTATAAAATCAGTGGCGGCTAGTGCTGTATATTTAGGAGGGCGGGGGGGGGTCACGGCAAACAAGACATCCCACCGCCACCACTGAAGCCCACCCATATCCAGTCGGTCACTCAGTCAAACCCCCCCGCCACTTGCTTGCCCCTCCCACCAGCCCCGTGCTTACCCCAACTAGGTCGCGGACAGCTTTGGCTCCTTCCTGTGTCTCCTCCTCCTTGGTGGCGGCTTCACCCTGCGTCTCTAGCTTTATGGTGGCTTCCTTCTAGGCGGCTTCCCTTCTCCCAGGGTCGGCGCTCCCACAATGCGAACTAGGCAGCCGCCTAGGGCGCACTGTCTCCTGGGGCGCAGCTGACCCTTGCCTCACCTTTTCCTCCTCCTCGCCCTCCCAGGCTCCCAGCAGGGCTGCTGATAGGAGGGCCCGGATAGCAAGGAGTTCAGTGTGGCGGGCGGGTGGTAGCAATTGCAGAGCTGTGTGCGGCTTTCCCCCTCTCCCTCCGGCTTTCACATGCTGGAGGGAGAGGAAAAGACCAGTGTGACAGGCAGCCAATAGCGCTGCTCTTCTGAGTGGGAGGGCGTGACTGCTAAGTTGCTCCACCTCCTTAGCCAATCAGATTGCCCTGCCCGCCACATTTGATTAGAAGATGCTAGTGGCCAGAGCAGGGCAGGATGGAGAGGATCTGACTTACCTGAGCATGAAGAAGGTATGATGATCACATTAAAGCGGAGTTCCAGGCTATTTTTAGTTTATTAAATGTCAGCAGCTACAAAAAGCATAGCTGATGAGTTTTAATAAACAGACACTCACCTGTCCCGCGGTTCAGCGATGCGGCTGCACGGAGGCCCGCTCCTCTCCCCCTCCTCTCCTCAGTGACTGTATTGGAACTGCGGGCACCCGGCCGTGACAGCTTATAGCTTCATGACTGGGCGCGCACTGCACATGAGTGGATAGGCGATCTTCTGGGACCTGTCACGTGCCCTTTAAGATTGCCTAGAGATAAGGGCTGCCTAGGGGGGGAGGAGGAGTCGCCTAGGCGGAAGGAGGAAGTGGGACAGGAAGTTCCCTTCAAAACAAAGAACCCACTCCCCCCCCCAAAAAAAAAATTAGATGCCAAATGTGGCATGTAAGAGGGCGAGGAGTACTTAAAGCAGAAGTTCCACTTTCCCTCTCTGTCTTCTCACACTACTTCTTACCTTTGTTTTTATTTACACTGCACATATTGAATGATGATTAGATTGTTGCAATACACTGCAACTTCAGCTGTATCTGTAGCTATTTGTTCCAGAGTCCCGTGTCAGCCATGCCTGATTTGTTTGACCTTTTCCTTGTTCTCTTTGAGGAAATAAGCTGGTCAGGCTGGGAGCTTCACAGACCTGTTAACCATTTACTGTCCTCCTGTGCTTGAGAATTGACTGTTAGTAAAGTTTTTATTTGTTTGGCACTTTATAGTGCAGTGATCAATGTTTTTCCACCCACACTGGTCACTGCTAGGACACACAATGTCATACCTGTAGTCTCTGACCATCTCTTGTATTATGTCTGCAATCTCTGACCGTCTCCTGTACTATGTCGGTAGTCTCTGACCATCTCTTGTATTATGTCTGCAATCTCTGACTGTCTCCTGTACTATGTCAGCAGTCTCTGACCGTCTCTTGTACTATATCTGAAGTCTCCGACCGTCTCCTGTACCATGTCTGCAGTCTCTGACCGTCTCCTGTACCATGTCTGCAGTCTCTGACCGTCTCCTGTACCATGTCTGCAGTCTCTGGCCATCTGCAATACTATAGGGTTTATTTACTAAAGGCAAATCCACTTTGCCCTACAAATGCACTTGGAAGTGCAGTCGCTGTAAATTTAAGGGGGGCATGCAAGGAAAATAAAACACAGCATTTTTGCTTGCACATGATTGAATGATACAATCAGAAATGCTTCCCCTCATTTCAGATTTTCCCCTCAGATCTACAGTGACTGCACTTCCAAGTGTACTTGTAGTGCAGAGTGAATTTGCCTTTAGTAAATTAACCCCATGTCTGCTGTCTTTAACCCTCTACGTTTTGCAGTCTCTGGCCCCCTCCTGTAGTATGTTTTGCAGTCACTTACCATCTTCTGTCCCGGATCACCTCTTGTAGTATTTCTGAAATAAACGGGGGCTACAGGCATGGTAGGTGGTGAGGGAAGGTGTACCTAGGCATGATGGATAGTGAGAGATGGGGGGCCCAGGCATGTTGGGTGGTGAGGGAAGAGGGCTGCAGGTGCAGTGGGTGGTAAGGCAAGGGAGGCTGCAGGCACAGTAGATAATAAGGAAAGGGGTCCCAGGTGTAGTGGGTGGTGATGGAAGGAGTGCCTAGACACAAGTGGTGGTTGATAAAGACAGGGCTGTAGAGAATTTTTTTATGTAGCATACAGGACAAGGGTCTTCATCATCCAGGGCCCACCAAAATCCTCAGCACCAGGCCCATGATGCTCTTAATCCAGGGCGTATGACCACGGTCGCAAAGGTCACACTTGCAATCAGGTCCTGGTTTTCCGCCACCGTGGCCACTTCCACCACCAATATATTGTTTATAATGGCACACAGTGAAATAATTAAAAAGTGCCATTATAAAACAAAACCTGTGACAGATTGTCACACAATACACACTGTGATCTGTGATCAAAGCGTGTATTGTACTATTATTTTATGACACTACACAAAATCATTCAGTTTTTTTTTCTTAGGGGGAGTGGCGCAAGTAGCTGGTCTTGCCTAGCACCGCCCCTATCTCCTCCCTTCCCTTGGAGGCCAATACAATCGCTTCTCCTCTCGGCCAACCCGCTTCCTTATTGGCGGAGAATCAGGAAGACAATAGCAAATAACAATTTGTCACACAACTGGGTGGGCTCAGTGCACAGTGCTCTGCGCCCCGAGCCCACCCTTTTTTTTAAAGCCAATTAAAGATTCAGGCTTTAATCATGTGCTTAAAAAAAAAAAAAAACGCTGTGTGGCCGGTGCCCTGCATGGAGATTAGGGGCCGGGCACATGGTTTAGAAGTGCGGCGCCCCTCCGTCCCTTATGGATGGGCCTCTACTGGTAAAACTACTCCACAAATTTTTTTTGGGGGGAAAAAAACAGGGGAAAAAAAGATTTTTTAAATAACGTAAATATTTTTAGAAATTTTACATCTCTAGTCAAAACACATTATATGTGTTTTCATGTACTGCCGTTCCCATCAATAGGACCTAGAAAGATACACCTGCAATGTTTTTGGCCAACACACATCAACACAGTGAAGAGATGTGAACTAGTAACAATAAAAACAAAGCTGTGTTGCGTTTGTGTTGACGTGTTCAATCAAAAAATGTGTAACCAGAGTCTCATAGTAAGTCTGTCACAAATTGCAGAACTGATCACACAAAGGTAATGCAACCACATCTCTAAAAAACAGCTTCACACATATCTCAGGGAGTCTTAAAATCCAGGGAACCATAATATTGAAATCGATCTTCCCATATTGAAGCCTGCCCTCTCCTTCTGTAAAAAAATAAAAAATAAATAAAATTCACAAACTGACATTTGTTTTAAAAGGATTATCACACCCGTCTGATCAGTTGCACATTATGTGAAACAAACAGTAAGTAGCGCACAGTGGTGGCCTGCAATCTAAACCATTCTCTTTATTTTAGTGCCTCTGACCATTCATATGATCTCTATTGCTACCCCCAGGGACGGACTGACCATTCAGTGTTTTTTTAAAAATCCCAAGATTATAGCTGCCCCCTAGGGTCACCTAGTGTCCCGGATTGCCCGGGACTGTCCCGCATTTTGCAGGTCTGTCCCGGGCACATTCATTCCAGGACAATACAGTGTCCCGGAATGAAACTGACACAGCTACCCCCCAGGCCATTCTGATGCCCCCAAATAAGGCTGCCACATCACCGCTTTACTCAAGGACAGTACTTGTCCTGGCCGGGAATGCCTGAAGGAGCACAATCCTGCCCCCTGCTTGTGATTGGAGAAATCATTAATCCCGCCTCTTGTGTCCAATCACTGTGCTGTGATTCGTTACAGCACAAGCTGATTTTTGGGAAGTGAAGGTGTACCTTCTCCAGTACCTTTTCACTTTGTGTATGTGTATTCTGTGTGTGTGTATATACTGTGTGACCCCATAATCTATTGCCCGGGGCCCTATCATCTTCTATTGCTCGGGGGCCCCATAATCTCTTATTGCCCGGGGCCCCATAATCTCTTATTGCCCGGGGGCCCCATGAGTTGTCAGTCCGCCCCTGAAAAATCTGGGCATATCAACAATACCGATAAAGTTGGTACTTTATAAATAAAGTTTGCACCCCCATTCCTTCCTTTTTTCAAAAATAAAATAGAAAATGCCCTGTGAGAGAAGACAATAGTTCCCCGATCTGCCACCCATTTCTGGAATCTTCATTGTCTTGCATATCAAAGCTGCCAGCAGAGCCTTCACATCTGAGGCCGCGTACACACGTCTGAGAAACTCGACGGGCAAAACACATCGTTTTGCTCGTCGAGTTCCTTGTGAAGCCGCCAAGGATCTCGGCGAGCCAACTTTTCCCATTGACTAACGAGGAAATAGAGAACATGTTCTCTTTTTGGCCCGACGAGATCCTCGTCGGTTTCCTCGGCGAAAAGTGTACACACGACCAGTTTCCTCGGCAGAAAACGTCTCCCATCGAGTTTCTGGCTGAATTCTGTCGAGAAACTCGGTCGTGTGTACGGGGCCTGACACAATTTCCAATGTGTTATTTCTTGTACACACGATCGGAATTTCCGATGGAAAAAGTCAGACGGAATTTTTTCATCAAATATTCTGACCGTGTGTGTGCCCCATCTGAGTTTTTCCATCGGAAATTCCAACGGACTTAGAAAGAGAACATGTTCTCTTTTTTTTTCGATGAGAAAAATTTATATTGGAAATTCAGTTCGTCTGTATGGAACTTCGACCGAGAAAAAAAACGCGAATGCTCAGAATCAAGTTGACGCATGATCGGAAGCATTCAACTTCATTTTTCTCGGCTCATCGTAGTGTTGTACGTCACCGCGTTTTGGACGGTCAAAATTTGGTGTGGCAGTGTGTATGCAAGACAGCTTAACCGGAATTCTGTCAGAAAAATCTTGGTTTATCCCGATGGAAATTCCGATCGTGTGTACGGGGCATTAGATGCCTGTGTCCCCTGCTGCGCGGTGGTTTCATCCGTTGGCGCCTGTGTCACTACTTTGTCATCTTAAATTGAACTTTGAGGAAATGTAATAATTACCTTGAACTAGGGCTCCCTCCATGCAGCAAAAGTTAAATTCTTAGTTTTATCTAGTGATTCTAAAGGCAGAATGTTTTTAACCTTAATGTGTTCTATGCCATAACCCAGGGGTGCCCAAACTTTTGAAGAATGAGGGCCACTTAAGCAACTTGGTAACCAGTCGCGGGCCACAATGAGCGGATCGGGTGGATGACAGGTCACGGCTACTCTATATGCTCTCCGATCCGCCCAGAGGAAAGGGGACGATTTCCCTTCTGTTTTTCGGACTGGAGGTAGGTGGGCATAAACAAACATCTGTCGTTCTATAGAGGTGAATTGAGGGTCCCATTTGGTCAGGCTAAAATTTGCCATAGACTCCACCTTTGCCAAATGCCGGCGCTGTAGAGGAAACATCGGCTTATGGGGCTCTGCTCCGCAGCCGATTTCTTCCTATACCACCAGCTTCATTGACAACACTGATGCTGTGGTATGTCGGGTCGGCAACCTGCGATCTGGGCTTGCCAACCCACTATTCCAGAGCAGGAGGTTGTGGGCCACATCAGAGGGCTCCGCGGGCCACATGTGGCCCCCGGGCCACCCCTGCCATAACCTCTTCACACCTACGGGTAAAACAAATCTTAATGCCTAAGCACAATTTTGCAACTTTGACATGTGTTAGTAATACCGTACATATCATAACAACTGCTTTGTGCATCCAGGTGGCTTATACCTTGTTTTTTTTCCAGGACAAATTTGGCTTTCATTTGGGAGTAAATGGTTATGGATATCTCCTGATTTTTTTTTATTATCAAAAGAAAACTAGCCCAAAAAATGTAACTGTATATTTCTTGTTACTAATATAACCTACCACCAAAGAACAACCCAAAATGAAATCTCCTGCTCCTGCTGTTGTTTGTACCCGTAGTACATTCCAGAAGCAATAGTGCGCATTTTCCTTTTCTTTTGTTCTACCTAAAACACACTAATGCCCCGTACACACGATCAGATTTTCCGACATCAAAAAGCCTGATGTGAGCTTTTGAACGGAAACTCAGACCGTGTGTAGGTTCCATCGGACCTTTGCTGTCGCAATTTCCACCAACAAAAGATTGAGAGCTGGTTCTCAATTTTTCCGATAGAAAAAAATTCCGATCGGAAATTCAGATTGTCTGTAGCAATTCCGACACGCAAAATTCCGACGCATGCTCGAAAACAATTCAACGCATGCTCGGAAGCATTGAACTTAATTTTCTCGGCTCTTTGAAGTGTTGTACGTCGCCGTTTTTTTGACGGTCGAAATTTTATAGAACTTTTGTGTGACTGTGTGTATGCAAGCCAAGCTTGAGCGGAATTCCGTCGGAAAAAACATCCATGTTTTTTTTCAGACGGAAAATCCGATCTTGTGTATGGGGCATTACACTGATGCTAATTTAAAAATAAACCTGCCCAAAATATACTGACCCTTGACCTTGACCCTTTCTTGACCCAAACACAAACCCTGTCACTAACCTAGATCAAACCCAATCTTTTGTAGCCAATCAGAGGCTACCACCACGATCAGGTGACTCAGAATCTAGAGTTCCAGGTCCTGATCGTTAGTACAGTGCCTAGGGCTTTCAGTAAGACTACTTTTCACCCGCTAGCGGGGTGCTTTTAACCCCTGCTAGCGGCCAAATAAAGGGTTAAAACTGCCCGTGTTGTGGTGCTTCCGAAGCACTTTTTAGGGTCTTTGGAAGCACTGCCCATGCATTCTAATGGGCAGGGGCGGTTTAGGAGCGCTGTATACAGACACAAATTTTTTATTTTTTTTCACATTATGATTGTTTATACCAGTGAATTTCATTGGTATTAGCAACCATTTTTACTGAATAAAACGGTTTCATTCACTCTGTTTTGTTGTGATTGGTCACATCTAATAACAGCCAGTGACAGATCACGCCGCGTCCGCACGGGAGGCATGATCCGGGAAGACATTATATGTTGTCCACCCGGATTGACAAATGTCCCGCCCAGTCTATAGTCAAATGACTGTTAAATTAAATGATTAAATGGGCTGAGGGGCCACTGCTGATCACATAAACCTGTCATTCCAGCAGCAAGAATCCGCAGATTCTTACTGCAGAAATCCAGCGGCCTCACCAACCCGACTGTGTGAAACCAATGTCCATAAAGACATGGATGAGTAAGTTTGGGGTGGAGGAACTTGACTGGCCTGCACAGAGTTCTGACCTCATCCCGGTAGAACACCTTTGGGATGAATTAGAGCGGAGATTGGAAGAATGGTCAAACATTCCCATAGAGACACTCCTAAACCTTGTGGACAGCCTTCCCAAAACAGTTGAAGTTGTTATAGCTTCAAAGGGTGAGCTGCCGCAATATTTAACCCTAGGAACTAAGACTGGGATGCCATTAAAGTTCATGTGCATGTAAAGGCAGGCATCCCAATACTTTTGACAATATAGGCCCGGATTCACAGAGAGCGGGCGCACATTACGCCGCCGTAACGCAAATAATATATGCTACGCCGACGCAGCGCAGAAAGGCAAGCATGGAATTCACAAAGCCAATGCTGCCAAAACTGCGCTGGGTTTCGAAGGCATAAGTCGGTGTAGGTGGAAGTTGGCGTGAGCCATGCAAATGAGGCATGACCCCATGCAAATGATGGTCCGAGCGCCATACAAGTACGTTTAACGAACTGCGCATGCGTCGTGCCGAGGATGCATCCCCCTACGCATGCTCACAACCACGTCGGAACAACTGCCTAAGATACGCCGGATCACTGCCTACGCCATGAACGTAACCTATGCCCAGCCAGACTCACGTCCAACGTAAACTACGTAAAATACGCCGACTTGTATTCCTTGGTGCAGACCTTTGCATGTCTGCTGCTGGGTTATACCTCCTTTATGGGGCTTAACTTTACACCGGAAGTACAACTTACGCGCACATCGTGTAGCCTGCGTCAGGCGCACTTACGTTCGTGAATCGCTGTATTTCTCTCATTTGCATATTTGAATAGAAAATCAATGGGAGCGCCACATGCGTCCAGCCTAAATATGTGCCCAAGCTACGCCGGCGTAGGCAAGTTACGTCGGCGGGATGAAGCCTATTTTTAGGCGTATCTTAGTTTGTGGGTCCGGCGCAGAGATACGACGGCGCATATTTGCACTTACGTGGCGTAACTTGAGATACGTCGGTGAAAGTGCTTGTGAATCCGGGCCTATGTGTATATCTGTTTTTCATTTACAAGAATGCAGCTAAAGCCCCGTACACATGATCAAAATTTCCAATGGAAAAAGTCAGACAGACTTTTTCCATCGGAAATCCTGACCGTGTGTATGCCCCATCGGAGAAATTCCATTGGGAATTCTGATGAATTTCATCAGAGTTTAAATATAGAACATGTTCTATTTTACTCCGATGGAATTCCATCAGAATTCCGATGTGCTTTTGGCCGGGCAAAAGCCTGATCGTGTGTACGCGGCATTATATCTCTACGAGGGGAACAAAGAGGCTTTACCGTAACTGGATTTTGCTGCTGGATTCCCTGACCGATATAAGATACTACTACCAGATCCAACCAGACAGAGAGAAATAATTCTTGCATGGACTTCCAGCCTCTTATCTTCGAGCGCTAGTGATTCTGCAGTATTTTAACCCTTAAACTGGTGGATGGGATTGAACAGTGTCTCTATGGAAACAAAACATATTGTAAAAAGGAGTTTCTATAGTAACAAGATCAATAGCTACATCTGGACCAAGGAGTGACAGATTAAATAAATGCAGTGCAGTCGGAAGCCTCCACCTCTCACAATAAGTGCACGGCTGCATTGACATCTATACCAGAAGGTGGGGGAGGTGGGAACTGTTGCAGTACCGTCTGCTCTGAGAGCTGCTGAAATTGATACAATAGAGACAGTGAACATAAACACAATTACCTGCCAAGACCGTGCAGACGGTGATCCGATGGAAAATAGACCTGAATTCCTGCACACAATTCATGAACATTTTGCAAAGCTTCTGTAAATTTCTGTTTTGTAGCTCCTGTTGGCTATATCAGTGACTGTCATTAGTAACAAGCATATTTTTTACTATAGGAAAATCATCATTAGACATATAAAAAGGTTTGTCTACCCAAAAGTGGTATTTCAATTTTAATAGGTGTTTGAAGGTTGAAGCACATGTGATTTCTTGTATCTCTTTCTTGTATCTCTTGAAGTGTCTGATCAGGGGCGTCGTTAGGGCGTGGCTTGGGGAGCTGGAGTCCCGAATGGGTCCCCGAAAAGCCCTGAGTCTATGCAGCATTGCATTAAATTGTTAGCCCCGAGCGTCTGGGAGTCGGGACCTGCCGAAAGTGGCCGAGTCCCGCCAGAGCCGAGTGTCGCCGAGTACGGCCGGGTGCCATAGATAGCAGGCCCCACCTTCTGGAGCCTGCAGCGCCAATGTCGGGACGTGGGACGTGTGACGTCCATCATAGGCGCTGCAGGCTCCACGGCGGGAATTACAATTCGGCCGCCGCATCACATCCCTGTTCAGGCGGGTGGCTCCCCTCTCCTCTCGTCTTCTCGGCTCCTCTCTGACTGACTGCCAGTGCCTGCTGTGACCGCACACCAAGACTGAGGCTGAGCTAAGGTAGGTCAGTGTGTGGAGCTGTTACTGATCTTTTTTTTAATGATATTACTTGTAAAAGCTCTTCATATAGGTTCACGGTGAACCTATATGAGGAGCTTTTACAAGTAATATCATTTAAAAAAAGATCACCTGTTCTGTTCACCTGTCTGTTCTTGGAAAATTCATATGTAGGTCAGTATATGTAGGTCAGGCAGGTCAGTGTATGTAGGTCAGGCAGGTCAGTGTATGTAGGTCAGGCAGGTCAGTGTATGTAGGTCACTACTGTCAGTGTATGTAGGTCAGTGTAGGCAGGTCAGTGTATGTAGGACAGGTCAGTGTATGTAGGACAGGTCAGTGGGTCAGGTCAGTGTATGAAGGGCAGGTCAGTGGGTCAGGTCAGTGTATGCAGGACAGGTCAGTGGGTCAGGTCAGTGTATGTAGGACAGGTCAGTGGGTCATGTCAGTGTATGTAGGACAGGTCAGTGGGTCATGTCAGTGTATGTAGGACAGGTCAGTGGGTCATGTCAGTGTTTGTAGGACAGGTCAGTGGGTCATGTCAGTGTTTGTAGGACAGGTCAGCGGGTCAGGCCAGTGTATGTAGGACAGGTCAGTGGGTCAGGTCAGTGTATGTAGGACAGGTCAGTGGGTCAGGCCAGTGTATGTAGGACAGGTCAGTGGGTCAGGTCAGTGTATGTAGGTCAGGTCAGTGGGTCAGGCCAGTGTATGTAGGACAGGTCAGTGTATGTAGGTCAGGTCAGTGTATGTAGGACAGGTCAGTGGGTCAGGTCAGTGTTTGTAGTACAGATCAGTGTTTGTAGGACAGGTCAGTGGGTCAGGTCAGTGTATGTAGGACAGGTCAGTGGGTCAGGTCAGTGTATGTAGGACAGGTCAGTGGGTCAGGTCAGTGGATCAGGTCAGTGTATGCAGGACAGGTCAGTGTATGCAGGTCAGGTCAATGTATGCAGGTCAGGTCAGGTCAGGTCAGTGTATGTAGGTTATGTCAGTGTGTGTGCACACATACACACACACACACACACACACACACGTAGGTCAGGGTATGTGTGTCAGGTAGGTCACCCCGCGCCACTTCACCGACCGCGCCCAAAGCCCCCCGGTGCCGGCTTGGCTTAGGGCTGAAGCCCCTGGCCTTTTTGGCACCTAGCAATGCCCCTGTGTCTGATTATGAGTCCCATAGGTCAACCTTCCAACTTAACGGACCACGAAACTCACATTTTTGAATCCCACTCCTGCAGACCACTAACATGAATTTTACATGCCTTATACACACAATGCTCCAGCTCTTTGCCCCTTCCTCCCTCTGGATCACACTGCTGCCTTATACACACAGTGCTATGGCTCTCTGCCCCTTCCTCCCTTTGGACCACACTGCTGCCTTATACACACAGTGCTATGGCTCTCTGCCCCTTCCTCCCTCTGGATCACACTGCTGCCTTATACACACAGCGCTATGGCTCTCTGCCCCTTCCTCCCTCTGAATCACACTGTTGCCTAATACACAGGGCTGATCCGCCCTATAGGCTCACTATGCAAGCCGCTCAGGGCCCCGCAAAGCTGCAGAGGGCCCCCCAAATTACTAGAGGCCGCGTCTGGTGAGAACTTGCTGGCTGCATGGGAGAAGAGGTAAGAAGTCAGCACCCCCAGCTTCTCACTTTAATGTAAGATGTCATTTTCGCCAGCCCTCCCCCTGCTTCTCAACTTTAATGTAACATGTAATTTTGCTTAGGGAGGTCAGGATCGACACTGCTTATACACACAGTCTCTGTCCCCTCCTGCCGCACTCTGCATCACACTGCTGCCTTATACACGCAGCGCTATGGCTCTCTGCCCCCTCCCCCAGCACTCTGCATCACACTGCTGCCTTATACACACAGCGCTATGGCTCTCTGTCCCCTCCCCCGTACTCTGCATCACACTGCTGCCTTATACACACAGCGCTATGGCTCTTGGTCCCCTCCCCCGGCACTCAGCATTACACTGCTGCCTTATACACACAGCGCTATGGCTCTCTGCCCCCTCCCCCAGCACTCTGCATCACGCTGCTGCCTTATACACACAGCGCTATGGCTCTCTGTCCCCTCCTCCGTACTCTGCATCACACTGCTGCCTTATACACACAGCGCTATGGCTCTTGGTCCCCTCCCCCGGCACGCAGCATTACACTGCTGCCTTATACACACAGCGCTATGGCTCTCTGCCCCCTCCCCCAGCACTCTGCATCACACTGCTGCCTTACTTAGACTCATCATTGGATCTCACCTCCTTATTCAGCCATGTGCTCAAGCTCTGTAGGCATCTGCTATCAATGCACAGTATTGACTGTCCGAGCACATTGAGAACAACACTGGAAACAACATTGGGTGGTATACATCTGCCGGCAGAACCCCTGGGGACCACCAACATTTTCTTGTGTACCCTCAGTGGTCCATGGACCACTGGTTGGCGACTTCTGCCCTGATCTGTACTTCTGAGAGATGTTGGAACACCTAATGGTAGTTATACACATGCTGCTGGATTTGTTCTGTAATGTCATTTATGAGTGTAAAGCCCAGTACACACGGGACGAAAATTGGTCCATTCAGCAGGACCCAGCCGGTTTGTACAGCTGTTTGTACTATGACTGGTTTCTGTCAAATGGGCATGCTGGAAAACCAACAGAAACAAAAATGGCAATGACTCCAGCCTATAACTAGCCTTTGCCGCAAGGTGCACATAGAAGGGCAACACGCATCACAAACAAACAAACAAAAGGTTTCCCACTTACCAGCCAGCCTGCAAAACAACCAAATTGACTGTGTCTACAATTTACAATTTGTTTGCACTCATCTGCAAAAATACAGTATGTGTAGACCAGCTCGTGTGATAGACAGAACACTGCATCTATCACGCGAGTTGGTCTAGGAGGAGGGCAGGACTTTTGTGTATATATTTTTCTAATTGTACTTCACCAACTTAGACTGTTGTGTTCTGATTCATCACATATAATTCAGATTAAAAAAAACATTGAACTAAAGGTAACAAAATAAATAGGTAAAAAGCCAAGGGGGGTGAATACTTTTGCAAGGCACTGTATGTAGCTGTCATCACAGTTTTTCTATTTTTGTAAAGCTTTCAAGGCAGTCCTTTTAATAATAGTTAGCTGTCATGGTAGACCCCCTGGTAATGTATACCTCCCAACTTTTTGAGATGGAAACAAACCTTAAATTTTAGAATTGTTTGATTACAGCATACACTGTATGATTGGCTTGAAGACAATCTATGTTTTCCAGACCATCTCCAGTCAGAATTAGAAAACCTACTCAGCAGAAAATGATCCCTTGATGATAGTTATAAACAGACAACTGCTTGGCCATGTCTTGTGCTCACAGCTCATCCACTATTGTCAATAAGTACTGCACCCTTTATTGATATAAATGCCACGGTCAGCAGACCAGAGTGGAGTGGAAGACATCAAATATTTAAAACTTCTATGTATGCGGTGAAGCATCAAGACAAAACAACATACACTGATTAGCCATAACTTTATGGCTACCAACCTTATATTGTGTAGGACCCCCAATGCCACCAAAACAACCCTGTAGATCCTTTTTAGTTCTGTAATTTGCCAGGTGGGGCCTCCATGGAACGTCGTTTTTCCAGCACATTCCACAGATGCTCAATTGGAATGAGCTCTGGAAAATCTTAAGGCCAACTGAACACTAGTGTTGAGCGGAATTCGCCATATTCGATTTCGCGATATATCACGAATATATAGACGAATATTCGTGAAATATTCGCTAAAATCGAATATTCGTGATATTTTATCCAAAAAATTTTTTTGCGAAATTGATTGCGAAATTCTGAAACATTCAATTTCACCTGCCCTTTGGAAAAAGTGTGGTTTTACGTAATGGACCCTGCAACTAACAACAAGGTATTAATAAAATAAATACATTATTATATAGATTTGAGGGTTTACTTTGACCAATTTGTATATTGATTAGTTTAATAAATATTGAATAACCATAGATTTGGAAAATACAGATCTCTCCTCTAGACTGACCTGTATTGAGTTAGGTAAAGATCAACAGCACACTGGGGCCCCTGATTCTGTCAGAGTCCTGATCTGAGTTAAAAAAAAGCCAAGTAAACCGTTTACGTTGACATCTCTTAAATGTCTTTATGTTAAACAGTTATTATTCTCATTAAAGAGGTGAAATGCAAATGATGACACGGGACAAAAGATGGAAAATTCTTTGAAGATGTGATACACTGGAAAAACGCACAGAAACACTCCACTCTCTCTAGCCACCTTGTGAATCTGCACTGAAATACTGCTGGGAGTGATTTTATATACTGGTCGTACAGGCAGGTTCCTATTGGTTGCTATGGAGGTTGCTAACCTCTGACAACTGTGGTAGGAGAACTCTGATTGGCTCTGATGCAAAAGAAGGGCGGAGAAAGTATTCGCCAATATTCGTAATACAAATATTCGCGATAGCGAATATTCGTCAACATAAAAGGATCGCCTCAGCTTAGCTACTCGGCCCAGGGTCTCTAATCATACCAGCAATTCTTTTAGACGTCGATGGAGATCACTAGGATGTGATCTGTTTTAAAAATAAATTTGAAAAAATGCGAATATTCGTAATAGCGAATTTTGGCCGCGATATTCGAGTTATTCGCGAATAATCAAATATGCAATATTCGTAACGAATATTCGCAATACGAATATTCGTGAGCAACACTACTGAACATCTCAAACTCCGGAGGGGTGTACTTGGTCAGAAGCAGTGTTTGGGTAGGTGGTACATGTCAAGTAACATCTACATGAATGGCAGGATCCAAGGTTTTCCAACAGAACATTGCCCAAAGCATCACACTGCCCCTGCTGACCTGCTTCCTTCCCATAGTGCATCCTGGTGCTATTTCTTTCCCACATAATGTAAAAGAAAACATGATTCATCAGACCAGGCCACCTTCTTACATTACGCCGTCATCCAGTTCTGATGCTCATGTTCTATTTTAGGTGCTTTTGGCTGTAGACACATCAGCATTGGCACCCTGACCGATCTGCAGTTATGCAGCCCAATATACAATATACTGGTTTTCCCATTTCTTTTCTACTTTCAACAAAACAACTTCAGGGACAATATGTTCACTTGCTGCTTTATATATCCCACCAACTTGCAACTTGCAGATGCCATTGTAATGAGATAATCAATGTTATTCACTTATCCTGTCAGTAATCTTAAGCCGTGTACACACGATCGGTTTGTCTGATGAAAAAAGACCGATGGACTGTTTTCATCAGACAAACCGAACGTGTGTGGGCCCCATCTGTCTTTTTTCCATCAGTGTAAAAAAATAGAACATGTTTTAAATTTTTCCTATGGATAAAAAAACTGATAGGAAATTCCGATCGTCTTTGTGGAACTCAATCGGAGAAAAATCCACGCATGCTCAGAATCAAGTCGACGCATGCTCGGAAGCATTGAACTTCATTTTTTGGGCTCGTCGTAGTGTTTTACGTCACCGCGTTTTGGCACGGTCGGAATTTAGTCTCATAGGGCCAGATTCACAAAAGAGATACGACAGGTATAATTGAATTACACCGTCGGATCTTAGGATGCAATACTTCGGCCACCGCTGGGGGGAGTTTGCGTCGTAAACCAGCGTCGGGTATGCAAATTAGCAGTTACGGCGATCCACAAAGGTTTTTACGTCGGCGCAAGTCTTAGTTTCCCGTCGCAAAGTTAGGGGTACTTTAACATGGTGTAAAATTACTCCACCATGTTAAAGTATGCCCGTCTTTCCCGCGTCGCTTTTGAATTTTTTTGTTTTCCCGGCGTAAGTAAGTTACGCACGTCGCGATTCTCAACACGTCGGCGCGTCGTAATTTCGCGCTAAGCGGGAAATTTGCGAACAGAGCATGCGCAGTACGTCCGGCGCGGGAGCGCGCCTAATTTAAATGGGACCCCCCCATTTGAATTGGGCCACCTTGCGCCGGACGTGTTTACGATACACCGCCGCAAGTTTACAGGTAAGTGCTTTGTGGATCGGGCACTTAGACTGAAAACTTGCGGCGGTGTAACGTAAACGGGTTACGTTACACTGCGCCGCAGGTACGAGAATCTGGCCCATAGTGTGTAGGCAAGACTGATGAAAGTCAGCTTCATCGGATATCCGACGAAAAAATCCATCGGATTTGATTCTACCAGAAATCCGATCGTGTGTACAGGGCATCAAAGTTTGTTTGTCTTTCCTGGTACAGCCTTTGTTTCCATTTAAATGCCATTTGTTGGATTTTTAGTATCCTGCTCCCCTATAGAATATAGAGAGCATGAAGGATGGAAAATGAGCGCCCCCTTTGGGATCACCATGGGAAATGCATCCACCTATTTTTTGATTTATATGAGTGAGTGAGAAACTTATATAGAGCAACACATGTGAACTGAATCGCCTCTGGGCGCTTAGTATGCATCCTCTGAGTGAACTTTTTGATCTCAGAAGAGATGGGTTTTGCTCTTTCTTCTGAAGGCCAAGTGGTTCACCTCCAATCGGATGGTGGTTGGTAGAGCGTTCCACAGTCTAGGTCCTTGGACTACGAATCTTCGTTCTCCTTTGAACTTATATCTGGCTTTGGGTATCTGGAGTAGATTTTGGTTGGTGGTTCGCAGAACGCGATTGGGTTTGTGAGCTTTTATTTTCTCGCATAGATATTGGGGGGCGTTTCCTTGAATACACTTATGTATTAGACAGAGTGCGTTGAAAGTGATTCTGTCTTTTACTGAGAACCAATGAAGGGATCTCAGAGAAGGTGAGATTGATTCCCATGTTTTTTTCCAGTCACTAGTCGAGCAGCCGTATTTTGAATGACTTGCAGACGAGTGATTTGGTATTTGGGGAGTCCGAGATAGAGAGCATTTGCATAGTCAAGTCTGGAGTTGATAATTGTACCCACCACGATTGCTATGATTTATGAAAAGTGAGTCACTACGCATTTACACTTTAAAGGTGTGGGAATGTGATCATTTATTTGTTTTATATTTAATGAAAATTTGTGTCTTATTGTAGATTATGATACTATAATATTCCCTGGGGAAGAATGTTTTGCATTTGAAACGTGTTGGATTACCCGCCTCTACTGCCACCAGTTGACCTGGTGACCTGTATTTTATGACGGATAGTATCATTACAATATCTAGATTTCAATTATTGTCCATGTTTTTAATGTTTGTATATCATAACATTATTCTATATAATTGTTTGTATTTGTATCATGTAAAATAAATATTTTTCGATAATTTTTTCCGAGTTTATTTGTTGCCTAAAAAATCCCGCCTCTAGAGGTTATTTCTATTTTTAGTAATCTTAAAGTTATGGCTGATCAGTGTAGATATTAGAATCTCCAGCAATTCTATGGCAAATGTTTGTCTTTACATGGGAGATTTACACTTACACGTCTTTACAGTAATATGCAATTTATGAATGTGTAAAGTGTAGCTACGAACTACTGAGCCCCATAGCAAAGTGAAAGAGGCCCCCTTACATTGGTTGTCAGTGGGAGAAAAATGCCCCCCCCCCCTTACAGGGGTAGGCACTGGGAGAACACTGCCCACTCTTTCAACAGTGGTCAGCGAGAGAAGAATGCCTGTTCTTACATTCATGGTCAATGGGAGAAGAATCATTGTTAAACAGTGGTTGTCACTGGGAACAGAATACCCCCACTTACAAGTGGTCAGTGGGAAAAGAATGCATCCTCTTGCATAAGTGGTTAGTAGAGGTTACATTGGTGATCAGTGGGACAAGAAAGTTCTTCTTACATTGATGATCGATGGGAGAAGAAAGCACCCTCTTGCATTTGTAGTCAGTGGGACAAGAATGCTCCTCTTATATTTGTGGCCAGTGGGAGAAGATTGCCCCCTCTTACATTGGTGGTCAGTGGGAGAAGAACGCTCCCTTCACAATGGTGGTTAGTGGATGACTGCCCCCTCTTATACTGGTTGTCATTGAAAGAAAAATGCCCCCTCTTACAATAATAGTCAGTGAGAGAAGAATGCTCCTCTGGCCTGGAGCGCTGGCGGGAGACCCCAGAAGAAGAGGATGGGGGCTGCTCTGTGCAATACCAGTGCACAGAGCAGGTAAATATAGGGGTGTTTGTTATTTCATGCAGTGAATGCATGTGTGTGATTTTTGTGTGTCTGAGTAAAAATCTTTTGTCTGCAAAAGGTATGCCTCCTTCTCCTGAAAGTCTGGCTTAGTGTAGTAATGCCATGCTGGCAACTCGTAGATTCTTTCCCCAATCTAAGGCCCCATACACACGATAGAATCTATCCGCAGATAATTCCCATCGAATGGGTTTCAGCAGATAGATTCTATGGTGTGTACACTCCGGCGGATATTTATCCGCGGATATTTCCGAATTCCAGCAGATAAATATTTGTCGACATGCACAGCATATCTATCTGCTGGAATCGGATCCCACGGATGGATCCGCTCGTCTGTACAGACTCACCGGATCCATCCATCCAAAGGGATTCCCCGCACGCGTCGTAATGATTTGACGCATGCGTGGAATTCCTTATATGACAGCGTCGCGCCCGTCGCCGCGTCATAATCGCGGCGACGGCGCGACACGTCATCGCCAGAGGATTTCGGCGCGGATTTCAATGCGACGGTGTGTACACGCCATCGCATAGAAATCTGCTGAAATCCTTGAGAGGATTTATCCGCGGATACGGTCCGCTGGACCGTATCCGCGGATAAATACTCTCGTGTGTATGGGGCCTAATGATCAAGAAACTGATCTATTCCTAGCATGTAATTACCTTGGAACTTCCAGCAGGGCTTGAGGGAAGGAAAGTTTACCTATCATTGCAATTAGGGTTGTCCCGATACCGATACCAAAAAAAAGTAAAAAAAAAAAATTGTGTAAAAAAAAAAAATACTGTCACATGACATTAAAAAAAAAGTATCGGTATTCGGTATCGGCGAATACTTGAAAAAAAGTATCGGTACTTGTACTCGGTCTCAAAAAAGTGGTATTGGGACAGCCCTAATTGCAATCAAATAATTATACATACTTTATATCAATACATGTATACATGATGTAATATTCTTTCTTATATTAATGTCTTAATCAAGAATATTACAGTAGGTAAAACTTATATAATTTATGAACTCTTTAAATCCCAATATGAATTTGCACAGGAGATAATTTCCTCAACTTTTTTCTGAACAGGGAGAGATTCCAGTCAGAGATTTGTATCCAGTTAGTCAGGCCTTTGCACTACATAGTTTTAGGCAGAGCTAAAGGAGATAGTACAATTGATTATTAAGTGTGGGGTACGTTTCTTAAGACAGATTCAGAATTTTACACTAGTGAGGTCCATACGTGAGCGAGTTTGTGGTGGAGGAACTTGATTGGCCTGCACAGAGTCCTGACCTCAACCCGATAGAACACCTTTGGGATGAATTTGATAGACTGTGAGCCAGGCCTTCTCGTCCAACGTCAGTGTCTAACCTCACAAATGCGCTTCTGGAAGAATGGTCAAACATTTTCAGAGACACTCCAAACCCTTGTGGACAGCCCTCCCAGAAGAGTTGAAGCTGTTATAGCTGCAAAGAGTTGAAGCCAACTCAATATTGAACCCTACGGACTAAGACTGGGGTGCCATTAAAGTTCACGTGCGTGCAAAGGCAGGCGTCCCAATACTTTTGATAATGTAGGCCCGGACTCACATACATCGGCGCATATTTATGAGGGCGTAGCGTATCTAATATACGCTACGCCGACACAGTGCACAGAGGCAAGCACTGGATTCACAAAGCACTCGCTCCCACTCGCTCTTAAAGATACACTGGGTTTCCTCGGCGTAAGCCAGTGTAGGTGGAAGTGGGCGTGAGCCATGCTAATGAGGCGTGACCCCATGCAAATGATGGGCCAAGCGCCATAGAAGTACTTAAAATGAACGGCCCATGCGCTGTCCCATGGCCGCATCCCTGTGCGCATGCTCAGAATCACGTCGGAACTACTCCCTAAGATACGACGGATCACTGCCTACGACGTGAAGGTAACCTACGCCCAGCCCTATTCACGTACTACGTAAACGACAAAAGATACGACGGCTTGTGTTCCCTGGTCCATACCTTTGCATGACTTGCGCCTCCTTTATGGGGAATAACTTTACGCCGGACGTACGACTTACGCAAACCGCATATATTATGCGCCGGGCGCAACTACGTTCATGAATCGGCGTGTCTCCCTCATTTGCATAGGTGAATAGGAAATCAATAGGAGTACCACTTGCGGCCAGCGTAAATATGCGCCAACGATACGCCGGCATAGGAAAGTTACGTCGGTCGGATGAAGCCTATTTTCAGGCGTATCTAGTTTTGTGGGCACAGCGCACAGATACGACGGCGCATATTTACACTTATGCGGCCTATCTCGAGATACGTCGGCGTAAGTGCTTTGTGAATCCGGGCCACAGTGTATATCTCTTACTACACATACATATAGTACATGTAAGCTATCTACTGATGTTTTATCTAATAGATCTTGATCTTCACCACCCAAATACCATCAGTTTTATTATTTCATAACAGAAAATGCATTTACAATGCAGACACTAGTGAGGCTTTTTGAGGATGAGCATTTGGGATGGGTTTTTTGCAATAACAGTATTAAAATTTAAATGTTACATGCTAAAGAGTACCAGCATGAGTATCTGGTTTCTAGGTAGTTGTGGGTGCTCCATCCTTTCCTCTCCTTATACATAATACATGATGTGGAAATGGACTGTCTAAAACCTTTTCAATTAAATATACCATCATTTCAGCATGGTTGGCTCATTGTTACTATGTAGAATTCCTAATATTCTCATCATTTTCCAGACATTTAAATTCCCTTGGAGGAGACAATATTTGTAATGTTTCTTCATTTTAATTACTAATCATGAAGCTATAATAATTAGTAACTGTATTAACATATTTTTATCCAATAAAAGCTACACCTAGCACATTAAATAATCGTAGTGAATAGAAGTCTTTAATTAGTGGAAAATTCCCACAGGTTACCTAAAACAACTATTAAACCGAAACCACAAGTCCTGGACTGAGGTTCCACCTGCAAAAAGATTTGTTGTGATTTTTAATAAAAATTTTTTTTTCTAATGCCGCGTCCACACGACCGTTTTTCGGGTTGTAAAAAATTACATTTTTAATGGTCTAGAAAAAACGACGGGCCATATTCTTGTAGAAAGTAGGCGGGCGGCGCGTAAGCCATTTACACTCCGCCGCCCCAACCTACAGGAGCAAGTGCTGTATTCCCCAAACACTTGCTCCGTAGTTTGGGGCGGCGTAGTGTAATTGGCCTGGCGTATCCCTGCGTATATCCAAGGGGGCGGCTTGTATTTAAATTAAGCGCGCCCCCGATTCGAACGAACTGCGCATGCGCCGGGCTTAAAATAGCCCAGTGCGCATGCTCCAGTTCTCGGTGTAAAACGTCAATGACGTAAAGTCGTATTCGCGGACGACTTAGTAAAACGACGTACCCGATGGGAAAACATGACGCGGACCCGACGCCATACTTAACATGGCCTACGTGGGACTGGCGTAAGGTTACCCCTCATATAGCAGGGGTAACCTTACGCCTACGCAAACGACGTTAGCGACGGTTACGCAACGCGATTTCGTTTGTGAATCGGCGTATCAGGCTCATTTGCATAAACAAATGAGACCTGAACGTAAACGCCACCTAGCGGCCTGGCGGAGTAATTACATTTAAGATCCGACAGTGTAAGTGACTTACACATGGCGGATCTTAAGTGTATCTATGCGAAAATGATTCTAAGAATCACTCGCATAGATACGCGGCCCAAAACAGAGATACGATGGAGTATCCTGAGATACTCCATCGTAACTATACTCAGAATATGGCCCGACGTTTTTTTTTCAACCCGATCGTTAAAAAGGCCTTGCCTACACACGATCGTGAAAAAAAAAATGCTCCAGCAAAGCGCGGTGACGTAAAACATGTACGACGGCACTATAAAGGGGAAGTTCCGTTCGGATGACGCCACCCTTGGGGCTGCTTTTGCTGATTTCGTGTTAGTAAAAGACGATTTGCGCTTTTCAGTCTGTTACAGCGTGATGAATGTGCTTACTCCATTACGAACGGTAGTTTTACCAGAACGAGCGATCCCGTCTCATAACTTGCTTCTGAGCATTTTTGTTTTTTTTTCACGTCGATAAAGCCCACACGCGACGTTAAAAACGTCAACGTTAAAAACGTTGTGAAAAATTTAGAGCATGTTCGAAATTTTTAATGCCCATTTTTTACATCGTGAAAAATGCTCTGGAGCTAACACACAATCGTTTTTAATGACATTAAAAAAAAACATCATTTTTTACAACCCGAAAAACGGTCGTGTGTACGCGGCATAACAGAGGAACACCATACTATGTGATGTTAGTTTAAAGTGACCTACCAGTCTACCACCACAATGTTACTCTTCAAAAGCATTTGACAGTAATGCCCCGTACACACGATCGGTTTTCCTGTTGGAAAAAATCTGATGAGAGCTTTTGGTCGTGAATCCCGACCGTGTGTATGCTCCATCAGACTTTTTCCAACAGAAAAACTGCTGGAAAAAGATAGAGAGCAGGATCTCTTTTTACCCATCAGGAAAAAAAACTGCACCTATCAGTGCAGCCTCATCAATGCCTCCTTATCAGTACCCACCAGTGCTTCCTCATCAGTGCAGCCTATCTGTGCAGCCTATCCGTGCTGTCTTATCAGTGCTGTCTCAGTGCCCATAAGTGTAGCCTATTAGTGCAGCCTCATCAGCACCTCCTCCCTCATCAGTGCCCACCAGTGCCGCCCATCAGTCCAGCTTATCAGTGCCCATCAGTGCTCATAAATGCTCATCAGTGCTGCATCATCAGTGCACATCAGTGAAGGAGAAAAATTACCTGTTTGCAAAATTTTATAACAAACTATAAAAAAAAACATTTTTTTCTTTTCAAAACTTTCTGGCCCAGATTCTCGTAGGAGTTACACCGGTGTGAGTGTGAGGCGTCGTATCTATGCGCCTGATTCTTAGAATCAGTTACGCATAGATTTGTCTTAGATCCGACCGGCGTAAGTCTCTTACGCCGTCGTATCTAAGCTGCATATTTACGCTGGCCGCTAGGTGGCGCTTCCATCGATTTACGCGTCGAATATGGTAATGAGCTAGATATGCCGATTCTCAAAACATACGTGCGCCCGGCGCATTTTTTTACGTCGGTTATGTAAGGCTTTTTTGGGCGTAAAGTTACCCCTGCTCTATGAGGCGTAGATGAGGCGTACCAATGTTAGGTATGGACGTCGGAACAGCGTTGAATTTTTCACGTTTTACGTCGTTTGTGTAAGTCGTCGACTAGGCATTGAGCGGGCGCAATTTAATTTGAAAATTCAACGTGATACTGAGCATGCGCGCATGCGCCGTTCGATAAAAGCGTCATTTACGTGGGGTCACATAACATTTACATACAACATGCCCCCTACCAGCCTAGTTTGAATTAGGCGGGCTTACGCCGTATCAGATACACTACGCCGCCGTAACTTAGAGCAGAAGATGTTTCTGAATACGGGACCTGCAGCGTAGTTTATATGCTACGCCCGCCTAAGATAGGCGTTTTTTAGAGAATCTGGGCCTCTGTCTTTTTTCATTTGGCAAAAATAAAAACCCAGTGGTGATTAAATAACACCAAAAGAAAGCTCTATTTGTATGAAGAAAATTATAAAAAAAATCATAAGGGTACAGTGTAGTATGACTGCGCAATTGTCACTGAAAGCTGGCCTGGGCAGGAAGGGGGTAAACTGTTTTGTGTAACAGTAGGCAAGTAGTTAATGTTTGTATTAGTTGATGGTTGTAAGCTGAAAGATACAGCATGAATAACACTGAAAATAAAGAGCCAGATCCACAGTGAGAGTACGCCGGCGTACTTTCAAATTTCCTGCATCGTATCTTTCGTTTGAATCCTCAAACCAAGATACGACGGCATCTGGGTTTGATCCGACAGGCGTACGGCTTCGTATGCCTTCAGATCGTAGATGCAATACTTCGGCGTCCGCTGGGTGGAGTTTGCGTCGTTTTCCGCGTCGGGTATGCAAATTAGCTATTTCCGACGATCCACGAACGTACGCGCGGCCGTCACATTCTCTTACGTCGTCTCTAGTCGGCTTTTTCCGGCGTATTGTTAAAGCTGGTATTTTGCGGCGTATAGTTAGATTTGCCATGTTAAGTATGGCCGTCGTCCCCGCGTCGAAATTTGAATTTTTTCTTTTTTTGCGTAAGTCGTCCGTGAATCGGGATGGATGTAAGTCACCTCTAAGTTTAAAAAATTACGTCGTTGTGACGTCATTTCGCGCAATGCACGGCGGGAAATTTCGAAACGGAGCATGCGCAGTTCATTCGGCGCGGGGACGCGCTTCATTTAAATGAATCATGCCCCCTAATCGCCGATTTGAATTCCGCCGCCAGAGATACACTACTCCGCCGTAACTTACGGCGCAAATTCGTTGTGGATTTGAAACAAAGCCAAGTAAGTTACGGCGCCGTAGCGTATCTTAGATACGCTGCGCTGGTGCCGATCTATGTGGATCTGGCCCAAAGTCTTGAGATGTCTACATGGAGCACACTCTACCTGATCAGTAATTCAGCTTTTCACCCAGACATTGCTGTACTGTACCAGCCACCTCACTGCCCTATGTCTGTATTCTGATGATCCTGGAACGCAGCTGCTTGTGATGCTGGATCCTTTCTGGCTCCCACCTACAGGAAGGAAATTTTAAATCCTTTAAAAAGGAAAGGTTTTTCATTTAATTTGTCTCAGTCCTGCTTCATATGATAGAATGTGATTGGTGATGCATACAGCATGAAGAGGGAAAGTCTAATATTTCCACTCCTCCTGCATAGCCTGTGTTAGGCGGTTTGTAAAAATCTAGGTGCAGCGAATTACAGAGAACTCAAAGTAAGAACCAAACTTCATAACCCTTTTAGTTCACAGATTTCTTTCACCTGTTTCTTGTGGGTTGCTGGCCTCTGCATATCCATTTTGCCATTTGTACTGCTTGTAGAAAGTGCCTGAAAGTGCATTAAACTAATTTTGACCTGCAAGAGATACTGGAGCATTCTCTGATTGGTTGGTTGGTCGGTTTCTATGGTGAAGTTGCTCCAGCGAAGAGAAGGCTGCAGGACAATACCAAATCCCAAGGGGGGTGGAGCACAGATTATTCATAAATAAATAAGCTGAAAAATGTTTATGAGTCTTAACATTACCAGCAGTAAAAGCTTAATAGATTTGGATAACCATCTCCAGATGATGCCGTACAATCAAATTGTGCAAATGTCTAAGTTTAGAATTGTGCAGAAATTTGAAATGCGAGTGAGCTTGCATAGGATTAAATATTTTCACGTCAAGCTAATTGTACAATCTATACAAATTTAGGCTTAAACGGGTCGTAAAGCTTCGTGTTTTTTCACCTTAATGCATCCTATGCATTAAGGTGAAAAAACACGTTGCACTTACCAGCCCCCCGAGCCCCCGTTTTACTTACCTGAGCCCCCAATCTCTGTGGGCGCGATCCTGCGTTGCTTTCCCCCAGCTGTTGTTGGCTCTTCATTGGATGATTGATGGCAGTGCAGCCACTGGCTCCTGCTGCTGTGAATCAAATCAATGATGCAGCACGTCAGGGGCGGGGCTGAAGGATACACTTGGCGGCCATGGCCGCCGACTGTATCACACGGGAGCACGCAAGCAAGGTAACCCCCTCGGGAGAGAGCTTCCCAGAGGGGGTTAGCTCTTGCGGGGAGGAGCTGCGAGAGCCGCCGTGGGACCCCAGAAGAGGACGTGCAGGTACAAAACAGAAAATAGCGTATGAAACCTAAGTAGATTGTATCAGATGTGTAAAATGGCGTTATATACAGTATGGAGAGGAGATGTGGCCGCAGAGAGTTTTGTTGTTTGTTGGCTGAAAATTCTTCAGCTGATCCAGCTCTGTGGCACACTTGGTTTTGTCATTGGCAGCCTAAAGCTGATTGTTTTTGGTTTGAGCTGTGATAAGTGAAATAACAGAAAACAGCCATCTCTCTAACCACTCCTTAATCTATCCTTAATCCTTAGCCTGACCCCACCTGTGAGATTCCAGTTCTGCACTTAGGCACCAGTAACCATTAACCACTTAAGCCCCGGACCAATATGCAGCCTAAAGACCCAAGGGGTTTTTACAGTTCGGGACTGCGTCGCTTTAACAGACAATTGCGCGGTCGTGCGACGTGGCTCCCAAACAAAATTGGCGTCCTTTTTTCCCCACAAATAGAGCTTTCTTTTGGTGGTATTTGATCACATCTGCGGTTTTTAGTTTTTGCGCTATAAACAAAAATAGAGCGACAATTTTGAAAAAAAAGCAATATTTTTTACTTTTTGCTGTAATAAATATCCCCCAAAAACATATATAAAAACATTTTTTTTCCTCAGTTTAGGCCGATACGTATTCTTCTACCTATTTTTAGTAAAAAAAATCGCAATAAGCGTTTATCGATTGGTTTGCGCAAAATTTATAGTGTTTACAAAATAGGGGATAGTTTTATTGCATTTTTATTTTTTTTTATTTTTTTACTACTAATGGCGGCGATCAGCAATTTTTTTCGTGACTGCGACATTATGGCGGACACTTCGGACAATTTTGACACATTTTTGGGACCATTGTCATTTTCACAGCAAAAAATGCATTTAAATTGCATTCTTTATTGTGAAAATGACAGTTGCAGTTTGGGAGTTAACCACAGGTGGCGCTGTAGGAGTTAGGGTGCACCTAGTATGTGTTTACAACTGTTTGGGGGTGTGGCTGTAGGAATGACGTCATCGATCGTGTCTTCCCTATAAAGGGAATGACGCGATCGATGCGCCGCCATAGTGAAGGACGGGGAAGCCGTGTTTACACACGGCTCTCCTCGTTCTTCAGCTCCGGGGAGCGATCGCGACGGAGCGGCTATAAACAAATAGCCGCGCCGTGGTCCCGGATCGCTCCCCGAGCGGACCCGACCTCCGCATGTAGCGGGGGGGGTCCCGATCGGACCCCCCACCCGCTAATAGGCGAGGACGTACCTATACGCCCATGTGCCTGTACGTGCCATATTGTGGACGTATATGTACATGGGCTGGTCCTTAAGTGGTTAAACGCTACGAATAAACACAGAAAAGGGCGAAACGCATCTGTAGAGTTCTCTACAGATGAGAACAGGAGCTGAAGCCATCTTTTATCTCATTCACATGTATGCACCAGTGTTAGTGTTCAGACACTATTGAAGCCTGACAAGCCGATCCTGTATGTCTTGCACAAGTCTATTTACTAGACATGTGCATTTGTTTTCCTCTGAATGCATTTTCGTCCGAATTTCGGGTATTTTCGTTATTGTTTTAACAAACGAAACCTGAAATCCGAAAAAACCGACATAAAAATAATGGGCCAAATCCTCAAAATCCTAGCCTAACTTAATTTTTCCCATTTAAGTTACACTGGCGGGAAATTTCTACCTAAGTGCCCGATCCACAAAGCACTTACCTAGAAATTTCACGCAGTGTAACCTAAATTCTCCTGGCGCAAGGCGGTCCTGTTATCCAGGGGGCGATGACAATTTAAATGAGGCGCGCTCCCGCGCCGGCCGTACTGCGCATGCTCGTGACGTCATTTTCCCGACGGGCAGCGCGCGAAATTACGTTACGCCGGGCTTTGTGGATTTCGACAGGACAATAAAGTTGCGTCGGGTAAAAAAAAAGTTACGCGCCGAAAAAAAAAAATCTAAATTTAAAAAAAATCACGGCGATCGAAAAAAAGGTCTGTTTTTACAAGGTGTTACTAGTTTACACTTTGTAAAAGCAGAACTAATTTTACGTATGCAAACGTAAACTTACGCAGAAAACACAAAGCTGAAAAGCTTTGTGGATCTCCGTAAGTCCTCATTTGCATACGCAAAGCGGCATTTCAATGCGAAATGCCCCCAGCGGCGGATGCGGTACTGCATCCTAAGATCCGACAGTGTAAGTCTCTTACAGATGTCGGATCTTCTGCCTATCTTTGGAAAACTGCTTCTGAGGATCAGTTCCAAAGATAGGCACAGGGATACGCAGGCTGAACAGCAGTTCTGCCTGCGTATCCCTTTTGAGGATTTGGCCCAATGCTTTGTTTTTGTTGCTACAAAATTATGCTATAAATCTGTTTACTAGGCATGTGCAAAAGGGAAAAATTTGTTTAGTTTCGTTTTGTTTCGTTTTAATTCGTTATTTAATTAATTTAGTTTTTCGATAATATTTCAATCGGAACAAATTCGATTCGAAAACAAATTCGAAAGCAAATTTGAATCAAAATCTAAAAAATATAAATCGATTTCTAAAAAAGAATACAATAAAATAGAATATAAAATAAAATAATAAAACAATAGAATGAAAATCAAAGAATAGTAAAGAACAGAATGGAATTTAATAGAATGTAATCAAATACAATAGAATATGACCTGGCTTCTTCTATCTATCTTCTATCTATCTTCCATTTTCTGAAATTCGAAATTCATATAGAATGAACTCAAATTCGAATAGAAAAATATTAGGATAGAGCAGAAAAAAAAAATATATATATATATTATTATTATTATTATTATTATTATTATTATTATTCTACTCCTCTAATATTTTTCTATTCGAATGTGACGAGGAATCCAGGAAGTGTTTGCTTGTGGACTTCACAATGCCCACAGCAAGATAGAAAAGCCCAGGACTGTTTTTTATAAGTTATCATTTTGGACGAAAACGGAACCGACGGACGTATGAGCGGCTAGCAAGTGAGTAGTACCTTACTTGCTATATTAAAAAGCATTGCAGATTAAAAAAAAAAAAGCAGAACCCGCGGAACCTCCGCTTTAAGATATGGCATGCTGATCTCCCATAAAAGTTAATTTATGACACCGTCCTGATACCTTACTTAAAATGAACACT
This sequence comes from Rana temporaria, assembly GCF_905171775.1. Lineage (NCBI taxonomy): Eukaryota > Metazoa > Chordata > Amphibia > Anura > Ranidae > Rana > Rana temporaria. The sequence continues at coordinate 174,472,801 of NC_053494.1, read as the reverse complement.
TACTCTAACCCTGAAATGTAACGCTTAAAGAGGTTGTAAAGGTTTGTTTTTTATTTTCTAAATAGGTTCCTTTAAGCTAGTGCATTGTTGGTTCACTTACCTTTTCCTGAGATTTCCCTTCTAAATGTTTTTTTTCTTTGTTTTCTTTGTCTGAATTTCTCACTTCCTGTTCCTCCTCAGTAAGCTGTTCAGTAAGCTGTCTTGCCTAAACACTGCTCAGATAATGGTGTCAAGTTTACTGAGGAGAAACAGGAAGTGAGAAATTCAGACAAAAAAAACATTTAGAAGGGAAATCGAAGAAAAAGGTAAGTGAACCAACAATGCACTAGCTTAAAGGAACCTATTTAGAAAATAAAAAACTAACCTTTACAACCCCTTTAACCTCACCCTAACCACAAAAGAGAAGTATGGGTATGCAGCATTCAAGGGGTATGAATAATTTTTCAAGGCACTGTAGTAATCAACAATACAGTATGGGGTAGATTCAAATAGCCCGGCGTAAATTTCTGCGGGCGTAGCGTATCTCAGATACGATACGCCGCCGTAACTTAGTGAGGCAGGTTCTGTATTCAGAAAGAACCAGCGCCCTAAATTAAGGCGGCGTAGCGTATGTGGTCCGGCGTAAGCCCGCGGAATTCAAATTCTCCATGCAGTGGGCGTGTTGTATGGTAATGAAGGCTGACTCCACGTAATTGACGTTTTTGACTAACGGCGCATGCGCCGTCCGTGAACGTAACCCAGTGCGCACGCTCCGAATTAACCCGCAAAAAGCCAATGCTTTCGACGTGAACGTAAATTACGCACAGCCCTTTTCGCGAACGACTTACGCAAACGACGTAATCGATGGAAAATTTGACGCTGGCCCGACGTCCATACTTAACATAGGATACGCCTCATATAGCAGGGGTAACTTTACGCCGGAAAAAGCCTAACGTAAACAACGTAAAAAAAATGCGCCGGGCGGACGTACGTTTCTGAATCGGCGTATCTACCTAATTTGCATATTCCTCGCGTAAATCGAGACTTACGCCAGTCGGATCTTACGCCAGTCGGATCTTAGCCAAAGTCGGATCCTAGCCAAATTCCGGCGTATCTTGTTTTCTGAATACAGAAAAAAGATACGCCGGAGCATCCTAGAAGTTACGCGGCGTATCAATAGATACGCCAGCGTAACTTCTTTCTGAATCTACCCCAATATTCGTAAGGGAAATACCTTCTAGGTAAAATAAGGACTGTTCCTCATGCTAAGGGACCCTAGTCCTATAATGTGTATGATAAATATGTTTTGTACACTCTTTGCTGAGATTATTATATTATAACCCAGAATTATGATGTTCTGTGCAGATAATTATTAAGTAGAACCTGGCGTGTAAATAGCAAGAATGCGCTAGGATCCAACGCATGTCTAAAAACTAGGTCATCCTTCACATGAAGAATGTGTTCATGTTTTTCTTGATCACAACATGAATAAATAATGAAACTGCTGTTTTGGAAATTCTCAGTTAAAGGCTTTGCATATTCTTTACTACACCTAAGCAAAATTGCTGGTTTTATTTAATTAGCGAAAAAGCAGTATGCAAAGTTTAGGAATCCATGGCAACCAATCAAAAGGCATCATTTTGAATTTATGTAAATGTTCTACACTGATAAAGTTTGATTGGTTTTGTACGTTACTACAATTTGCATATCATAAATTTTTAATGCCAATATGTATAAGCCGTGATCAGTCTTATTTAATAAAGAGTGCTAATTCTTATTGAAAACCGGTGCTGAGATAAACCTGTAGTACGCCATTGTTGTCCTATGCTGTCCTTATGAAAATGATACTGTTCTGGCTGTCTTTGGCCTTAACTACAAATATATCTCTGAAACTATGCTGTGCAACACATCTGAATGTGACACAATTAGTGCTTTACAAAGCATTAAAACACATAAAAATGATTATGAACAATTTCCAAAATTTTTAAACAACTGAGTTTTATAGAAAATGGCCTGGATTCACAGACACTGGCGCATATTTATGCCGCCGTAGCGTATCTCCTGTACGCTACGCCGACGCAGCGCAGAGAGGCAAGCACTGAATTCACAAAGCACTGCCTCCCAAATCTGCGCTGGGTTTCCAAGGCGTAATTTGGCGTAAGTGGAAGTGAGCCATGCTAATGAGGCGTAACCCCATGCAAATGATGGGCCGAGCGCCAGACAGATGCGAATCGCCAACTGCCCATGCACCGTCTCGTGGGCGCATCTCAGTGCGCATGCTCACAATCACATCGGAAACAACTGCCTAGGATACGTCGGATCACTGCCTACCGCGTGGACGTAACCTACGCCTAGTCATATTCACGTCCTACGTAAAATATGTCGGCTTGTGTTCCCTGGTACAGCCCTTTGCATGGAGGCTGCTGAGTTACACCTCCTTTATGGGGCATAACTTTACGCCGGACGTATGACTTTACGCGCACTGCGTCGGACGTACGTACGTTCGTGAATCGGCGTATCTCCCTCATTTGCATATGTGAATAGAAAATCAATGGGAGCGCCAAATACGTCCAGCGTAAATATGCACTGGCGTAGGCAAGTTACGTCGGTCAAATAAAGCCTATTTTCAGGCGTATCTTAGTTTCTGAGTCAGGCGCATAGATACGACGGCGCATATTTGCACTTACGCGGCGTATCTCGAGATACGTCGGCGCAAGTGCTTTGTGAATCCGGGCCAATGTGTTTAGCCAATTCCATGAAAGTAAGGTTAATAATATGACTTGGATTACAAAATCTTTAGTTTTACTCAAATTACTACAAACATGAATATACCCTAAAACAAGAACGACTACATTTTACATACAGTGGGGCAGATTCAAGAAGCTATTGCAGCAATAGCTGTTTTGCTCCCGCGTAGCGAATGCCCCTGATTCAGGAACATCGCTACGCGGACTGCAGCCTAGGATATGACAGGCATAAGCCTCCTTATGCCTTCATATCTCAGGCTGCATTCTTGCGTTGTCCGCTAGGGGGCGCGGCCATTGTGATCGGCGTATAGTATGCAAATTGCATACTACCACCGATTCACAAAAGTTGCGCGGGCCCTGCGCACGCAAGGTACGGAGTTTCCGTACGGCGACTTTAGCGCAAGGTTGCTCCTGCTGTAGCAGGGGCAGCCAATGCTAAAGTATAGCCGCCCTTCCCGCTCGTGAAATTTAAATTTCACGTCGTTTACGTAAGTGATTCGTGAATGGCGCTGGACGCCATTCACGTTCACTTAGAAGCAAATGACGTCCTTGCGACGTCATTTGCCGCAATGCACGTCGGGAAAGTTTCCCGACGGAGCATGCGCTGTTCGCTCGGCACGGGAGCACGCCTAATTTAAATGATTCCCGCCCCCGGCGGGATCATTTACATTAGGCACCCTTACGCCCGGCTATTTAGCATAGCGCCCGCGCAATTTACGGAGCTACTGCTCCGTGAATCGCGGGCATATCAAAATATTTGCGTGGGCGCAGAGCAAAAATCGTTGCCCTTTGCCCACGCAAATATTGCGTGGATCTACCTGAATCTGGCCCAGTATTTTGTATGACCTCCATGATTTGTAAGGACAGCACCAAGTCTGTTAGGCATTGAATGAACAAGTTGACGACATATTGCAACATCTATCTTTACATTCTTCAAGAACGACCTGTTTTAGAGCCTGGATGCTGGACAGCGAGTGATGCTCAACTTGTCTCTTAAGAATTCCCAATAGGTGTCCCCCTATTGGGTTCAGATCAGGGGACATACTTGGTCACTGAATCACTTTCACCCTGTTATTCTTCAGAAATGCAACAGTGGCCTTAGATGTGTGTTTTTGGATCATTGTCATGTTGGAAAAGTGCATGACGACCAAGGGCAAGGAGTGATGGTAGCATCTTCTCTTTCAATATAGAGCATGTCATCTGTGAATTCATGATACCATCAATGAAATGCAGCTCCCCTACACCAGCAGCACTAAGGCAGCCCCACAGAAGCACACTGCCACCACCATGTTTCACTGTAGGCACCGTGTATTTTTCTTGATATTCCTCACCTTTGTGACACCATAAAGTTTTGAAACCATTAGTTCCAAAAACATTTATCTTGGTCTCATCACTCCAGAGTACAGAGTCCCAGTAGTCTTCTTATTTTTCATCGTTAGCCCTGGAAAATTCTAGGTGGGCTTTATTGTGCATGGGCTTTAGAAGAGGCTTTCTTCATGGACGACGCCCATGAATGCCATTCTTCTGCAGTGTACGCCAAATTGTGTCATGGGAAACAATTGCCCTAGTTTGGCTTTCTACTTCTTTAGCTAACTGCATTGAACTTGCATGGTGATTTTCTTCAACCCTTCACATCAGACACTCCTGTCAAGGTGTTAACTTCTGTGGACGGCCTGGACGCCTCTGTGGGATGGTTGCAGTTCCATCTGTGTTAAATTTTCACTTTTGCTACAGTATTCAGGCTGATAAGTAAAGCTTTGCTGATCTGCTTGTAGCTTTCACCTTTCTTGTGTAAAGAAATTATTTTCTTTCTCAGGCCTTGTGATATTTCTCTTCCATGTGGTGCTGTATTGTCAGTTTGCTGCCTATCCTAGAATGCTCCGGAAGTCACGTGGCGGCCAACTGCGCATGCGCGATGCGTTCCAAACGCAAACGCGATGCGTTCCAATGGATTCACGACAGTGCACACCAGTGAAACCTCGGTCGGCATCCAGGCTCTTTCCTTAACATCCCTGTGGATTGGAGGATGTTAAAAAAAGAGCCAGGAGGCCCAGCGAGCGAAGCGAGCCGTCCGAGCGAAGCGAGGACGTGAGGCCGACTGGCCACTTTCCTCTAAATCCACGTCGCCCTGAATGCCGGGTTTGCTGGTGTGTACTGTCGAAAATCCATTGGAACGCATCGCACTTGCGTTTGGAACGCATTGCGCATGCGCAGTTGGCCGCCACGTGACTTCCGCAGCATTCTGGGATAGGCAGCAAACTGTGACACTACAGTGCCATTGCTGACAGCATGAAATGGGAAGGGTTTTTTTTTGTTAAGTAACGCTCCTTTTTTATAATCAACTGTCTGATGGACACCTGTTTAATGAATAATTAGGCTCACCTGTAGTTGAATTCTTGTTAGATAGGATTTTGTTGTCTAAGCCCTGGTTCACACTGGGCTGCGGGAGTGAAGCCGTCCGAGTTCAGCTGAACTCGCACGATTTCACTCCCGCTGGCAGTCTCGATTTCGGCCGCGATTTCAGAGACATCTGTGCAGGTTTCTGCACAGATGTCAATGTAAGGCCCGGTACACACGACCGAACATGTCCGCTGAAACCGGTCCGCTGACCAGTTTCAGCGGACATGTTCGGTCGTCTGTACGTCCGACCGGACAATTTTCCGGCGGATCGGACAGGTTTCCAGCGGACAAATGTTTCTTAGCATGCTTAGCCACAGATGCGGCGTCGCACCGATTAGGACAGTGCCATTTCCGGCAATTGCTGGCAAATGCCGCCGATTTGAGATGCGATTTGACATGTCAAATCGCATCTCAAATCGTACCAATGTGAACCAAGGTTCAAATGTAGCTCCTAAGACTTTCATGGTTTTGAAGGAATTTGTTAGAAAAAATACTTTTTTGTTTGTGTAAATTAACAAATCTTGGTTGCAATCAATAGCCCACATTTGTAGAAGTATTTTGGAGTGTATTGTCCTATAGAAAACGTTGATTCTGAAAGGAAAGTGAAGGTTTTCTGACAAATCTGTACTCATTTATGCTAAGCACTGCACATGTTCAAATTATCAAAAGTGCAAAAAAAAAATCACTCATGCATATGTGAAAAAAGAATAAATACAGTCTCCAAATAAGTGTCCTTGTCATCTCACATTTACCAAAAAAATCTTGATTAACCCCAAGACTTTAATGCAAATATTCTGTGGACTGATGAGAAAAAAACTTTTTGGAAGGTGTGTGTCCCGTTACTTCTGGCATAAAGCGAATACATAATTTCATAACAAGAACATCATACCAACAGTGAGACATGGCCGTGGTAGTGTGATGGTCTGGGGCTGTTATGCAGTTTCAGGACCTGGACGACTTCCCATAATTGATGGAATCATAAATTCTACCAGAAAACCCTGAAGGAGAATGTCCGGCCATCAGTTTGTGACCTTAAACTCAAGTGCACTTGGGTTATGCAGCAGTACAATGATTCGAAACACAACAGCAAGTGCACCTCCAAATGGTTCAAACAAAGCAAAATTTAGGTTTTGGAGTGGCCTAGTCAAAGCCCGGACTAGGCTTTGAGATGCTGTATCATGAACTTACGCAGGCCGTTCATGCTGGAACACCCTCCAATGTGGCTGAATTAAAACAATTCTGCAAATAAGAGTGGGCCAAAATTGCTTCACAGCAATGTGAAAGACTCATTGCCAGTTATTGCAAATGCTTGATTGCAGTTGTTGCCGCCAAGGGTGGCACAACCAGTTATTAGGTTTGATCATAAAATGTGTTTGATGATCTGAGTCATTTAAGTGTGACAAATATGCAAAAAAAAAAACAGGATTGTATTAGTGGTTGCGCTGCACTCTTTTGATTTATTGATTTTTTTATAGGAGATCGAACACACTGAGTTTTTTGTTTATTTTATCTTTTTTTTTATTTCTTATGCCACACGGTCGTAATTTTCGATATTCCGACCGTGTGTATGCCCCATCGGAAATTCCGACGGACTTAGAAAGAGAACATGTTCCGTTCATCTGTATGGAATTCCGACGGAGAAAAAAACACAGCTCAGAAACAATTTGACGCATGCTCGGAAGCATTGAACTTCATTTTTCTAGGCTCGACGTAGTGTTGTATAACACCGCGCTTTTGACGGTCGGAATTTGGTGTGTCCGTGTGTATGCAAGACAACTTGAGCGGAATTCCGTTGGAAAAACCCATCTGAGTTTATTCCGACGGAAAAAACGATCGTGTGTACAAGGCATAAGTCATTGGGCTAATTAACTGTCGCTTTTCTAAAGTAAGAATCTTTTGCTGGTATTTTAACTTTGTGAATTAATCCTTATATGCTAATCCTAGCAGGCTTAAAGGAGTTGTAAAGGAAAAAAAAATGTTTTGCCTACAATTTATGTCTGCAAGGTAGACAGACAGAATAGTGTAATGATTCTGTTAAAAAACAAGTAAATACCTATTAAATTCCTTCATCTATATCACCTCCGGCGTTCTAGTTTCTGTTCTCTCATTCACTTCCTGGTTTGCGGCGCTCGTTCATGTAAGAACTACATTTCCCAGTATGCATTGCTGCACGCCCAGTAATTCACACCTCCTTGAAGTCTCTAATGCCCTGTACACACGATAGGATAGTCTGATGAAAACGGTCTGATGGATTTTTCCATCAGTTATCCGATGAAGCTGACTGATGATCAGTCGTGCCTACACACCATCAGTTAAAAAAACGATTGTGTCAGAACACGGTGACGTAAAACACAACGACATGCTAAAAAAAATGAAGTTCAATGCTTCCAAGCATGCGTCGACTTGATTCTGAGCATGCGTGGATTTTTAACCGATGGACTTACCCACAGACGATCGTTTTTTTTTTTATAGGTTTTTTATCCATCAGATAATTTTAAAGCAAGTTCCTATTTTTTTAACCTATGGATAAATAACCGATGGGGCCCACACACGATCGGTTTGGTCTGATGAAAATGGTCCATCAAGTGTACGCAGCATTACACGTGGAGAGAGTCCTGCCGCAAATTTGCGTCCTTTTCTTCCCACAAATAGAGCTTTCTTTTGGTGGTATTTGATCGCCTCTGCGATTTTTATTTTTTGCGCTATGTACAAAATTAGAGCGACATTTTTGAAAAAAAATCTATATTTTTTACTTTTTGTTATAAGAAAAATCTAATAAACGACATTTTAGTCAAACATTTAGGCCAAAATTTATTCAGCCACATGTCTTTAGTAAAAAAAAATCTCAATAAAAAAAAAAAATAGCTACCTAGCGGGAACAGCGACACTAATTCAGCGATCAGAAAAATGATCGCTTAGTGACACTGGCAATAGGGAGTGGAAGGGTTAACTAGGGCGGTGATCAAGGGGTTAAAACTTTATTAGGGGGGTACGGGGGCTACCCTGAACCTAACACTAACTGCCTGTCACACTGCCTGTCACACTGACACTAAATGCAGTGATCAGTACATATATGATCACTGCATTCAGTGACACTGTGACAGGGGGGTGATCGCAAGGGGTTAAATGTGCTTGTGTGTACTGGTGTCAGTGTAGTGTTGTGCAGACTCACTGTGTGATGTCTTCTCTCCTCAGCGGCGGTTGAAAATACCGCCGAGAGGAGAGATCACATCACTTCCCTCTTCCTGTGTTTACACAGGCAGAGGAAGTGACACACGGGGGAGCGCGCGGATTGGCTGGGAGCGATCCGGAGGGGGCGGACAAAAACGAACAGCCGCCCCCTCATCCCGGATCGCTCGGACAGCCACGGGGACCGCCACAGGTACCGGGGGGGTCCCGATCGGACCCCTGACCGACGTCTAGGCAGGGACGTACAGGTACGCCAATGTGCCTGAACGTGCCATTCTGCCGACGTAAATGTACATGCGGCGGTTCGCAAGTGGTTAATGTTGCTAATATTTAGGCTAGTTTCACACTGCTACGATCCAACTTTGATTTGATTTTCAGTGTGATTATGTAGTGCAACTTGGATGCAACTTTTAAAAGGTCTGCATATTTTATGGGGCCAAAATTACATTGGAATCGCACCACTGTAGTACAGGAATCTTTTCCAAAATCGCACTGTGCTGATTTGCATTGAACGGGCATCATTATAAACTATATAGTTCCCATTGCCATGTGATTCTGTGAGACTTAAAGGGTCACTAAAGGACATTTTTTTTTAGCTAAATAGCTTCCTTTACCTTACTGCAGTCATGGTTTCATGTCCTCATTGTTCGTTTTTTTGCTCTAATCCTTCTCTGTTCCGAACACTTCCTGGTTGTCTGTTTCCTGATGAAAAAAGTCATGGGAGCTTCTCTCTGTGGTCACTAATCAGTTTCGTTTTACAAACCATCACTGCCCTGTATTGGCTCTGTGTCTCTGTACATCACAGAGCAGGAAACAGCATGCAAAAACGAAACTGAAACTGTAGGTACATTATATGATTGATTTTTATCTATTTTTAATCATTTTTAAAAGGAATCAGTTAACTATTATGTCTCTATACCCTGTAAACAGTCATTTCAGCAACATTTTTTTTCCTTTACTCCTTTAAGTCACATTTGAAATCTCACTAGTGTGAAAGGGAGCCTTGGTCTAATTAAACTTGAAGATGCCAATCATCTATGTGATTTTCAAAGTTCAAGTGTTGGAAACATGGCAGGAGGTGTGATAAGAGATCTGATACTCGCGTTTGAGTTGCACAGACACACGGCACATGATGGGATGATAGACGTCAGCAGCGCTTCACCTAATTTTCTGGGGATAATTCCCTTGTAAAATGAAATTTCCCTGCAGTCCTTTTGCCTTTAGCAAATCAACCTCATGGTGTCCTAATGTTTGATGTCCTGAAATTTCAGAGCTTAGAAAAATGTGTATGGTTTGATCAAATGTTACAGATATGGGTTGGTGTCTGGGTTGATTGAATGGCAGGTAGAAATTGCATGAATATACCATGAATCTCCTGCCTATAGCCTCAGTTGCAGTTTTCTTTACCTTCCGCCGCCCTACTCCACCCCATCTAAAATGATGACAGCTACCCAGCTGTCAAAGCCAGGAAGCCAAAATCAATTTTCTTAGAGCTAGATTGCATCCCTTTGTCTCAGAAGTCTGTATTGATCCTATGACCGTAGGTTCTCTGACTACTGCTGATTCAGGCAAAGAAGCCATGACAGCCTTCTTCCGAAACAGAGATTCTTAGGCTGAGAAAGGGGAGGGAGGGCATAGCCCCGGCAGTGAAAAAGAATGCAGAGGAACTGTGTGCTGATATCCACAGTGGGCTAGATTCAGCATTGATTTACGTCGGCGTACTGTATCTATAGATACGCCGCGTAAATTCAAAGCTGCGCCAGCGTATCTTCTTTCTGTATTCAGAAAGCAAGATACGCCGACATTAGCCTAAGATCCGACTGGCGTAAGTCTCTTACACCGTCGTATATTAGGGTGCATATTTACGCTGGCCGCTAGGTGGCGCTTCCGTCGTTTTCGGCGTCGAATATGCAATTTACCTAGATACGCCGATTTACAAATTTACGTACTATTTTTTTACGTCGTTTACGTTAGGCTTTTTCGGCGTAGCTCCTGCTATTATGAGGCATACGCAATGTTAAGTTAGGAACGTCGTTCCCGCGTCGAATTTTTAATTTTTTACGTCGTTTGCGTAAGTCGTTCGCGAATAGGGCTGGACATAATTTACGTTCACGTCGAAACCAATGACGTCCTTGCGGCGTACTTTGGAGCAATGCACACTGGGAAATTCCACGGACGGCGCATGCGCCGTTCGGGAAAAACGTCAATCACGTCGGGTCACCACCCATTTACATAAAACACGCCCCCTCATACTCATTTGAATTAGGCGCGCTTACGCCGGCCCCATTTACGCTACGCTGCCGCAACTTACGAAGCAAGTGCTTTGTGAATACTGCACTTGCCCGTGTAAGTTGCGGCGGCGTAGCGTAAATAACATACGATACGCCCGCACAAACTTACGGCGGGCTACTTAAATCTAGCCCAGTGCGTCTGTCAGTCCTGTGCATAAAAATGTCATTGATCTGAGCACTGGTGAAAGCAAACTGACATATGTATGCCTGCTAAATATATGTAAGGCCTTGTACACACGACCGAACATGTCCGATGAAAACGGTCCGCGGACCGTTTTCATCGGACCGGTCTGCTTGAAGCTTTTGGTCTGATGTGTGTACACACCATCAGACCAAAATCCCCGCGGACAGAGAACGCGGTGACGTAGAAGACACCGACGTTCTCTAACACGGAAGTTCAATGCTTCCACGCATGCGTCGAATCAATTCCGGGCCGCTGGTTATACGTCATAACCAGCGGACATGTCCGATGAGTCGTACTAACCATCGGACATGTCCAACGGACAGGTTTCCAGCGGACAAGTTTCTTAGCATGCTAAGAAACTTTTGTCCGCTGGAAACCTGTCCGCTTGGGCGTACACACGGTCGGACATGTCCGCGGAAACTGGTCCGCGGACCAGTTTCAGCGGACATGTTCGGTCGTGTGTACGAGGCCTAAGAATGTAATAATACTTTCCAGGTACACTTTGCTGCTGAGCTAGTGTAGTGTATTGTTGGATAGACATGTGCAATTCGAATGTAAATTTGGAAACATTTTTGGTTATTCGGAGATTCAGATGTGTCCGAATCTCCAAATGAAATGGTAACAAATTTTGTTGAAGTTTGTTGAAATTCATTTTGTTTATTTGTTTTTTAATGAATTCCAAATTTGTATCGGTCGAAAAATTATTGACCAATTCGAATTCTGTGTGAAGAATAGCTGGTTGTTAAGTAGAGGGCCAGAAAGCTGGCCGCCACGCCCTTAACAACTGATGACACAGCTGTCAGCGGGCCTCCCCGCTCAAAGCTGAAATGTTAACAAAAGAATGCTGAAAAGAAAAAAGAACAGCGTGGGGTCCCCCTCAATCTATACCAGGCCATTTGTGTCTGGTATGGATTCTGAGGCGAACCCCACACCAAAATTAAAGAAAAAAAAACAGCGTGGGGTCCCCCCAAAATCCATACCAGACCCTTATCTGAGCATGCAGCCTGGAAGGTCAGATAAGGTGGAGGACAAGCGAGCAGCCTCCCTCCTGAACCATATCAGGCCACATGCCCTCAACATGGGGGGTTTACACAAGCATCTCCCCGCTCTATACCTCCGCGAGAAGATCACGGCGATCGAGTCCGCGGGACCCGCAGTCCGACTCACGGGGGAGGCGGCACACTCGCGACCACATGGCAGGCATTTAAAGGGCCACGTACAGGTACGTGATAATGCCTGTCCATGCCATTCTGCCAATGTACTGCACTGCCTCCTGACGTGGTGGCCATCTGTAAGCCGGGGGGGGGGGGGGGCATAATCTTCTATTGCCCGGGGGCCCCATGAGTTGTCAGTCCGCCCCTGTAGGTGCCCCATCATTGGTGTCAGTTGGTGGAATAGTGCCCCAAGGGCCAGATAAAGGCAAGCAAAAGGCCACAGTCTTCAAACCACTGCTGTAGAGTATGGTGGTCCAGATCTTCAGTGGTCCAATGTGTGAATTGTGGATTGGAATACTGTGCAGGGGGTAGATCTCCAGTGTGCTGCCAGAAAAGAGTGCAGCACTAACACATTTAAATAAGTAAAGTTCTACTACACACTGACAGCCTCACTGCATCTCTGTAATAAAATTTTTTGCAAGTTGCAACTAAACACCACAATGGGTTTCACATTTAAAGCTGAGACTGCAACATTGTATCAGGAAATACTAGCAGCCAGGGACTGGATTCAGTTCTAAAGACGTAATGTACGAAAGGATTCTCAAAGGAGTTTGCGATATTGTAGCTGTTGATGGAAACTGCTGGGCTCTGAATGAAGATGCCTTGTGTGTTCCAGAGACTTTATTACTGCAGCATATAATTCCCACCTCAGCGTGCTTCATCACTGCAGCGTTGGCTCAGTACAGTCATATCTAGAGTGTATACCCAGCAATGCTTACTTTGCATATGATTCATCATCTGGAATGCTTTTTGTCCCTATGCGATGACTGCTGTGTGCAAGGCACAATGCTTATGGGCTAATAAGTGTATACAGTGAGGCAATACAAGGAGCCATGATGGTTTGTATAGTTCTAGTGACTGGTGTGATTACAGTGATAGGATATTGTATGGATTGTATAAGGATAGCAATCTTTATTTTACCACCTCTTGGAGTTCACAGTGTCTATTAAGGGGGGGGGGGAGGGGTGCTGTGCTGTTAGCAATAGTCTGTTTAGTTGTGGAGGTTTTAAAGTGAACACAGCCAGCTTTATTGCATTTTAATCGCTTAAAGTGATTGTAAACCCAAATTTTTGACTTTTACCTACAGGTAAGCCTATAATAAGGCTTACCTGTAGGTATAAAGAATATCTCCTAAACCTGTACGGTTTAGGAGATATTCCCCCCGCAATGCGCCGCTGATTGCAGCGGGGCATGTGCAGCGGGGATCCTCGGCTAAATGACCGGCACCCGCCGGACCTTGCTGAATTGAAGTCTCCCGCGCACATGCGCGGGAGTGACGTCATCGCCGCTCCAGCCAATCACAGCGCTGGAGCGGCGATACCCGAGCAAGATGACATCTCGCTCGGCGTGGACCAGGTAAGTTCCTCTCACCTCGTTCCGAGGTAAGTATTTCATAATGAGCTAATATGCGGTGCATACTAGCTCATTATGGCTTTTGCCTTTCAGGTGAAAAAAATAAATGAAAATTTATCGCGGGTTTACAACCGCTTTAAGCCCCGGACCATTTTGGTGGTTAAAGCCTGGGCCACTCTTTGTGATTCGGCACTGCGTCGCTTTAACTGACAATTGCGCGGTCGTGCGACGTGGCTCCCAAACAAAATTGACGTCATTTTTTCCCCACAAATAGAGCTTTCTTTTGGTGGTATTTGATCTTTTTTTTTTTTGTGCTATGAACAAAACATAGAGCGACAATTTTAAAAAAAATTCAATATTTTTTACGTTTTGCTATAATAAATTTACCCCAAAAATATATTTAAAAACATATGTTTCTCGCAGTTTAGGCCAATATGTATTCTTCTACATATTTCTGCTAAAAAAATATTGGTTTACGCAGACTGTTTTATGTCATTTTTATTAATAATTATTTTTTACTAGTTATGGCGGTGATCAGCGATTTTTGTCATGACTGCGACATTATGGCGGACACAACGGACACTTTTGACACCATTTTGGGACCATTGTAATTTTTATAGCGATCAGTGCTATAAAAATGCACTGATTACTGTAAAAATTACACTGGCAGTGAAGGGGTTAACCACTAGGTGGCGCTGAAGAGGTTAAGTGTTCCCTATAAAATGATTCTTACTGTTAGGGGGCATAGCTACACGTGACACGTCACTGATGACCATTCCCGATCATGAGGAACAGTCATCAGTGACAGTGTCACTAGCCAGAATAGTGGAATGCCTTGTTTACAAAGGTATTCCCCTGTTCTGCTCTTGCTCTTGCCAACCGCAATCGCAGGACTCCTGGGAACATCGAGTTCCCGAGACACTTGTGAGGCACGTGGTGCGTGTGCACCCGCTGGGCAGCAGATTTAAATGGACGTACAGTACCTGTACGCCAATCTGTCTGCCCGTGCCATTCTGTCGGCGTAAATAGGCGTGCGGCGGTCAGCAAGTGGTTAAACATCAAATAAAAAGGCTATGTTTACACGAATCAAACAACATTGTGTGGCATTTCCATAAAACAGACGCAAACAATAAAAATATATCCTAACCAGCGGTGGCCCGTCCATATGGGGTGCAGGGGCGCCACCCCCCTAATCCACACACCCGCTCCCTAATCTACATGCAGGGCGCCGAACTCATTGTTTTCCAAGATTTTTTTTTAGAAGCATATGATTTGAGCCTGAGGCTCTAATTGGCTTCATAAAAAGGGTGGACTTGGGGCGCAGAGTACTGCAACCTGAACTGTGAGACAACTGCAAATTAATATTCACTATTGTCTTCCTGATTCTCCTCCCAGGTTGAAGCTTCCGCCCGCTGTCCAGAAGAAGTGCTGCCCGCGACCTAGATGGGGTAAGTGCAGGACTGTTGACCGACCGACAGAGGAGGGTGCAAGTGATCCATCTGACTGACCGACCGTGCGGGGGTGGCGAGTGGATTGTTTACTGCCACCCCCAAAAAATATAGCACCAGCCACCACTGATCCTAACCTCTCTGGTGCTTGTGTAGCACCAGAGAGGTTAGGATCAGCGGTGGCTGGTGCTATATTTTTGGGGGGTGGCAGTAAACAATCCACTTAAAGTATAACTAAAGGCAAAACTTTTTTTTTAGTTTTGTAATTCCCTTAATTTGCAGGAATTTCCAACAGCAAGGCAGATCTTATGTCCAGATCTATAAAACAGCTTGTTACTCACAGGGCTGTCATCACACATAGCTAGATTCAGTAAGAGTTAGGCCGGCGTATCAGTAGATACGCCGACCTAACTCGGAATCTGCGCCGACCTAAGTTTAAGTGTATTCTCAAACAGAGATACACTTAAACCTATCTAAGATACGACGGCTTGCGCCGTCCTATCTTAGGGTGCAATATTTAGACCAAATAATATCCACCAATTTGTACCTATTTTTACCAAAGATATGTAGTAGTATAAATTTTGGCCAAAATTTATGAAGAAAAAATACTAATTTGCAAAATTTTATAACAGAAGCAAAGAATTTTATTTTTTTTAACAGAATTTTTTTTTCTTTTATAGCGCAAAAAATTTAAAACCCAACAATGATTAAATACCACCAAAAGAAAGCTATATTTATATGAAAAAAGGATGAAAATTTCATATGGGTCGGCTCGGCTCTATTTGGCGCCAGTGCGCAGGCGCCGAATAGAGCCGAGCCGACCGAGCTTCCTTCGGGAAGTCGTGACGCGCTGTGTGCGCCGTCGTTTAGCATGTCAATCAATTTGCATGTCAATAGGAACGCCCACTCCCGCGGGATTCCCTACCCGGAAGCCGCGTTGAATTCTAAGGCTAACGCTATCTACGGCAAAAAAAAAAAAAAGGTCAGTGTCATTTTATATGCAGAACTGGGCTGGATGTAGTGTTAAAAAAATTTTATAGGGTGAACCTCCACTTTAAAAATCTCCATAGGTGACACTTAATTTTTTAAGCAGATTACATGTTTAGAATTACAGAGGAAGTCTGGTGCTAGAATTATTGCTCTCGCTCTAACGATGGCATTGTATGTAACCTGTGTGTATCTGACTCTGATACTAGCCAGTGTCTCACCAGCCACTGACCTCACGTCCGTGCTTCATGAAGAGTTCCCAATCTTGGTGCTATAAGTTTTATTTATGTTATATTAAAGCGGTGGTTCACCCTCAGTGACGCGATTTTACCATCGAGACAGGCATTGTAGCGCGAGCTACAGTATGCCTGTCCCGATTTTTTTACCCCTGTACTCACTGTGTACTCGTACATTATAGATTTCGGCTCCCGCGGGGAATGGGCGTGCCTATGGAGAGGGAGGGTGATTGACGGCCGGCCCTGGCACGTCACGCTCCCCGAAGACAGCCGGAGTAGGTCTCGGCTCTTCACGGCGCCTGCGCACAGGCTATGAAGAGCCAAGCCTATTTCGGCTATTTCCGGAGAAGCGTGACGCGCCAGAGCCGGCCGTCAATCATCCTCCGTCTCCATAGGCACGCCCATTCCCCGAGGGGAGTCGGTATCTTCGATGTACGAGTACACGGTGAGTACGGGGATAAAAAAATCGGGACAGGCATACTGTAGCTCGCGCTACAATGCCTGATTTTATGGTAGAAGAAAAAAAAAATTTTTTTTTGGGGTTTATAGGGTGAACCCCCGCTTTAAGAATGCAGCGGGGGAAACTGGAATATGCAAAAGTATTTGGAATCCTGTTATGCCAGTTTTGTGATATAGACAGACCATGCCAGTGAGCATAGCCAGATTATTGACATCAATTTTCTTTTTTTTTTACAAAGCAAAGCATTTTCTACCTTTTTATATTGTGTCTTTTTATTTTATTGAAATGTCACAAAGTGACATTTATTTTTAGGTGGTGACTAATAGAGACTTAAGGTGATCTCCGATGTCACAGCCTGGCCATTCAAGCGTCAGAAAGCAGAGAACCTGGAAGGAAGATGAAGAATAGGAAGCGCCGGGGGCATGCTGTATTGAATACACCGTAGCACTGGAGGGTTTCTTTGGCAAGTAAGTCTGCCATCATGTGCAGTAATATGCCATGCTTACTAGTCTAGCACATTATGGCATAATCCACCTAGGTCCCCTCCAAAAAAAACATTGTAGCTGACTTAACTGCTGCTTTAAAGCAGTATTTAACCCAAACAAAGCCTTTTTTCAGGCTTTCTTTCTTCTATTTTCATCTGGTTATCTGGTCAGTAGTGTTTGAGCTGAGCAAAAGTTTGAGGTCCTCTGGTGTACATAAGCTACCATGATCAGAGTGCTCCTTAAATCAAGCCTTGTCCTATAATAATGGACACATTTTGCCCAACATTCATCACCCACCACATTTCCAAACCATTCTAATATTGGAGTTTAAAGTTATTTTTTTTTGGGGGGGGGGGGGGGTTTGTCTTTTTTTTTTGCCCCCTGCCTGCCCTCTATTTAGGTGTAATACCACTTTATGAATTTGTTAACATTTATAGAACATTTATAACTGGAGCTTTCTCTTGGGAAACCGGTAAACCAGTGGGCTTATTTTTGTTTTAGGCTCGGGTTCCAATAGTGCGACTTATCATGCGACTTGAGAATGCAATGACAAGTCGTTCCCCTTTATTTCCAATGAGTACTGTTCATTAGTGTTGCTCACGAATATTCGTATTTTTTAAATTTTATTTTTAAAACAGATCACATCCTATCGACGTCTAAAAGCATTGCTGGTATGATTAGAGACCCTGGGCCGAGTAGCTAAGCTGAGGCGATCCTTTTATGTTGCCGAATATAAAAAAAAAAATTGCGAAATTTCGCTAATGCGAATGCGAAAATTATTGCGAATTTTCGATAACTGTGGTAGGAGAACTCTGATTGTCTCTGATGCAAAAGGGGGGGGCTTTGTGTATGTTTCTGTTATGAATATTTGTATGTTTGATATTATTTTTTTTTGTAAGAAGGAAAAAATTGCGCATACCTTAAAAAAAGGGGAGAATACAGCAGCAACTCAAAAATGTTATACAACATAAATTAATATAAGACAGAAAATGGAGTCGCTCTACAAGAATAAAAAATATGTCTAGTGACAAGACATGTGGGCAAATTATAAAATAAGCAAGCGCAAATAACTTGTGAAATACACAGTGAAACAAATATATAAAGAAATATAGTCCCAATAGTAGAAAAATAATCTTTCATAAAAATGTCTTTGATATGTGAAGTGAAAAAAAGTCCAAAGCATGAACGTGTTCAATCTTCAAGGTGTTTGATTGACAAACGGCTGTGACAGATGGATAGAGTAAAGAATCACCACCAATGCAAAACACTTTTTATTTTCTATTGTAAAATATCACGAATATTCTGAGCCAATCAGAGTGCTCCTTCCGCATTTGCCGAATATTCGCAATTATTTTGTATTGTAAAATATCACGAATATTCTGAGCCAATCAGAGTGCTCCTTCCGCATTTGTCGAAATTTCGCAATTATTTTGTATTGTAAAATATCACGAATATTCTGAGCCAATCAGAGTGCTCCTTCCGAAATTTCGCCATCAATATCGCATTCGCATTTTGCAAAATTTCGATACAATATCACGAATATTCGGAGCCAATCAGAGTGCAAAATATCACGAATATTCTGAGCCAATCAGAGTGCTCCTTCCGCTGTTGTCGAAATTTCGCAATTATTTTCGCATTCGCAATAGCGAAATTTTGCAAAAATTTCATTTCGATAAAATATCACGAATACTCGAATTTAGCAAATATTTCTCGAATATTCGGCTATATATTCGTGATATATCGCGAAATCGAATATGGCGTATTCTGCTCAACACTACTGTTCATATCTGTGCGACTTCAAAGTAGTCTCTGCACTACTTTGGTCCCACTTTGATGCGACTTGAGGTCCATAGACCTCAAAAATACAGAGGCATTGTTTCCAGTCACATCAAAATAGCGGCAAAAATTTGTGGCAAAATCGCACAACGTTTGGGTCGCAATAGTGGAAGCAGAGCCTTAAGCCGCATACACACGACCATTTTTAATGTCCTAGAAAAAACTTTTTTTTTTTTACATGATTCTTGTCAAACCTGCCTTGCATACACATGATCATGAAAAAAAAATGCTCGAGCAAAGCGCGGTGACGTACAGCACGTACGACGGCACTATAAAGGGGGAGTTCCATTCAGATGGCGCCACCCTTTGGGCTGCTTTTGCTGATTTTGTGTTAGTAAAAGTTTGGTGAGAGACGATTTGCGCTTTTCAGTCTTTGTGCTTTTCTGTTACAGCGTGACGAATGTGCTATCTCCATTGCAAACACTAGTTTTACCCCCCTTCCACCGCTCTCCCGCGCCCTCCGCCGCTTACCGGAGCCGTCGGTAGCGGCGGAGGCGATCGGGTCCTTTCAGCTGCTGTGTGGGGATGCGAGTGAGGGCAAGATGGCCCCCATCCGTCCCCATAGCATTGCTGGACGGAAGTGACGTCAAAACGTCAGTCCCGCCCAGCGTCTTAAAGAGACATTTTTTTGTTGTCATTTTTTCAAATGACAAAATTTAAATTTTTTTTTTTGCATTTAAGTCTAAATATGAGATCTGAGGTCTTTTTGACCCCAGATCTCATATTTAAGAGGACCTGTCATGCTTTTTTCTATTACAAGGGATGTTTACATTCCTTGTAATAGGAATAAAAGTGATACATGTTTTAAATTTCAGTGTAAAAAATTATAAAATAAATAAAAATAAATAAGAAAACCCCCCAAATTTTTTTTTAAAGCTCCCCGTCCCGACGAGCTCGCGTGCAGAAGCGAACGCATACGCAAGTAGCGCCCGCATATGAAAACGGTGTTCAAACCACACAAGTGAGGTATCGCCGCGATCGTTAGAGCAAGAGCAATAATTCTAGCCCTAGACCTCCTCTGTAGCTCAAAAAATGAAACCTATAGAATTTTTTTAAACGTCGCCTATGGAGATTTTTAAGGATAAAAGTTTGACGCCATGCCACGAGCAGGCGCAATTTTTAAGCGTGACATCATTTTACTCGACATAACATTATCTTTCACAATATATAAAAAAATTGGGCCAAATTTATTGTTGTCTTATTTTTTAATTCAAAAAAGTGTTTTTTTTCCAAAAAAAGTGCGCTTGTAAGACCGCTGCACAAATACGGTGTAACAAAAAGTATTGCAATGACCGCCATTTTATTCTCTAGGGTGTTAGAAAAAAATATATATAATGTTTGGGGGGTTTTAAGTAATTTTCTAGCAAAAAAAAAATGTTTTAGTCTTGTAAACACCAAATCTGAAAAACACCTTCTGTCCTTAAAGCGGGGGTTCACCCTATTAAAAAAAAAAAAAAAAAATTTTTTTATTCTACCATTACATTCGGCATCGTAGCGCGAGCTACAGTATGCCGGTCTTACATTTTTTATCCCCGTACTCACTGTGCTATGGCTCATTGAAGATTCCGGGGAATGGGCGTTCCTATGGTGAGAGAAGGTGATTGACGGCCGGCCCTGGCACGTCACACTTCTCCGGAAATAGCCGAAATAGGCTTGGCTCTTCACGGCGCCTGCGCATAGCCTGTGCGCAGGCGCCGTGAAGAGCCGAGACCTACTCCGGCTGTCTTCGGGGAGCGTGACGTGCCAGAGCCGGCCGTCAATCATCCTCCCTCTCCATAGGCACGCCCATTCCCCACGGGAGTCGGATTCTTCAATGATCGATAGCACAGTGAGTACGGGGATTAAAAATTTAAGACCGGCATACCGTAGCTCGCGCTACGATGCCGAATGTAATGCTATAATGATGTTAAGGAGGGTGAACCACCGCTTTAAGTGGTTAAAAAATGTAATTTTTCATGTCATGAAAAACGGTCGTGTGTGCGCGGCATCAAAGTATAACTAAGGGCAAAACTTTTTGTTTCAGTTTTTGATAGGGGATGGGGTGGATTAGAACATCTGTCAGTTTTTATTGATGTCTGGGACAAATAGGATTCACCCTCTCTAGTTGTTCTGTTTACCATTATCATTGAAAGTAAAAGTTAAAGATATTCCCACATTTTGGGTTTTCCCCAGAAAAGTAATAGAGGGGAAATCTTCCAATAAGGACACTAGAGATTACCTTTCATTTCCTGTTTTGGCTATGGAACAGGAAGTGAAGGTAAATCTCCATAATGGGAGAAAGATGGCAAAAATAAACTTTACAGGGGTTATAATCCTCCCTTACTGTATCAAAAAAAAAAAAGTTTTGTCTACTTTACTTTAAAGTATATATATATATATATATATATATATATATATATATATATATATATATATATATATATATATATATACAGTATATATATATATATATATATATATATATATATATTTTAATGAACACATAACTGTTTTTTATGTCTTCCTGGCGTTTCAGCTTTAAATGTCTACGTATTACAGTGTTAAATGAATACATAACAAATTCCAGTCATCACATCCTGTTTCATCGTTAATGAGACCTCAGCAGGATTGTTGTGTTCATTAAAACCTGGCTTTGCCTCAAGCCCTAATCTTTCCAGGAATGGCTCTCCGTGACTGGAGGACCTGAGATGTGTAGGTGTGGAGCGGAAATCAGTTATCACATAAGTATTGTTTGAAGCTCATCACCTATTCAGAAGAGTGTCCTGTATGTGTACAGAGGAGATCACCTGCCAGGAGAGGAAGCCAGGCAAATGTATGCAAAGCACCTGTGTGCCTGTGTGTGGAGCACGAGTATCCTACAGTATGTCTCAAGTGGATCGTTTACAAGAACATTTGGTTGGGAAATCTGTTTCTTGTATAGATAATTGTTTCTCCTTTACCTTATTTTCATAAGCCATGTTCAATAGGTGTTATAATGACAGAGCTTTCTAAACAAGAGATGAAGATGCAACTCTGGGCTGCAAATATATTTTCTGTTTTAATACGTTTTTTAAGACCCCTTTCACACTGGAGCATTTTTCAGGCGATGAAGCGTTAAAAAAAGCGCCTGTAATGCGCCTCAAAGAAGCTGCATCTGCAATCCCAATGTGAAAGTCTGTGGCCTCGTACAGACGACGGGACTGTCCGATGAAAACGGTCCGCCGGACCGTTTTCATCGGACATGTCCGCTGTGAGAATTTGGTCTGATGGCTGTACACACCATCAGACCAAATCCTGCGCGGACAGAATACGCGGTGACGACGCGGAGACGTGACGGCGACGATGACGCGGCGACGTGTGCGAACCCGGAAGTTTAATGCTTCCACGCATGCGTCGAATCACTTCGATGCGATGCGCGGGTTCTCTGCCCAGCGGACATGTCCGATGAGTCGTACTTACCATCGGACATGTCTGGCGGACAGGCTTCCAGCGGAAAATGTTTCTTAGCTTGCTAAGAAACTTTTGCCCCCTGGAAACCTGTCCGGTCGGGCGGAAAATTGTCCGCTCGGCCCTACACACGACCGAACATGTCTGCTGAAACTGGTCCGCGGACCAGTTTCAGCGGACATGTTCGGTCGTGTGTACGAGGCCTGAGTGCTTTCACACTAAAGCACCTGAAAAATGCCCCGGTGTGAAAAGGGGTCTTAGCATTAAAAAAAGCACCTGTAAAACACCTGAAAGAAGCTGCAATCCCAATGTGAAAGCCCGAGTTGCGCTGGCAGGGCGTCAAGTCCTGCAAGCAGCTTCTTTGCAGCGCTTTAGGAGCGTTGAATACACCGCTCCTAAAGCACCCAATTGAGACGATTTTTTCAATGCCAAAGCGCCTGAAAAACGCCCCAATGTGAAAGGGGTCTTAGCGGAACGTTACCAGCGTTTTTCGGGCGCTGGCAGTGTGAAAGGGCTCTGAAAGCACTCAGGCTTTCACATTGGGAATGCAGATGAGGCTTCCCTTTAGGCGCTTTACATGCGTTTTTTTTAAGCCGTTCCAACCCAATCCCATGCTGAGCTGTCAGCTGCGGCTTCGCTGTGTAGGTGGGTGCAGAGGACACATCCGACAACAGAAGCCCTAAAATAAGTCTATGAGTGACATCACTCCCCATTCATTTCATAGACCTTGTCGGCTGTGTCCTCTGCAGAGCTTTCGTCACTGGAGATCGGGTCCGATTGGCTTTAAAAAAGGTATGTATGCTGATTTCTTCTTGACAGGGCTAGATAGGTTAGTGTTAGATTGTGGATTTTAGTTTTAAATAAAAATGACAAACATGCCTTTACTTACCTGAGCTGTTGAATAGTTTTGCACAGAGCAGCCACGATCCTCTTCTTCTGGGGTTCTCCGGCGGTGCTTCAAGCCCCTCCTCTTCATTTGGGTCTCTTTCCCTTGGGAAACTCGTCACGAGTCCTTCTGCTGCATCCATTGACCCTAAACAGCGATACTTGGCCCCGCCCCCGGCTCCCGTGTCACAGGACTTGATTGACAGCAGCAGGAGAAATAAAAAAAGATTTGATTTCAAATACTGTATATATGTGTATGACAATTTAAAACAGTTTATTAATATTAATTATATATTTTTACTCTGTATTCCAAAGGCTGTTTTTTATTTTATTTTGAACACGTGATTCGCAGCAGAGGACTGGTAGCTCCTCCTGATTATGCTTCTTTACAGACAGGCTGGGAAAGATCTGTGTCATGTGACAGCTGTATATTGAATAGGAAAATGGACTTCGATTTTTATTTTTTTATAATGACAGTACCATTATCTATATACAGAAATTTATGTAAATTAAACAGATTCAGAGAGACTTACGGCGGCATATCTCCAGATACGCCGTCATAAGTCCGAATGAGAGCCGTCGTATGTATGCGCCTGATTCATAGAATCAGTTACGCATACATTCTGCCAAGATATGAGTGGCGTAAGTCTCCTACGCCGTCGTATCTTGGGTGCATATTTATGCTGGCCACTAGGTGGCGCTTCCGTTGATTTCCACGTTGAATATGCAAATGAGCTAGATACGCCGATTCACAAACGTACGTGCGCCTGTCGCATTTAGTTAGGCCGTTTACGTAAGACATACGCCAGGGTAAAGATAAAGCATGTCTCTAGGTGGCGCAGCCCATGCAAAGTATGGACGTCGGAACAAGCGTACCTTTTTACGTTGTTTGCGTAAGTCGTACGCGAATAGGGCTGTGCGTAAGTTACCTTCACGTCGTAGGCAGTGTTCGTCGTATCTTAGGCATTCTATTCGACGCATGCACACTGGGATACGTCCAGTTCGTTCAAAACGTCAATCACGTCGGGTCACGATTCATTAGCATAAAACACGCCCACCTCTTCACAATTTGAATTAGGCGCACTTACGCCGGCACATTTACGCTACGCCACCGTAACTTAGGACGTAAGTGCTTTGTGAATACAGCACTTGCCTCTCTAAGTTGTGATACGCTACGCCCGCCCACACTTACGCCGCCCTACGTGAATCTAGGCCTGTGTGTCTAGTATCACTTTAAATGGTTAAATAATCCTGACAATAGCACAGAGGGGTAAAATACAGCTGGGCTCACAAGTCAAAATGACCTGCATTGCAGTTTTGATATGTTAACATACACACTTCGAAGAGATAATGACTTGACAGAACACACAGATAGGGTTAGTGAAAGGACGTCTCTGTGTTATATTTGCCCAGCTGCTACAAAACATATACAGGTGTATTTGTCTGCATTCATGTCCCCATACTGTATGGAAAAATACTAATTTAAATGTGTTTTGCTTAAATAAAGAATTTCCATGGTTTTATTACAAGTGTGGATGGGAAAGCAAAAACTAACACGTGATTTATTAAAAGTTTCCACACATGTGCAGTAGATGTGTTTGTGAACCAAACCCTTTGGTCCTTGCGGTGGAGATTCTCCCTCTTTATTTGCCTCGGTGCTCACTGTCACCTGGACTGAAATGCTTGACTTGTGACTAGGAAGGGAATGGAGAGGACTTATTTCAATGGGGACATTGACAGTATTGCAGTGGAAACTGTCTAAGAAGGAAGTCCCTCAGATTTCCTTTCTCTTCCTGTTGTTTCTACAGGACAGGAAGCAAACAGAAATCTCCCTCAGTGGGACCCAAAAGAAACTTGATATAAAAAATTGTTATCTAATGGGGGAAGAGGGCGCTAGTAAAAAATACCTCTAATGGGGTGTTGAAAACGTGATCCCAAATGGTATATGTGGGAAATGTGTATGTGATACACTCTAATGTCTAAACAATTAATATCTCGATTTGACCATATGCAATCACTGTGCTAATATAGCACACACACTGGTGACCTCAGTGAAAGTCCAAAAAAACACTATCCAAATAGTGCGTCTTATTGCGGTACTCAAAACCATATGCAAAATTAAATAAAACAGTCCATGTGTGCTTATTGACAAATCCAAACGATCATTGGAGCATGCAAAAACGGATCTTGAGTGTTGCTACAGCCACCACCATTAATACATTTGCACCCGAAGTGATCTTGCTAAAAGGGAGGCTTACCAAAGGCAGTGGACCCCTTTCATAGGAATTGGGTCAGATAAGCTGAACAGGTGTTAGTGCCTGCACACTGATGATAACGTGCAGACTGCAGATTCAATGCCAGTGATGATCAGGATTCCATCCAAAAACATTAACAGAGAGAAAAAATTGTTAGCCTTGGATATACTGTACTTTAACCACTTCAGCCCCGGACCATTTTGCTGGTCAATGACCGGGCCGCTTTTTGCAATTCGGCACTGTGTCGCTTTAACTGACAATTGCACGGTCGTGTGATGTGGCTCCCAAACAAAATTGACATCCTTTTTTCCCACAAATAGAGCTTTCTTTTGGTGGTATTTGATCACCTCTGCAGTTTTTATTTTTTGCGCTATAAACAAAAATAGAGCGACAATTTTGAAAAAAAAATTTTTTTTTTACTTTTTGCTATAATAAATATCCCCCAAAAATATATATAAAAAACGATTTTTTCCTCAGTTCAGGCCGATACGTATTCTTCTACATATTTTTCATAAAAAAAAATTGCAATAAGCGTTTATTGATTGGTTTGCGCAAAAGTTATAGGGGCAGATCCACATACATCTGCGCCAGGCGCAGCGTATCTAAGATACGATACGCCGCTGTAACTTATCTTTTTTATTTTAAATCCACAAAATCCACATTCAAATGGATGTAATGGGGGCATGTTTTATGTAAATACGTCGTGACCCGATGTAAACAACGTTTTTTTTTTTAACTGCGTATGCGCCATCCCTGGGGGTATCCCAGTGCGCATGCTCGAAATTAAACCGGAACCAGCCAATGCTTACGACGGTGACGTCATTCTACGCAAATTCTTATTCGCGAACGACTTACGCAAACGACGTAAAAAATTCAAAATTATAAGCGGGAACGATGGTCATACTTAACATTGAGTACGCCTCATAATAGCAGCTTTAACTATACGCCGGAAAAAGCCGAACTCAAACGACGTAACAAAATGCGCCGGCCGGACGTACGTTCGTGGATCGCCGTAAATAGCTCATTTGCATACTCAACACGAATTAGACGGGAACGCCACCTAGTGGCCACCGAAAAATTGCAGCTTAGATCCGACGGCGTACTAAGACGTACTCCTGTCGGATCTAGCCGAGATGCCGTTGTATCTTGTTTTGAGGATTCAAAACAAAGATACGACGCGGGAATTTTGAAATTACGCCGGCGTATCAATAGATCACCGATCACCGCTGACTGTCCCATGTCCTCCTCCAGCCCCCCTCTGTTTTGCTGCAGTCTGTCTTCCTCCCTCCATGTCCCCCGCCATGTTTCTCTCTCTCTCCGTGTCCGCCCCTGTAAATCCGGCTCCTTACTGCTCCGAATTTACAGAGTCAGTGATCACTGACTAACTGAAACATCGTAACCTGTGTTTACAATGTTTCAGTTTATGAATGAAGAGAAGACGCTGTCTTCTCTCCTTTCATTTTCAG
Source organism: Rana temporaria (assembly GCF_905171775.1). NCBI lineage: Eukaryota > Metazoa > Chordata > Amphibia > Anura > Ranidae > Rana > Rana temporaria. Next base: position 174,445,960 of record NC_053494.1, on the reverse strand, counting down.
CGCAGCGGTAAACCCCCGTTTTAAAGAAAAAAAAAAAACTACTGACACATGTGCCGCTGTCACATGAGATTAAAAAAAAGTATCGGTATTCGGTATCGGCGAGTACTTGGAAAAAAAGTATCGGTACTTGTACTCGGCCTTAAAAAAGTGGTATCGGGACAACCCTAATAAGGTTGCATGGTTCGACAAAATATGTAACAAAATATGTAACTATCTCACAGCTACATAATGAGATGGGATTGGCTCAGGAGTACCTTCCTCCAGTGCACCCCCCTTTACTACCCTATATTCTTTTCTCTGATATCTCTGTTTCTCCTTCTTTCCTCTCTCCATCTGAATTTGCCTTTCAATGGATCTTTGGACCAATTATGGTCCCTGAGACCATGTGGAAGTTCAGCTAGTGGATCGCAAGTTTGGTTTAGGTTTGATCCTAATAGGTGGATGATGCTATATTAAGACCCACGTGCATATGGGTTTATCAGTAATGTAACTGAACCTTCAACAATTTTTTAATGTACAATTACTTCCACAATGGCAATCTTTGATATTGTACTTGTTAAAATTATCTGAATAAAAATATTGGAAAACAAAAATGATTAAACACAAATCAGCACCAGGGACAGCACTTATATGAATGACAATTGTCCTGTGTGCTTGTGGCTTCTCTCTCTTTGGAATCATCTGTCCTCTGCCCCCTAATACCCCAGCAGTATGGATGAGCCGAACACCCCCCAGTTCAGTTCGCACCAGAACATGCGAACAGGCAAAAAACTTGTTCGAACACGCGAACACCATTAAAGTCTATGGGACACGAACATGAAAAGCAAAAGTGCTAATTTTAAAGATTAATATGCAAGTTATTGTCCTAAAAAGTGTTTGGGAACCCTGCCCCCCTCTGATGCAATGGAAACCACCCATCCACGTCAATGGGAAAGCCCAGCGTTTCCCCTTGCGTCAGAGGGGGCGGGGTCACATGATGGGAGGCCCCGCCCTCAGCTACATAAGAGCTGTCAGGCTGGCTGCGGTCATTCCTGGGGTGTCTCCGGGGGAGCTGGATCGTGTGCGTGTTCCTCTGGACATCATCGCTGGAGCGTGGAGATCACCCATCGCTGGATACCAAGAATGGATTACATTGCTGGAGTGTAGACCGAGACATCATTGGAATGATTTTTTTCTTTTTAATTTTTTTATATTTAATAAAGGACTTATAAAGCTGTGTTTGTGTCTATTTTTAACAATTTGACTTTTTTGTGTGTGAAATGATAGGGGTACAATGTACCCCTTATCATTTCACATAGAGGGGGGCCGGGATCTGGGGGTCCCCTTTGTTAAAGGGAGCTTCCAGATTCCGATAAGCCCCCTGCCTGCAGACCCCCACAACCACCGGGCAAGGGCTGTGGGGATGAGGCCCTTGTCCCCATCAACATGGGGACATGGTGCTTTGGACCCCAAAGCATCCTCCCCATGTTGAGGGCATGTGGCCTTGTACAGTTCAGGAGGGTGGGCGCTCTATCGTCCCCCATCTTTTCCTACGGCCTGCCAGGTTTGCGTGCTCGGATAAAGGGTCTGAAATGTTTTTTTGGGGGACCCCACGCCATTTTTTTTTTCCAACACAGAGTTCTCCTTAAAATCCATACCAGACCCGAAGGGCCTGATGTGGAATTTAAAGGGGAACCCCACACATTTTTTTTTTATAATTTTGGTTCCCTGCACAAAATGTAATTTTTGAAGGAAAAAAACTAATTTAAAATTACTCCCGCTATTAATGAATAGTCGGGTCCTGGCAATACAGATAAAAGTAATTGAAAAAAAGGCAGGCATAATTTTTTTCAATTACTGTTCTCTGTATTGCCGACAATTCATGAATAGCCACGAGTAGTTTTAATTTACTTTTTTTCCTTCATAAATGACACTTTGTGCAGGGACAATTCTAAACACGGGAAACATGCGCTACTTTACATGCATACTTTAGACACCCCCAAGGTATGAAATTTAAAGGAATATTTCACTTTTATTGTTTCACTTTAAGCATTATTAAAATCACTGCTCCCGAAAAAACAACCGTTTTTAAAACTTTTTTTTGCATTGGTACATGTCCCCTGGGGCAGGACCCAGGTCCCCAAACACTTTTTAGGACAATAACTTAAAAATGAACCATTAAAATTAGCACTTTAGAATTTTCCCATAGACTTTTACAGGGTGTTCCGCGGCTTTTTGAATTTGCCGCGAACACCCCAAATTGTTCGCTGTTCGCCGAACTGGCAAACAGCCAATGTTCGACTCGAACTTGAAGCTCATCCCTACCCAGCAGTGGTGATATTCCATTTAATGCAGTGTTGAAATAATTGACTACCTGGTAAGCCCTGACTCCACAATATAAGCTTGATTTATCAACACCTAGCTGCATTGTAGCATTAGTTTTAGGCTATACATTACCAGGTTTCACTTATGCATGCTGCTTTTGTTTCGGCATGCATGTGTGAAATTTTATTGGGTTATCATAATGCATTTTATTTCTATACATTTTCTTATCTTTATCTATAGATTTTATAATTCGGAACTAGTTGGTTTTGGCACCCATTTACAGTCTTCTGGCAGTGTTGCTTAGACAACTGCTTAGTATGTAAGTATTATCTACAAATTTACATATATGAATTTTGCTATACACTATTGCAACCTTAGACGGCTATCTTTATGAACGTATATTTTCTATATATAGATGCGACCCCACTGAGGGGCTTTGCTTCTTGTCCCCTGGTGGTCATAAGGGCTGAATACTGTGTTTGTTGGGCTTTACCAAAACGTCTTTTGTATTCCTTTTATGATTATTGTTATTTTATGTTATGGATGAAAATTCTGGGCCAGATTCAGGTAGAAGTGCGGCGGCGTAACGTATCGTAGATACGTTACGCCACAAGTTTTAATCGCAAGTGCCTGATTCACAAAGCACTTGCGATGAAAACTACGCCGGAGTAATTCAAAGGGGCGTGTGCCATTTAAATTAGGCGCGCTCCCGCGCCGGACCTACTGCGCATGCTCCCTTTTGAATTACCCGCCATGCTTTGCGCGACGTGACGTCATTTTTTCGAACGGCGACGCGCGTAGCGTAATTCCGTATTCCCAGATGGCTTACGTAAACGACGTTAATTTTTCAATTTCGACGCGGGGACGACGGCCATACTTTATACAGCACATACGTGTGCTGTGTAAAGTTAAGGCACCCAAAACGACGACTAACTTTGCGACGGGAAACTAGACTAGCGGCAGCGTAACTCCTAATTTGCATACCCGACGCTGGTTCACGACGCGAACTCCCCCAAGCGGCGGCCGCGGTACTGCATCCTAAGATCCGACAGTGTAAAACAATTACACCTGTCGGATCTTAGGGATATCTATGCGTAACTGATTCTATGAATCAGTCGCATAGATACTCTGAGAGATACGACGGAGTATCTGAGATACTCCGTCGTATCTCCTTTGTGAATCTGGGCCTCAATACTTATTTGATGTTTTTCTTATATATTTACTAGATGTATGTGCTCGTGAAGAAGCGCATCTTTACGCGTTACATGTAAAGCGAATTTCTGTACGGCCTCATATTTTGACTCAACCACTCCACGTCGATATTTTCATCTGGTTGCCGCTACTGTGTATTTCATCACTGCACCATTTGGGTTCACAATATGTCTGTACAATCTGGAGGTGTTATCAAAGTCTGGGGTCATTTAATAGTACAATGTATTTTGTATGTGTCTGTGTATAATGATTTTAACATTATTCAATTAAAAACTTTAACTATTTTATATGGTTTGCACGTGTGCATATAAAGTCCATTTTTCTAGCTTCAATTTTCCCCTTACATAATTGGCTCCATCTCTCACAGACACTCACCAAAAGTGCTGACTATGCCTAGCCTTTCCAACTCTTTCCTCCATTCATAGAAGCTGAACTATCGGCGCTCTATGAATTGAGGAGACAGACCTTATATTCATCCGCAGGAGTCTGAGCATTGTATCCGTGGTTGCATTGCTATGCGGGCTCAAATGTAAAAATGAATAAAACTTTTTTTATTTATTTTTTATGAAATCTGTGTGGGAGCATATATTTATTTATTTATTTATTTAGCCAAAAGTAGCATATGCCTTTAACCACTTCCAGACCTTAGGTGTTTTTCAGATTTGGTGTTTGCAAGACTAAAACAGTTTTTTCTGCTAGAAAATTACTTAAAACCCCCAAACATTATAATTTTTTTTTTATAACACCCTAGAGAATAAAATAGTGGTCATTGCAATACTTTTTGTCACACCGTATTTGCGCAGCGGTCTTACAAGCGCACTTTTTTTGGAAAAAATTAACTTTTTTGAATTCAAAAATAAGACAACAATAAATTTGGCCCAATTTTTTTATACATTTTAAAAGATAATGTTACGCTGAGTAAAATGATACCCAACATGTCACGCTTAAAAATTGCGCCCGCTCGTGGATGGGCGTCAAACTTTTACCCTTAAAAATCTCGATAGGCGATGTTTAAAAAATTCTAGAGGTTGAATTTTTTGAGCTACAGAGTAGCTCTAGGGCTAGAATTATTGCTCTCGCTATAACGATCGCGGCGATACCTCACTTGTGTGATTTGAACACTGTTTTCATATGCGGGCGCTACTCGCGTATGCGTTCGCTTCTGCGCGCGAGCTCGTCGGGACAGGGCGCTTTAAAAAAAAATTGTGTTTGTTTTCTTATTTATTTTTATATATTTTATTACTTTTTACACTGAAAAAAAAAATTGATCACTTTTATTCCTATTACAAGGAATGTAAAAGCATGACAGGTCCTCTTAAATATCAAAAAGACCTCAGATCTCATATTTGGGCTTAAATGCAAAAAAATAAATAAAAATTTGGAAATGTCATTTTTTCAAATGACAAAAAAAAAAAAATTGTCTCTTTAAGAGGCTGGGCGGGACTGACGTTTTGACGTCACTTCCGCCCAGCAGAGCTATGGGGACGGGCGAAGGAGATTTTTCCTTCAGTCTCGTTCCCGCTCAGCTGCCGAACGGTCCCGATCGCCTCCGCCGCTACCGACGGCTCCGGTAAGCGGCGGAGGGCGCGGGAGAGCGGCGGGAGGCCCTCTCCCGCCACAGATAACGGCGATCTCGCGGCGAATCCGCCGCGGAGACCGCCGTTATCGTTTACCAGACCGCGCACACTAAAGATTGATACCTCGGTTGTGGCAGCAGCTGCTGCCGTTACCGAGATATCAATCTTTAAAAAATGGACGTACATCTTCGTGCGCAGGTCTGGAAGTGGTTAAACTCTCCTGTTGTAAGCCTTTGAGAGTTTGTTGAACTGCAAGAAAACAATTGGAGGGTATTCTTGAGAATAAGCTCAGGCAGTAGATACAAAGCTAAATAAATGTTTTACTGTATAAGGGCTATAGAGACATTAATGTTGTTATATAAAAATAATAATTTATCGTAAAGCTCAACTTCAGGTTGGGAACTGCTCACTTCACTGACCCTCTCCCATTCCATGCCAATCTTTCACCCTGCTGGATTTTTGTTCACATACCTTTTTCAGTTACCTAGAATATTGTCATGTGACGCATGGGGTTTACATATTCCAAATGGTTGAAGGATTCTGAATAAACAGAATTCTCCTTTGAGCCCAAAGCAGTTAAGGGGTGCATCCTTGTCACTTTGAGCTCAGTAGATTGAATGAGGTTGGTGTCAATCCAAAAGAAGATTAAGCAGTGAGTCTGCAGGTGATATCGAGAAGAAAAAGAGTAATGCAGCCAGAGCTGCTTTTTATTTTAGACACTTAATCAATAATATATATATATATATATATATATATATATATTATATTAACACTAGGGGGCGGGGAAGGGGTTAAGTATGCCTGGGTGTGTTCTTACTGTGGGGGGGGGGGGGGGGGCCTCACTAGGGGAAACACTGATCTTCTGTTCATACATTGTATGAACAGAAAATCAGCATTTCCTCCGCTGACAGGACCGAGAGCTGTGTGTTTACACACACAGCTCCCGGTCCCCGCTCTGTAACGAGCGATCGCGTGTGCCCGGCGGCGATCGCGCCCGCCGGGCACACGCACGGGAGTCGGGGGCAAACGGGGGGCGCGCGCCTCCGCTGGCGCGCACGCGCCCCCTAGTGGCCGCTCGAAGAGCGGACGTATAGCTACGGGCTTTCGCCCAGGAGAGCCGACCTGCCGCCGTATAATGACGGTGCGCGGTCGGCTAGTGGTTAAATAATACTATTAATTTGTTAATTACAGCTATAAGGAACAGAACCAATGAAGAAGTTAGACAGTCAGGATGCAGGTATGTATGCACACATCTTAGGCTAGTCATAGATATTTAGATGTCTCACTACAAATGATTAGACATGTGCATTCGTTTTTGTCCGAATGCATTTTCGTCCGAAATTTCTGGGATTTTTGCGTTTGTTTTAACAAACGATAACGAACACGCAGGGTATGAAATCCGAAAGGTCCAACATAAAAAATGCTTTATTTTATTGCCTTTGAATGTGCCTAACCTAACTCTATTAGTCCAAGATTATTCGACATAGAGAGAAAAGATTCAACATGAAGATTAGACCAAGCAGTCACAGCAAGAGGACATTTATGGTCAAATGCTCCGCCCATAGGCTATAGAAGAATTCTTATGTTGGTTGACTAGTAATAATAATTAATAAATACAATTATTACTAGTCATACTACATTAGAATTCTACCATAGCTTGTGGGCGGAGCATTCGACCGGAAATGTACGATTGCAGCATCGTACAGTTTAGCTGCTTCATCGAATCTTCTTAGAACATTCGACAGACGGTATAAGCCTTCTATTGACAGGTTCGACCTTTATTCGGATTTCTGGACGAATGCATTTTTTAACGAAACAAAATAAATAAAAACAAATTTCGGGAACAACTAAATAAATGAATTTTTCCGACTAAAACGAAATTGAGAAACAAAATATTTCAGCTGTGCAGATGTCTACAAATTATATCTGCCCTTCATCTGTAGAACCTGGACCCTCCAATGTTTCTCATGTGATTTGGCCAACTGACAGCTATGGTACATACCAGATTGCACAGACATTTTCATTTTGAGGATAGAAGTGCAGTTTATTTCCTTTTTTAGGTGCCACCGTCCTTACCCTGATGTTGCATTGGAGGCAGGATGGATCAGGCTTTTTTATGGCCTGCCGTAGTTAATCAGCTTTTCAAATTAATCGTAGCCATGTTTAATATTTTTATTTGTGTCTACGTCTTTGTACCTGATACCATAGATTTTTGTTGCACCATTTATCAGAAATATTTGTTGGATAACATTTATATTTCCCATAGTAACCAAAATGATGACTTCTATCATTTTAATACCATTTGTAGGAAAGGCAAAGTTTGAATTAGCTACAGTCCTAGGTCTGTTGTCAGCCCACACAGACCTAATCCAGAGTAGAGGGACTCAAGGCACCACCAACTGACTTTCTAAAAAAAATCAATTTCATAGCATTTCTACTCATACTTGCTCCGTGTTAATCCAGCCCATGAAGGGCTGTTTTGGGATTTGCACCTCGTGCCTTTTTTCTCTAGCCTAGGAATCCTGGTTGCTTCATATGTTCTCAACATTAATTATATACAGGCGGTCTCCGGGTTACAAACATCTGACTTACAAACAGAAGACAACAGGAACTGAGAGTAAAATCTACCCAAAGGAAGGGAAATTCACTCCTGTAAATGTTATCATGGGAAAAAGGTGTCTCCACTGAAATTTTATCACCAATCCTTTTTTTCACAACAACCCAAAAAATCAAAGTGTCACAGGGACAGGAAGTGAGGTGAAATCTTCTGAACAGGGGCACAGACAGAAAAACAAATGTTACAGGTGTGTTATCCCTTCCCTATGCTGGAGCTTCACTTAAAAAATGTACCTGCTCCGACATACAAATTCAACCTAAGAACAAACCTACATTGCCTTGAAAAATTATTCATACCCCTTGAACGTTTCAACATTTTGTCAAGTTACAACCAAAAACGTAAATGTATTTTATTGGGATTTTATGTGATAGACCAACAAAACGTGGCACATAATTGTGAGGTGGAAGGAAAATTATAAATGTTTTTCAATTTTTTTTTACAAATAAATATCTAAAAAGTGTGGCGTGGATTTGTATTTGTCCCCCTTTACTCTGATACCCCTAACTAAAATCAAGTGGAACCAATTGCCATCAGAAGTCACGTAATTAGTAAATGGAGTCTACCTGTGTGTCATTTAATCTCAGTTTAAATACAGCTGTTCTGTGAAGCCCTCTGAGGTTTGTTAGAGAACCTTAGTGAACAAACAGCATCATGAGGGCCAGGGAACACACCAGATAGGTCAGGGATAAAGTTGTGGAGAAGTTTAAGGCCCCTTTCCACATGGGCGGACTCGTCAGTTTATTCGGTGGACCTGAACGGGCGCTCCATGCTTGTCTATGGAGCATCGGATGTCAGCGGTGACCATGTCCGCTGACATCCGATCCGCTAAGATCAGACAGATGGCGATAGGTCGCCATCGGTCTTGGCAGATCGGATTGGATGAGATCTGATGAAAACGGACAGCATGTATGCAAAAAAGAAGCTGGTTGCTTCTGTTAGAAGCCAAGGATCACATACCACAAAGCCTAAAAGAAACAGTCCAAAACCTTTTTGTCATAGGGTGTCACTGTACAATTGCCATAGCCTGACTTTGGCCAAAGAACACATATGTCCCTTACAACACAGACATTTTCCTTTCTCCAGTTTTTGTAATTTAGATCAAAGAGACAGCCTACCATTTCCTAACATTGTGCTTTAGCCTCTGGCTCTCCAGGCCTTTCTAAAAATCAGGACTGAAGATCAATGTGTGCTCCAATGCTTTTGTAAGTGTTTACTTTTTCCCGTTTTATGGAGTCTTGCAGAATGCGCCAGCACTTTATAAATTATAAATGATAATGTTCAGCACAGTGAAAGAACCTTGTAAAGCTATGGAACAAAAATGTCTCTCAGACACCTTTTTTTTCAGATGTATGTTACAGGATTTTAAGCCTGAAAACCAGGAATTCTTCAAATGATGTTTCTCTTCATCTCCAGGGTGAGTGCTTGTGGGTGATTTGGCATAATGTATCGATAGTGATGACATGGAGACTGCATGCACTTCAGGGAGAGCCGGTCCCTGCTCGCAACCTCTTAGCACAACGGATTCAAGGAAAAAAGCGAAGTCAGGTGTTTTTTTATGCAACATGATCGCTGCAAGACAGGCTCTGTTCCATTATTTATTGCTGGTATTCAAAACACATTTGACTTGAGTCCCACGTGACTTTGCATTGCCTGGATTAACTCCTTTGCAACCAGCAACAAATGTTTTTTTTTTCTGTAGTATTTTGTTCATTGGTACTAATAAAATTAACAATCAAAGGAACACAATGTTTGCTCCTTAATTAAATGCTATGGGTTCAAGATCACTTACATGTCTAGATATTTTTTATGCAAATATTGAACAGGTCTCTTGACATCACACTTTTTGTTAATCTAAGAAAAAATGAACAGAGGAAGTATGGAGACTGCCATTGATGACCTTCCCTTATGAAAACATTGGTTGCCTGACTGGTATACTGAAAACAAGACTGCTGATTACAAGGTGCCTCTTTCCTCTTACATCAAGCTTCACTAGAATGCTGGTTGGTATTTGCATACAGATATATATCACCTGCCTCCTCCCTCATGTGATGGAGTTATGGTTATTCTATGTTTTTCATAAGGCTAGGTATACCCTGCCACCCATGTGATAATGTCAATACGTTATTCTGGCACTCAACATTTTTTTACTTTGTGTTTATTGGAAGAATATTAAGACATTCCTTATACATAGTATACAGTATGATACATTACTTAAAGGAGTTTTAGCGTCTAAAGGTTTTTCACCTTAATGCATTCTATGCATTAAGGTGAGAAACCTTCTGTGCTGCAGCAGCCCCCCAGAGCCCTCCTTTTTTTAACTGAACCCAATCGTTCCAGCGTCAAGGACGAGCCCAGCAGCTCCAGCCACTGTCTCGGGTCTTCATTGGATAGATTGATATCAACAGGCTCCTGCTGCTGTCAATCAAAATGGGAGGCAGGGGCGGAGCCAAGTCCTTCTGTCTGTGTCAATAGACACAGCAGCAGGACTCAGCAGTGTGCCCCTATGGAAAGCGGCTCTCTGAGGGGGTACCCGATGAAGAGGAGGAGCCAGGAGGGCCACCAGGGGACCCCAGAAAAGGAGGACCAGGGGTGCGCTGTGCAAAATCCTTGCACAGAGCAGGTAAGTATGACATGTTTGTTATTTAAGAAAAAAAAAATCTAACCTTTACAATCACTTTAAATCACCAATTTTGTCCCATTAAAACATAGATAAAGAAACACTACCCAATACAGGTCTCTCAAAACCAATAGCTGTGAAAAACAATCCCATTGGCCTTTGTGAGGAAAGTAAAACAAGTCAAGTCAATTGGTATGCAAAAATAAGGAGGAAGGGGGAAAACTGTCTATTAGAACAAGAGTTACCCGATTGTTAAATGATAGAGTGGTGTCATGGGAAGAACAAGAAGATAGCCCTCCACTTCAGCTCATGCTCTCTGAAATCTAAAAAGCGGGTCCTTAAAGTTAAGTGAATTTGCGAATTATCCCACCATCATTCTCTCTACTAAAAAATTAAGCACTCAACATTTCTATACTTGGGGGAGGCAGTCAGCCCAACCTAAAGGAGTTGGTAAGTCAGAAGGTTTTTTATGTTAATGCATTCTATAAATTAAGTTTTAAAACCTTCTTTGTGCAGCAGATGCCCCAGCACCCCCTAATACTTACCTGAGCCCCATCTCTGTCCAGCAATGTCCATGATTCCCTTGGCTGTCCGGGACTCTTCTACTGATTGACTGAGACACAACAGTGGTGCCATTGGCTCCCACGGCTGTCAATCAAAGTTGGTTAGCCAATCAGGAGAGATGGGGCGGGACCGACCAGCAACTCCATGTCTGAATGGACACACAGGGCTGTAGCTCGGCTTCGGTGCCCCCATAGCAAGCTATTTGCTGTGGGGGCACTCTATAGAAGGGAGGGGCCAGGAGCAGTGAAGATGGACCCAAGAAGAGGAAGATCCAGGCTGCCCTGTGCAAAACCACTGCAACAGAGCAGGTAAGTATAACATGGTTGTTGTTTTTTGTTGTTTTTTTAAAGGAGACTTTACCATCATATTGACTTCCTGCTCTAAACCCAAATGGTTAGTTTGCTAAATAAGTGGGCATTATATGGTTTATTTAAGTTAGCTAATACCAGTGGCCTTTTCCATGAGCATTGGATGTTTCCCTAAGAGAATCTTTTTCGGAAGATAAGCCAATACAGATGCAAACACTCAGCATCTGCAGTCATCTTCCAACTAAATTATCCAACAGGCCTTGTGACTTTCTTGTCTGTTTCAAGGAAACAATCGTCAAATATAGCTTGAAATAACGTAGAGTGAATGCCACCTTTGCAGACATTGCACTGTAGGTTTAAGACAACATTTTAAGAACATGTTTTAATCTAACTGAGAAGTATAACACTATTTTAAGTTTACCTAAAAGAACCTGTCAAGATAAAATGATGGGAGCTGCCATTGCTGGCCTATTTTTGAAGGTGCATGTTCCAACTCTATCATTCTGACCTATCTTTCTGTACTTGGTTAGCCACTGACCTAGTATACACATCTGAATATACATGTACATGCTTTGGTTCTGTGACAAACTGAAACAGCAGCAACTGATAGCTAATTTTTCTTTAAGATGGACAGACTCTCATGTAGAATACCTGGGGACTAAGATACCTAAAAAACTAAGCAGAATTCTTGAATTAAATTTTGTCCCATTGATAAAACAAATAAAACTTGATCTACAGAAATGGGATAAAGAAACCTTCTCGTGGTTCGGTCGAATCAACATAGTTAAAATGAATGTGATGCCAAGAATACTCTATTTATTCCAAACTTTACCGATAAAAATACCGACTGGTTTTCTGACAGATATGAGAACTAGAATCATGAAGTTCATATGGGCAGGCAAACCCGCGAGAGTACGAAGAAACATACTGACCTTATCTAAGGAAAGAGGAGGAGTTGGACTCCCAGACCCAATGGGTTACTACGAGGCCTCGCATTTGGTACGTGTAGTGGACTGGTGCACACAGCAGACAGACAAACCATGGGTAAATATGGAACGCGAGACGAGTAATATCCCGTTAGAAGGACTGGCGTGGCTAGCAGAAAGTAAAATACCTCAGTCTGTAAAAAAACATCCAACAATAAACGCGACACTTAGCGTTGTTAGAAAAATGTGTAAAAAATGGAGCTGCTGAAACAGATCGGCCCTATGACACCTATTCTGGGTAACCCGAGCTTTGAGCCAGGTCTGAAAGACCGACGATTTAACAATTTGAGACGGAAAGGCATCGGCAGACTGACACATTTTATGATAGACAATCATGTGATGCAAAATGAGGAGATGGAGCAGGTCTATGGTGAGGACATAGATTTATGGAGACGCAATCAGTTGAGAACGTACATAGGATCCTTAAAAATACGAATGGAAGATATAGGTGCACCATCGAAATTTGAGGAAATATGTTTAAAAAGGGAACCAAAGAGACATATGTTATCGTATATGTACAATTTAATTAACGAAGCAAAGGCACCTCAAGAACTAGTCTTCATAAAGGCGTGGGAAAGGGAACTGGACATAAAGTTTTCAGAGACACAGATAAATAAGATTTTCTCATTTACACACAAAGCGTCGATGGCATCTAGATATCAGGAGGGAGGATATAAAGTTCTGACTAGATGGTACAGAACACCAATGATATTAAATCGGATCTTCCCAAGTACATCAAAAATCTGTTGGAGATGTCAGAAAGAGGAGGGCACCATGATACACATGTTTTGGAGCTGTCAAAAACTAAAAGAGTTCTGGAATATGGTCTCGGACATTACTCGAGAAATCACTGGGGTGAATCTGGGAGACAGACCAGCAGCATATCTATTATTTGATATACCAATGTCTCTGGAAAAATATAAGCAATCTTTGCTAAGACATCTGTTAACAGCGGCGAAGGCCTGTATACCAATATTATGGAAGAGTACTGCTCTACCAACAAGGTCACAATGGCTTAGCAGGATAAACGAGATTCAGTTGATGGAAAATTTAACGACGGGAATCCGAGAACGAGAGGAGGAATATCGGAGGACTTGGACTCCATATTCGGAGTATAGAGATCGGAATCCCTAGAGAGGGGGGGGGAGAGAGAGAGAGAGAGAGATTAGGATTTTTTTTTTTTTTTTCTTTTTTTTTTTTTTTCCCCTATTTTTGTTTTTTCTAGAGGGGGGGAGGGGTTGAGGAAAGATGGAAATTAGTCTGATTAAACCTATAGAAGACGGTAATTAAAGGAAGTATTGACCTATAAAGGATAGTAATATAATCAACGGGAGATTGGGTTGATATGGTATAGGTTGTAGAAATCGTAAATACTTAATGTGAGTTGATCAACGGATGCTACAGATGGAAAATATGACAAATTAGCTGTATTATGTTTTTCTTCTTTTTGTGCTTTATGTGAAAAAAAAAGATAAGAAAAGATAAATAAAGAATTATAAAAAAAAAATATAGCTTGAAATAACGTAGAGTGAATGCCACCTTTGCAGACATTGCACTGTAGGTTTAAGACAACATTTTAAGAACATGTTTTAATCTAACTGAGAAGTATAACACTATTTTAAGTTTACCTAAAAGAACCTGTCAAGATAAAATGATGGGAGCTGCCATTGCTGGCCTATTTTTGAAGGTGCATGTTCCAACTCTATCATTCTGACCTATCTTTCTGTACTTGGTTAGCCACTGACCTAGTATACACATCTGAATATACATGTACATGCTTTGGTTCTGTGACAAACTGAAAGTATTAAAGCAAGTACTGTATAACTATGACAGCACTGGAAGAAAGGCTATTCATTCCTGAGGGATTTCCTTCAAAATAACCAAGTAACACATCTTTTTATTTCAGTGCAATGAAAGAGTAGTTAATATACTCTTCAATGCCCTGAAAGTTGGGCCCATCGTACTTTGTTACCACATACTCAATGACATTAGAGTTTGTGCTAGATCAGAATAGGATACTCCTGGACCTTCTGAATCCCCGGTTCAAAACTATTTGTGACATACAGTAGGACAGTGTTTCTCAACCTTTTTTCAGTGAAGGCATCTTTAAAATTATGGACAGTCTCGAGGCACCCCATTCTAAAATGTAAAAAATTATTCTAATCGTTTTACATAGAGCGGAAAGAACCACACATGTAGGACACCCAACGTTAGGTGTAATTTCTTCTTCCAAAGCAAATACACTTTTACACTCTGGTACTGACTAGTATTCCAATGTTTCTCCTCTCCCTCAGTTTATCTCCATAAGTCAGCTAATGTGACCTAAGTGCTGAGTGAGAGAGTCACAGGAGGATCAAACAAGGATGCTGGGGAGGGGACAGACATCCTCCGTATCAACTGACAACATCATTGGTTGCTAGGATGCCAGTGTCTGGAAAGTAGTAATGGTACATAATCAAAACCTGTGGTTTTGTGTAACTAAAATGCAATCTTCATTCATCTGCCAGCTTGTTTATGATTTTTGATGATTTTTTAGGCATTTTGCCAAGGCACCCCTGAAGAAGCTTCAGGGCACCCTAGTTGAAAAGGGCTGATTTTGAACAGTGGTCGGGCAAAACGAATCTATAATAGGAACTTAAATTCAAATTTGTACACTTACATTGATTCAGGTAGTTGAAATCAGGGCATCGTGAACCTTAATTAGTTTTAAGCATAGGTTTGTAGCTAAAATTGTAATGGGTAAAGCCATGTACACACCATGAGAATATGGGATGAATGATTGTCCGTTTTTTCTTTTATATGCTAGTTTCATATCGAAAACCCATAGGTTTCTAAAAGTACGAAAATTCTCGTATGCCAGAATACAACTTCTGAATTGATGTAATGTGTTGTATTGTATTGTAATGTATTCTTTAATTTCCGAGCATGCGTGGCCTTGCTCTTCAGATTTTTCTCGTACAAATACTATACTGATTAAACTAAAATCGTTCAATCTAGTATTGTACAAGAAATTTTTTTGTGTTTGATCATTTTAGATGAACTGTCATGATCGGCTTTCGAAATCTGTGTGCTAAAGATCAGTTTATCATACGATTGCTCCAAAAGCGGTATTTTTCATCTGATTTTCTGATAGTGTTTACTAGGCTTTAGTTATGGGTTTTTATTTCTGTTTTTTTAAACCTTAGATTTTTAGAAGCTTTTAGAAAGAACGCATTCTGGTAGTTCATTGTCCAATGCTGAAGCACCTCATTGTGTCTGTATCCTATCAGACGGTATAAAATAATTCATGTCTGAAAAATGAGACATGAGTTAGCTGTTGTCATAAAATAGGTCATCTTGATTGTGCATACTACAGTACTCTGGTTGATGCTTTTTGTACAGACAGCTGTGCTAACGGACGCTCAACCTCCACACTTGCCTATAAAACAGCACTTCAATTAAGACTAATGCGGTTATGCTTTGTTGCCTTAGTACAGGGTGGAGGAGGGCTGGCAATATCTGACCTGGGAGACCAAAGCTAAAGAGAGTTTAGACCCATGTTGGCCTAGGGGAGGATAGTCATTAAAATGAATGCAGAACATACAGGAAACAATCACATTAAATAACATTAACCCATGGGTCTCTTAATGAACTTACCAACTTGAAATCACTAGTCACCGCCCACTTTTGCATATGGACATCACAATGGTGTATTTAACATTCACAGGAGTTTTGAGAGCACCTTGATCTATTGAGCATTAAGAGTTTAATAAGCAAAATAGATTGATGTGTCAGTCCACCTAAAAGTAATACTTTCTTTATAAAAGGAGTCTGGGATACTTAGATCTTGGATAACCCAACAGTAAGATCTACAGGTCATATTTCGTATCTCTCTTTCTGTCCATCTGGTAGATGTGGGTGTTTTTGGCTACAGTATGTTCCAACACCTACTTCTCTTGCATTCTTTATAGTGTTGCATAATTTAATGTGTATTCTGAAGCCAAACCTTTTTTTTTTTCAGTTGTGGACAAATAGGCAGATTCAGAAAGATTTAGGCCGGCGTATCAGTAGATACGCCGGCCTAAGTCAGAATCTGTGCAGACGCAAATTTAAGCATATTCTGGTAACCAGATACGCTTAAATTAGGCTAAGATATGAGCGGCGTAAGTGTCTTACACCGTCGTATCTTAAAGTGTAATTTTTAGGCTGGCCGCTAGGTGGCGCTTCCATTGCAGTTGGCGTAGAATATGTAAATCACTAGATACGCCGATTCACGAACGTACGCCTGGCCGACGCAGTACATACATACGCCATTTACGTAAGGCATTGTCAGGCGTATAGTTATTCCATCAAATAGCTGGACTAGTAATGTTAAGTATGGCCGTCGTTCCTGCGTCGAAATTTGAAAATTTTATGTCGTTTGCGTAAGTCGTCCGTGAATAGGGCTGGACGTAATTTACGTCAGGTCAACCCATATTGACATAAAACACGCCCCCTCAGCCTAATTTGAATTAGGCGTGCTTACGCCCCCGAATTATTTACGCTACGCCGCCGTAACTTAGCAGGCAAGTACTTTGTGAATACAGTACTTGACTTGCTAACTTACGGCGGCGTAGTGTAAATGTGATACGCTACGCCACCGCAAGGTTGCGCCCGCCTACCTGAATCCAGCTAATAGTGTGGAAAGGTTAGAATACCTGTTGTGTTTTTATTAGTTATGTCTTCATAGTAGAGTTATTCTCCCACTCAATTTATCCTAATGACCTGACCAGAAAATCAGGATTCTGTGATATTTTCAAGTCAAACTGATCACTGCTGTATCACATTCATGACACATGCAAGATTACATCAGTATTTTGGCAGCTATCTAAATCCTGAAAGGTGAGTACAAAGTTACAAAGATGGCACATTATATTCAACCCAGAAGCAATGCGAGCAATGTGCAGAAATTACAAACCTTCTGGGAGGTTACTTTATGCACTGCAAATGTATATTTTAATTACCATTTACAGGCAAAAATATTTTTATGGCCTTAAGAGGGAGGTCCCAGTTCCACCATAATAGAGCCCAGTGGGCCTTTACTGTCTTTACCGTGTACCACTGAAGGAGGTCCTATGGTCTAAGAATTGAGTTGTGGGATATGAAGAATCTCCTTAGGAATTCTCATGCACAATAGTAATATTTTGATGCTTACAGTATGTGCCAAAGATGCCCTTGTGTTGCAATTGATGATGTAATTACATGTCAACTATAATTAAATCAGCAAACCATAGTGTTTATTTTTCTAGTAGAACCCCCTGGAATACATCACTTTTCAAAAGGAAACTATGTGTCGTTTTGTTCATTTAATTTTTATTTTAAGGCTATACATTTTCTTACAGAGGCATTATATGTTATACAAATATTTAATACGTGACAAAGGATTCTCAGAACACCCTGGGGCTAGCTTTACTAAAACTTTACTAAAACTGGTTCACACAGAATCTGGTGCAGCTGTGCATAGCAATCAATCAGCTTCTAACTTCAGCTTGTTCAAATAAGCGTTGACAAAAAAACATAGAAGCTGATTGGTTACCCACTAACACACAGCTCCTTTCTCTATCTGCAACGTAGAGAGCAACCTGACTCCCCTGTAGTTCAAGGGAGGGGGCGAGCATGACACTCCACACCAGGGAGAAAGCCTTGCATTACTGTGTGGAGTTACAGACAGAAGAACAGGAAGTGAGGATTTCTCAGAAGAAATAAGGACATTTAAAAGCAAAATGGAAGGATGAGGTAAGTGAAGGAGGACTGCACTAAGGTAAAGGAAGCTATTTAGGAAAAAATTATTGTTCCTTTACAACCCCTTTAAGATTAGGTGAGCCAAGAGAAAAATGCCTCTTCCAAATACACATACATATACAAAAAAGGAATTATACAAATGATCCAATAGAAGTGAAGTACAAATAAAACCAATAAATTCCAAGGAAGTCAAGAAGAAGTCCAATGTTGGCTGGCGAGTTGCAGGGAGACATAGAGCCAGATTCACAAAAGAGATATGACGGCGTATTTCCTGATACGCCGCTGTATCTCTGAGATACGATTGTCGTATCTATGCGCCTGATTCATAGAATCAGTTACGCATAGATAGCCCTAAGATCCGACAGGTGTAATTGACTTACACCGTCGGATCTTAGGCTGCAATTCTAGGCCGGCCGCTAGGTGGCGATTCCATTGCGGTCGGCGTAGAATATGCAAATGACTAGTTACGCCGATTCACGAACGTCCGCTTTGCCCGTCGCTCTAAATTTACGTCGTTTCCGTAGAGATACGCGGCGTAAAACTAAGGGTGCCCTCTAGGTGGCCTAGCCAATGTTAAGTATGACCGTCGTTCCCGCGTCGAAATTTTAAACTTCACGTCGTTTGCGTAAGTCATCCGTGGATGGCGCTGGACGCCATTTACGTTAACGTCGAAACCAATGACGTCCTTGCGACGTCATTTAGCGCAATGCACGTCGGGAAATTTTAGGGACGGAGCATGCGCAGTACGTTCGGCACGGGAACGCGCCTAATTTAAATGGTCCCCGCCCCATTTGAATTAGGCGGGCTTGCGCCGAGCGGATATACGCTACGCCGCCGCAAGTTTACAGGTAAGTGCTTTGTGAATCAGGCACTTACGCTGTAAACTTGCGGCGGTGTAACGTAAATGGCATACGTTACGCCGCCGCAGAATAACGCATTTGTATGTGAATCTGGCCCATAGTAAGTATCATCCAGAATGTAAACCTTGACTTTTTAATAATTATGCTGATAGCAATATAAAATACATAGGGAAGTATATTATATTTACTTGCTTGACACTTTTTTTTACATTTCATCAGTCCAATGTGGTAAGCCTGTCACAAATGTGGGAAATTTAAATTAAGCGTATGAAGCAAAAATGCTTAAAGTGGGCTTTTTACCCAAAAATAAAAGGTATACCTATTGTACTTAGAACTAGAGACCCATTTCTAAAAGCAGCATAATGTTCATTTTAAGTGCTGAAAAAAAAATACACTAATCTAAAAGCAGGACTTCACTCTCTCAATCAAAATTTACTATTTGTAATCCTCATGCTGCTAGCATTAATAAATAGATTGAAAAGTATATCATATTTACTTTTTTAAACTTTTTTTTTACATTTCTACAGTTACTTCCTGGTTGGCAGGCCTCGACAAATGATGTAACACATCCCGGGAGTCTTCAAGGGGATGAGGGGTTTTCTCAACTAAACAACCCCCCCCCCCCCGCCTGCACGCCTTAGCTATGGGCAGATGGATTATGGATTCCAGGAAGTTAATGCTACGTGAATCACCTGCCCAAGATGGACACGGCTAGAGGTGCTGGGGGGGGTTTCGAAGTAATTTCTCAGCAAAATAAAGCATGAAGACATGGATGGATGGGTTTGCTTTTAATATTAAAAATAAATTAAATAGCGTTTTTGGTTTGTGGTGCTCAGATGCAGTGCAGTTCTGTTTAAGCTTAGGGGTCACCTTGATAATTTATGATAAACAACCACAATCATATGTTACTGTTCACCATTTTTTCCCTTTTATTCATAAAGCTTATGTAAGGTGTGCAGGCTGGAAAAAAATGACGGTAGGGAAATTAAAGAGGTTTTAAATAATACAACATTACAAGCATGAAAAGTGCAAGACTTAAGATCTTTATCACTCTGATTCTTATTACATTAGCACTTCTCATTCAATATTACCACAAACCCACTATATAATGAATTCAATAAAATGTCATCTGTTATAGCTCTATAAAAGCGGCATTGGGAAAAAACAAATGAAGAAAAAAAAAAGAGTTTATCGCTAAAATATGTTCATTAAAACCTTTTTACAATTACCACACAGCTGTTTCCTTCTAAATATTCAGTGAATGTATTATGCTCTGTTTTATTTTAATACAACAACTTTTTTCTGTATTATCTGGTGAATGATGATCTGCTGAAGCAAATTTTAACAAATTGCTATATATTTAAAAGGCTGTAGGTTTTATTGGTAATTTACAATTGTGGCTTTTTTATTATGTCTCAACACAAGTGTGCACACTTGGTCACATTGCCAGAACAAATTGGGTTATACCCCAATGTGAAACCTCATACTATACAAGGAAAGCCAAAACCACTGGCAAGTATTCATTTGGGATGACTTTAAACCTATGTGTTCAGATTACTTTTATTAATGTGCAACCTTTTAACACACCACAATCCATACGAATACACATGCACTGTGTTTTGGTGTATTGGGAGAAAATGGTTAGAAATAGCCTCCTTATGACGTCATGGAGACAAAACGCATAGGGGCACAGACGCACGTCACTACGTCACTTCTGCTTCCGCAGAGTGGAATGCATGCCCACGTAGATACACATTTGGAGACATGGAGCGGCCATGGTAAATTACAATATTGACAACAGATAATTCCTGGTGCTGGGGGAGGCACCTAACCATGTGAGTGAGTGCATAATGTATGCTTTTTCTGGGATTTTAAATAAAATGTGATGAAATCTTCTCTGGTTTTCTTGTATGGAATATTACGCTGGTACGGATGGTGACTCATATTGAGAGACTGACCAGATATACTAAGCCTGTTTTGACCTACCTCAGTGTAAGATCAGGAGGTCAACCACCTATGGTGAGTTTGTTGGTGATAGGACACAAAGATTGTGTTCTTTGCATAAGGCACAGCACTTTCCTTTGGCTAAAAAAAGAGGAGCACATTATTCTCAGCACTAATTGCATTTTATTGAACTATTAGCACTCTAACTATTTTTGAGCACTATTTGAACTTTGTAGATTTGTAGTTTGATAATTGTATTTTAATATCTTTTTTTCCACTGTGGAGCTATTTTCACAATTTTTGGTTATTAATGGTGACAACACAAGTTATAGCAGCAGCTTTCCGATTCACAATTTTGATTTGTGTGGAAAGGCACACATTTGAGGTAGTGCAGCCCATATACCATTTAAATACCTTAAGTTATACATATATAAATAATAAAACATGTGGGAAATACAAGAAACAGGAGGAAGAAAGGAGAATATCAATATTGGGAAAGTAGATGTATAACAAGATACAGTAGGATGTAGCTGAACTTCACAGAGTTCTGTGGCATCTGCAACTTAGATCATAGGTCATTGATGAGCCTATCAGTCCTATCTAGGTGTTGAGGTCTTACAACCAAGTCAAAAGTCAACGCAGAAGGGAGGAAGTCCTCATTGTTCTCCTTTTAAAAATGTTTTAGTTCTTGTCTAACTTTTTTTTTTTTTTTTTATAAATCTCTATTAAATTTTTTTCTTTTTCATATCCAAATACAACTTTCACATTTCACATTTATCAGCTTTCTCCAAAAACCATACAAATCATTTCATTACAATTACATACATTATATTTGTACATTGCATACATTTGTCCTCTTTCTTAACCCTTTCTTCCATTCGTGTAGTTCCATCCCATTTCCATACCCCCAGTTCTTGTCTGACTTTAGTATGAAGTAGCCCAAGGCTGGCTAGGGGAAAGATAGGAGTTTGAGCGCATCCTCTGAGTACCACATTGTGCACCGAAAATACTGAATATTTGTTATTATTTCATGAGCATTAAATGAAAAAGTTGTAAATAGGCCTCTTGGAAGAGTAATTTTGTCAGTTTGTCTATGTTTAGTTTTTCATCTAGCCCTCCTGTCCACATGATGGTCTTTATAACTGGAATAAGAATTATAAGAGTCAAAGATTTGGCTCGCCATTATTTCTTTCCTCGCCAGCAGCAGGCATGTGCATATCCAGTCCACCGTCACTTTATGAATATGGTCCTGGGGAGACCAGTTACTAATTAGGCCAATTCAATGGTTCTTTGGGCAGAATAATCCTCTGCATATGATTTGATCCAGAATTGTGAGATATGGTAACAATCCCACAAGCAGTGTGTTACAGTGTCTCCCACCAGCCCACACTTAGGGCAATATTTAAGATATGGATCAGGGTCAATGGACATATGAAAACAGTCAAAGGGAACGCAAGCTCTATTCACTGGTAATTTTTTTTTTTGCTGTGTGGATGCTTGTTGGAAATAGATGCAATGCAACATTGTTCAAATGAATGCCTAACACCAGATCTGTACCAATTGCTCACTATGTTCATTCATCAATGAGGTTGGTAACCAGCTCCAACCCCCTGCTCTCCATCCTGAACACTGATCTACTGCCCCAGCAGCAGCTGCAGCCAGCAGGAGAGGGAGAAAGTGAAGCCGGCCATCAGCACTGCAGAGCTGGGGGTGTGGGGGATCAGTGAGGGGTGAAAGCAATGGAGGGGATCTGTTTTTAGAGTTAAATCCCCCTGTGGCTCCTCTGCAGCATTCAAAGCCAGCAGGAATGGAGAGGAGACGAAGCTAGCAGCAGCATGGAAGGCACAAGGGGTAAGTGCTGTGGGGGGCACATAAAGTGAAGGGAGGCATTTTGGAGCACAGGCGGAATGCTGGTGGCTCCTTCGGGTGTGTAAGGTGTGTTAGAGCACTGTGGACCCCCCCTCAGCACCTGTATGCAACTCACACATTGCACACATGGGGGATACGCCACTACATTGTTTAGATTTATCTTCACTTCCTGTCCTAGGGATACAATAAGAAGTGAGAGGACATTGTCAGTTGTCACCAGAATGCCCATTAGAAAATGTGTATTCCTACTCCGTTTAATACTGCAAATTACTGTATTTTCCATCGCTTTCTATCCTGGTGACAATCTACCCAGTAAGGATACAGACAAGAATAAAAATTTAGCAGACGTTCTAACCTTTCTACACAAAAACAAAAATATATATATATTATATACAACGTATATGCTGTGTGTGTATATATATATATATATATATATATATATATATATATATATACAGTACATTGTGTTATTAGTGTGTTAATGTAATTAAACTATAAATGGTGACTTCAGCAAGACCTTCCAAAGAGCACATGAATCTAACAATTAATATGGGTGTTCAGAGCCAAGGCCAATTGTGATGCTGTGCTGGTTCTAACAGGACAAACAGTACACGTGACTTGCATTTCAACTGAATTACAACCAAATAATCTGTTTTTGGAGAATTTTGAATACTAGGCATACTAGGTTTCAAAACCAACATTATTGATAGCCTTGGATTAACCTGTACGTGCAAAAAGCACATATCTTTAAAGCTGATTTCTAGGCAAATGGCTAACTAGACAGATGAAATACATATATGGGAGCTGTTTTACCTATTACAGGGTTTTTGTTCCTGTCCATCCAGTCCTGAGGTATACACAGCTTGGCCAAACAGCCTTATATAACTGGGCAGGATACCTTATTTTTCTCTGCTGCACGAGTAGTAAAGCTTACAGGCCCCCCTCCTCCACCCTATAAATCAGGGGTAGGCAATCTCGGCCCTCCAGCTGTGGTAAAACTACAAGTCTCATGAGACATTGCAAGACCCTGACAATCACAGGCATGACTCCCAGAGGCAGAGGCACGATGGGATTTGTAATTTCACTGCAGTTGAAGTGCTGAGGTTGCCTACCCCTACTGTAAATGGACAGCGAAGGGAAAAGCAGCAGATTGATCTCTTTGCCCTTCCCCTATCGGCATTCTCCTTGCACTTCAGCACAGCTGATAGACTATTTGCTTTGCTTCTTCCTGAGATCTGCTGTACAGGGACTACAAGAGACTGATAGAAGATAACATTCAGGAACACTAATTTAAAATACAATTTTGGATTTTCTAGAAATGCAGAGGTAGATTAATTTCTGGCTTTTTTATATACCTGAAATTTTGCTTTAAGGCTGGGTTCACATATGTGCGAATTGGATGCAGGTTTTTCCACATCCAAGTCACATGACATGCGAGTGTGACCGGCTCTCAATCTGTCTGCATTCCAAAAGGGTTCTGTGCTGGGAACCGTGGCCGCACATATGTGAACCCGGCCTGAACCAGTGTTTGCAAAATAAGGGATGCTGTATGTACTGCTATATCTTGGTACATATTCACTGCAGGTATATTTCTTATCAAGGCTTTAGATTTAAATGCAAGATCGCCTAAATATGGTTGCCCATACCAGGCTATAGAGAGACCATCGAAATTGAACCTACATGTAAATGTCTTCTGTAAACATCAATGGCTGCTTTCACCAGAAACAAGCTGTCTTAATAAGCTGGACGATGACCATTGTGTGGACCATTTTTTATCAGAATAAAGTTCATGTGTTCCGTATGGAAGTTAGAAAAAAAAACCTCCAAGGACAATTATTCGTAGTGCCAGCACTTATATCTATACTTATTTAGGTGAGTTGTGGTTATTTGAGATACTACCAGTGCTATTCAAGCTTTTTCAAAAATGATGAAGGTGCCTCATGACTGACCAATCCATAGAAAACAATGTATATGGCAGTACATCTCGGTCAGTGAATAGTAGTCATTTCTCCACTTGGCATTTGGCTACATTCCATAAGATCTATGTATGAGAAATATTATATACAGTTGTGACCCTGACCTTCTGCTAACTGCCAGTAAGGATCCAATTTGTGTAACAGGAACTGAATAGTAGCACTTACTGGCCCTTGTGTGTGTCGATAGTACACATCTACTACCAAGGGAATATCACACAGTTTTCTGCAAAAATCTCTCTAAGCAAATCGGATTAAGACAAAGTAGAGCATATTTTAGTCAATGAATCTATATTTTCCCAAGAGACTCACAAGTTCCTAGGTCTGAGCTGTTCAGCCATTCTCATGTAAACTCATTATTTAGACATGTGCCATTAACAGGGCAGATAAAACATGATATTTCCCAACACCATTAAACAACCATTATTTACAGTTATCAATATATATAGTAGCTAAGTGTTTCATCAGATATATATTTGCAAGGTTTATGAATTGTTTTTGGTAATATCTAACAAATACAGATGATCAATAAAAATAATGCAGCACAAGAAACATATAAATCTTATAAAATATTTAAGAGAAAGTCCAAATACATTTCCATAAAAAGTTCATCAAAAAAGATCCTGGATGGTGCAAAGTGGTGTCTCTAAATTGAACATGTAGGTGTCATATAATGTGAAGCACCTCCACCATACACACAGATGGCCGCTCACCTTAGGACCATGACCTGCTGAACCAACAGGACGGTCAAACAAGTGTTCCCATGAAGGGATCTAATAGTCTCTCAATGGTCT
Source organism: Rana temporaria (assembly GCF_905171775.1). Taxonomy (NCBI): domain Eukaryota; kingdom Metazoa; phylum Chordata; class Amphibia; order Anura; family Ranidae; genus Rana; species Rana temporaria. The sequence continues at coordinate 174,420,575 of NC_053494.1, read as the reverse complement.
GAGTAGATCCGAGGCAGCCAATTTCTCTGTAGGATCGTGGCTATCGATATATAAAAGCAAATTGAAAGAATCTAGTGCTCTCTGTTATATAATCATTTATTCAGTAAATGTAAAACCACTTACAATTCTGGTACTTTTCACAAGTGAGCGCTATGATTAAGCACTAATTTATAGTGCGAAACGCATCAGCTGTTTTACTCCCGTGTTGTGTGCTGTGACTTGTAGTGCAGTTTTCCTTTTTTTTTTTTAAGTAAAGACAACCATCAAGGTTTTTTGGAGTGCGGCTGTCCATAATTTCTTTTTCCATTTGAGCGCTCTCTGTATCCACGATCCTACAGAGAAATTGGCTGCCTCTGATCTACTCAGACCATTGAGAGACTATTAGATCCTTTCATGGGAATGCTTGTTTGACCGTCCTCTTGGTTCAGCAGGTCATGGTCCTAAGGTGAGCGGCCATCTGTGTGCATGGTGGAGGTGCTGCACATTCAGGGCAGCCATCACAAATTTTGGGGCCCCTTTAGGCAGGGCCCTCCTGGAGCAGAGAAAGAGGGGGCCCTCCTCTCTCCTGCTGCGAGATGATAAGGGGGGGGGTTGTGGTAACGAAAGTGTCATCTCTTCTCTCTCCTGCCACGAGATGTTAAGTGAGACAGGGGGGTTGGTGCTGACGAACAAAACAAAGTCAAGTGAAGTCTTCTCTTCTCTCTCCTGATGTGAGTTGCTAAAGTCAGACAAAAAACAAGGTGCTAAAGGTGGGGGGGTCAGACGAAGAAAAAAAAGGGGGCGTTCCCCTGCCGCAAGTTTCTAAAGGTGGGGGGGGTCAATTTTTTTTAGAAAAAAAAAAAAAAACAGGGGGACGGGACGGGCCCCTTTACAGGTTTAATGCCTGTACCCCCCTGATGGCAGCCCTGTGCACATTATATGACACTTGCATGTTCATTCTAGAGACACCACTTTGCACCATCCAGGATCTTTTTTATAAACTTTTTATAGAAATTTATTTGGACTTCCGCTTATAAATTTTATAAGATTTACTGTATATGTTTTTTAATATGTGAACATTTCTTATGCGGCACTATTTTAGTTTATTAGCTTATTTGAAGGTGTTGTGTAATTGGCCTTGAGTGATCAGCTGCAATTATTAGTATTTACTCAGGATTGTTTGCACTGATTATTTTTAATTTATATTTATTAAATACATATGAGCAGATATTTTGTTCACCATTCAACCTGGCCGATTGTACCCATTGGGAAAGAGAACTGTGCTATAAAAAAAAAAAGAATGTACTCAGCCTTATTCAGAATGTACAAAGATCAGTGGGAATGTATGGTACAATAACCCGTAACAACCAATCACGATCTAGCTCATTGAAGTCATTCCGTTGTGAGATTATTTTTAGATTGGTAATTGCTTTGGTGTAATTTGCATATCATCGCTAATCTTTAAACTCCTTTGTTAAGGAAGTAAAAAAATGTTTTTTAAAGCCCATTTGAACCCTCTTGATTTATTACTCCAATGCTTTCAGCATATACAACAACAAATGTGCTAATGTTTTCCTTTTTTTTTTTTTTTAAGCTGTTGCATATGGCATTAAAAAACCTGTGTTGGCAGCACATAGGAGAGCCAGACCGATGTTCTCACACACAGCGCAGAGGCCTGGCTCCCAAACACAAAGCGCAGAGGATGGCACAGTGGCGACAATTGATGGCACAGTGGCTGCATTTGATGGCATGGCACAGTGGTGACAATTGATCGGCACAGTGGCAATAAATGATGGCACAGTGGCTGCGTTTGATGGTATGGCACAGTGGCTGCATTTGATGACATGGCAAAGTGGCGACAATTCATGGCATGGCACAGTGGCGACAATTGATGGCACAGTAACAACAATTCATGGCATGGCACAGTGGCGACAATTGATGGCACAGTCTCGACAATTGATGGCATGGCACAGTGGCGACAACTGATGGCACAGTGGGTGTATTTGATAGCACAGTGGCTGCCTTTGATGGGCACAGTGGCTGCCTTTGATGGGCACAGTGAGGCTGCAATTGTTTTTTTTGTTTTTTTGAGCACCAGCCGCCACTGCCACCGACAATGATAGGTACTAAACCACAGCAAGGCCCGGATAGAGCCAAGCCTCGAAGTGACCACCAACAATGATAGGTGCTAAACCACAGAGAGGCTTGGATAGAGCCAAGGGTCCGCCCAACGCCATGTTGATATATCAATACTTAATATTTGAATTCATAGCGCTGCACTGTTTTCACTTTATTCATTCACACAATTTTTGTTAAGATTGTAGAGCTGGCTGCTATTGTTTATTTATGTGTATAGTTCAGTATTTTTATATTAATTCCTTAGAAAAACAATGGTTGACAGACATAGGACTCCACTTAAAACTAAGATACTTTTTTTTTGAGTAAGCAGACCTTATCTGTAATGGCCCTTACACATGATCAATAAATCGTACGAAAATTACCACTTTCAAAGCGATCATACGATAATCTAAACCGTTAGTACACAGCTTTCGAGAGCCATTCACGACAGTTCATCCGATATTATCAGATGGGAGAAGCATGAAAATTGTTCTCATTCGATACGAGATCGTACAAATTTTGTTGAATCAGTACAGTTGTCGCTCGAAAATACAATACAAATACACTACAACTCATTACATCCCTTCCAAATTTTCCTTCTGTGGTATGAGAATTTTCGTCACTTTAGTAAACTCTTCATTTTCGATATTAGACTAGCATGCACAAACAAATGGATGGTCATTTTTCCCATAATCTCATCATCTGTGCCAGGCATAAGGGACATACAGTAAGGCTCCATGTACACGGGACACTTTTACAACTGCTCCTAAATGATTAAAGCGGGAGTTCACCCATTTATAAAACTTTTTTTTTTCTCCCCTTAGATTCCTGCTCGTTCGGTCTAGGGGAATCGGCTATTTGTATTAAAATATGATCCGTACTTACCCGTTTTCGAGATGCATCTTCTTCCGTCGCTTCCGGGTATGGGTTTTCGGGAGCGGGCGTTCCTTCTTGATTGACAGTCTTCCGAGAGGCTTCCGACGGTCGCATCCATCGCGTCACTCGTAGCCGAAAGAAGCCGAACATCGGTGCGGCTCTATACTGCGCCTGCGCACCGACGTTCGGCTTCTTTCCGAAAATCGTGACGCGATGGATGCGACCGTCGGAAGCCTCTCGGAAGAGAGGAAGGAACGCCCATTCCCGCAGCCCATACCCGGAAGCGACGGAGAGGATGCATCTCGTAAACGGGTAAGTACTGCACATATTTTAAAACAAATAGCCGATTCCCCTAGAGAAAACGAGCAGGAATCTAAGGGGAAAAAGTGCCCTCTAAGGGTGAACCCCCGCTTTAAACTTGACAGATAGTAACCCACGTTTAAAATGTCAGTTTTGCCGTGTTTACATGCTGCGTTTACATGTCGCGTTTAGCTGTGTTTTGCCACGTTTGCGTAAACGCCTATAAACGAAATGCTGCTAAACGCAGGCTACCGCGTTTAGCCACGTTTAGTCGCACTTGGCGTCTGAAACATGGAAATCTTCTGCGTCTGAACCCATTTTATTGCTTTCAAAGAAACACTGTTAAACGCAACTGCCTAAAAATGGCAATAAATGAGATTGTGTACATGATCACATAGGATAACATTGAATGAGTTTAGGGGCAGTTGAAAAAAGCATCCAACTGCCTCTGAACAAATGTTTAGCAGCGTCCCGTCTACATGGGGCCTTAAGTTTGCTCACCCTTACCACTGCATCATCCTGATTCCTCAATGACATGAGAAGCATAGAAGGGGAGAAATCTACTATCAGTATTTTTGTTACAGACCTTGACCTATACACATCTGTAATGTGCTGAGATGTGGCCCGGCCCACTAAACACCACTGTGGAAAAAAAAAACACTTTTGGGTGTGTCGATCTCCTGGGTCCCCACAGCTCTCCTTGGTTCCTCCTGCTAACCTCTGGGTCACCACTGTCTCCTGTAATAGTGTACGTTTCCCAGTGGACTTCAGTGCAGCATTCTGGAGCTGAGCAAAGGTTGGTGGCCTGGGCAATAGGCAAATTATTTACACCCTGCTTTTGCAGGGTATTTTCTTTGGGAGATTTTAAATTGTTGACAGCAGTTTTTGATGTGACAGACAATTTTTAAGTGCTATGTTATTCATATTTGTGTTATTGTATTAAATACAACAATGTGTACATCAATTCTACTTGACTCAATTTACCTGAAAAAAATCCCTTTTTAGGAAATGCATTATTTATAAGCAAATGCATTGTAATAAGGAGCAGTAAATCACAACCATTGTTCAGCACTGCAAGGCAGTAAGATATGTACTTAAGAGTCCATGTACATGTAATTACAAACTGTACACATAGATACTGTAAGGGTTTAAAAAATAATAATAACATACATTCATCATTCTTTTTCTCATATATATATAAAACAAATGAAAAGACCATACATCCTCTTTGCAACAGATTACCAGACAAGTGATTACCAAAAGAAGACACCTATGCTACAAGAATGACTTTACTTTTTGCTGCTCTTTTTGTATGTTATTTCCAGAGCTTGTTTTCCTTGTTGCACCTTTTTCCTTTTTTTTTTTTTTTCATCACTATGTTTTGAGACAAATAGGTATGAATGAATGAATGAATGAAAAACTTATATAGCGCGGCACATGCGAACCAAATCGCCTCTGGTAGATTCAGGTACGTGAACCTAAAGATGCGGCGGCATAGCTTAGCCTGTTTAGGCTACGCCGCCGTAAATTAGCTAGGCTAGTAATGATTCTAAATCAACTTACCTGCTAATTTACAGCAGCGTAGCCTAAAACGAGCGGGCGTAAGGGCGCCTAATTCAAATTGCTTGGAGGGGGGCGTGTTGTATGGAAATGAGGCTTGACCTCAGGTTTTTTTAAGTTTTTTGACACTGCGCATGCGCCGGGTGACTACATTTCCCAGTGGGCATTGCGGCTAAGTACGCCGTATGGGCCTATTGATTTCGATGCGGACATAAACGATGTAACTCCCGATTTGTCGACAACTTGCGCAAACGACGTAAAAAATTCGAACCTCGCGGCGGGAACGGCAGCCATACTTTAACATTGTTATTCTACTTCATAGGTGGAATAACTTTAGGCCGCCTAAGGCCTTACAGAAACAACGTAATTCGACTGCGGCGGGCTCGCGTACGTTCGGGAATCGGCGTAAAAGCTAATTTACATAATCTACGCCGGCCGCAATGGAAGCGCCACCTAGCGGCCATCCGAAAGATTGCAAGCTAAGATAGAACGGCGCAAGCCGGCCTATCTTAGCTTTGTTTAAGCGTATCTCTGTTTGAGAATACTCTTAAACGAACGCCGGCGTAGATTCAGAGTTAGGTTGGCTTATCTACTGATAAGCCGGCCTAACTCTTTGTGAATCTACCTAACAGTCTTTTCACTTTCCTACACTTAGGACAACCTCTGCTGCACTTTATCTATTGTCATTACTCCTTGTCCTCACCTACTATGTTACTGCAGTATTTTGTCACATTATATCTAGACACATATCTAGATCTATTGAGAAATCCCAATCAGAGGGTGATACGTGTGTAGAGGGGAGGAGCCGGGCCGTGACGTCACGCAGCTTTTTGTATCGTGCTGTACAAGTTTTCATTGTTATTCCTGTAAGTGTGATTTTAATGGGGCATTTTAAATACAAAGTGAAACAGAGAGCACTATGTATCCTTTATTTATATTTGCATGATTTGGAACCATATCTTAAGAGGAGACATCTTACTTGGGAGGCTGCCTATTTGAGAGCTGATACTGAGTTAGGCCTCGTACACACGACCGAGCAACTCGTCGGGCGAGACACATCGTTTTCCTCCACGAGTTCCTTGTTAGGCTTGTCGAGGAACTCGACAAGCTTGCTTTGCGTACACATGGCCAAGACAAAATCTCCTCATTCTCAAACGCGGTGACGTACAACATACACAACGGCAGGGGAAGTTCGATTCTGCTTGCACAACTCTTGGGGCTGCTTTTGCTAATCTCATGTGTTTGCGTGTTAAGTAAAAGTTTGGTAAGAGATGATTTGCACTTTACAGTCTGTTACAGCTTGAAAAATGTGTTATCTCCATTACAAATGCTACTTTTACTCCCGTCTCATACTTTATTCTGAGCAAGCGCGGGTTTCTTAGCAGACACACGCTCGAGTTTCTCGTTGAAAACCATCCCGACGAGGAACACGACGAGGAAGTTGAGACTCCCATCGAGGATAAAAAGAACTTGCTCTCTTTTTTCCTCGTCGAGTTTCTCGACAGTTTCCTCGATGAAAAACGTACACACGACCGTTTTCCTCGGCAAAAAAGGTCTGCCACCAAGTTTCTTGATGGATTCTGTCGAGTTTCTCAGTCGTGTGTACGAGGCCTAACAGGTTGGAGCAGGAAGAGTAAGATCATAGTGGAGAGAGAGAACAAAGATAATTCTTTCTGAGTCTTTCTGACTCATTGTTGAGGCGAGCAGGTAAAATGGCTGGTGATGGAGAATGGCAAGAGCACAGTGGTGGATTTTTTTTTTTTTTACTAGAGTTTACAACAATCAAGAAATCACAGAAGCGGTTTAGCATTTATTCACATGTATGAACTTTATTTTTGATTATACATTTTGCACTGTGTTGATATCAACTTTTATACTTTTTTACATATATTTATTAGATTTTTTCATGAGAGATAGCAGTGCTGCACTATTTATAAATAATTAAAATATCTATACATATATTTGTTACAGTAATCAATTTTGATGACAGATATGGATGAACACACTCTTACTACACATATGTTATGTCTACCCTGTATGTGCTCCTTTGCGTGTCTCTCCTGGTTCCACTTCCACAGCTCCCGGGCCAGACGCACCTGTCCGCCACCTGATGGGAATGTTTCTATGGTATCCTGGCTCAGCCGATTTGTACTTTTGGGGTCCCTTACAGGGTCCCTCTTGTTCTGTAAGACACTGTTTACCATCACGATTCATATTCTATTTTATAGACATGCTTTATGCACATCCACTCCTGAAGAAGTGAGCGTTGAATTTTAAGATACCTTTCAATGTAGCACCAATATTTTAAAAAGGGCCAAGATACATCACTGGGAAATACAGACCAGTTAGCCTAACATCAATTGTATGCAAGCTCTTGGAGGGGATGATAAGGGACTATATACATGATTTTAGTAATGAGAACAATATCATTAGCAGTAATCAGCATGGATTCATGAAGAATTGTTCTTGTCAAACCAATCTATTAACCTTCTATGAGGAGGTGAGCTGCCAACTAGATAAAGGAAGGCCGTAGACGTGGTGTGTCTGAATTTTGAAAAACCTTTAAGCATGTATCACACATCTCAGTCATTACCAATCCACTTGGCATTTCTGTATATGCATTTGATGTATTATGATAACAACCTTATCTACCTGGTACTAAATCTATAACGTATGTTTACTCCATATGCAATGGCCACGTGTGTTCACCTCATTTAAAGTCCCAGGGCTTTTTATGTTTTGTTTGTATATGTATTATTACAGGGATAGAGGTGTGTCACTGAGGCAGTTTTCAGCCATTTTAGTGCTAGAAATATTAGAAAGTGAATAAATTCTGCGCTTGTCCCAAAAATATTAAAACTAGTATGTGAATATATATGCAGCAAACTTATAGAATTAAATACTTAATTCGAAAAAAATATACATAAACAAAAAAAGTTGCGCAACGTTTTTTGTTTATGCATAGTGCTAGAAATAGCCTCTAAATAACGCCTGAATGCCGCCTCCCTTTAATTTCAGTGTGACTTTTCACACTGGGGCGATGCGCTTGCGGGACGTTCTGAAAAGTTTTGCAAGCAGCATCTTTGGGATGGTTTGGGAGTACTGTATACAGTGCTTCCAAAACACCGTGCCTATTGAAATTAATGGGGAGTGCTTCCAGAGCGCCTGAAAAGTGATTCAGAAGCATCGCAACACAAGTGAATTTAACCCCTTCTTTGGCCATTAGCGGGGGATAAAAGTGATGCAAAAACAAGTAAGCTTTAGCGCTAATGCTCGGCGGTCCAAGTGTGAAGGTAGCCTTAGAGAGTCATAGGAGTTGATTTACTAAATCTGGAGAGTGAAAACTCTGGTGCAGCTGTGCTTGGTAGCTAATCAGCTTCTAACTCCGTCTTGTCTATTTAGCCCAGGTTCACACTGGGCTGAGGGAGTGAAGCCGTGCGAGTTCAGCTGAACTTGCATGATTTCACTCCCGCTTGTCAGTCCCGGTTTCGGACGCGATTTCAGAGACATCTGTGCAGGAACTACTTTTTGAAATCAGTGCAGCGCCACAGATGCGGCGTCGTACCGATTAAGATGGTGCCATTGCCGACAATTGCCGGCAAATGCCGCCAATTTGAGATGCGATATGACATGTTAAATCGCATCTCAAATCGTACCAATATGAACCAGGGCTTAAGCTTTGACAAAAAAACTGAAAGCTGATTGGTTTCAATGCAGAGCTGCATCAGATCATGCACTCTCCAGTTTTAGTAAATCAACGCCAGTGAGTTTTAGAGGTAAAGATGGGCAGAGGTTCACCAATCTGTGAAGAGCTGCATCTAAAAATTTACAAACAATTTCAGAATAATGTTCCTCAATGTAAAACTGCAAAGAATTTAAATATATCATCATCTGCTGTACATAATTTCATCAAGAGATTCAGAGAATCTGGTGAAATCTCAGTGGGACAAGGCCAAAGCGCAATAATTGATGCCCATGATCTTCGGCCCCTCAGACGGCACTGCATTAAAAGCAGACATGATTCTTTGATGGACGTCACTGCATGGGCTCAGGAATATTTCACTGTCTGTGAACACAGTTCACTGTACCATCCAAAAATGCAAGATAAAGCTCTATCATACAAAGAAGAAGACATATTTGAACATGATCTAGAAACGCCACTGTCTTCTCTGGGCCAAAGCTCATTTAAAAATGGTCAGTTGCAAAGTGGAAAACTGTTCTGTGGTCAGATAAATCAAAATTTTACATTCTTCTTGGAAACCATGGATGTCATATCCCCCCAGCTAAAAGAGGAGAAGGACCTTCTGGCTTGTTATTAGCGCTCAGTTCAAAAGCCTACACCTCTGATGGGATGGGGGTGCCTTAATGTGTATTGAATGGGTAGCTTGAAAATCTGGAAAGGCATCATCAATGCTAAAAGATATATTCAGGTTTTAGAGCAGCATATGTTCTCATTCAGACAACGCCTTTTTCAGGGAAGGCCTTACATATTTCAGCAGGACAATGTTAGCTGCATACTGTATCTATGACAAAAGCATGGCTTTGTAGTAGAAGAGCACAGGTAATTAACTGGCCTGCCTGCAGTCCAGACCTTTCACCAATTGAAAACTGAAGCAAAAAATCAGACAAAGAAAAAAATATGACAATGAAGACCCAACATTGATGAGCAGTTAAAATTCTTTACCAGGCAAGAATGGGACAACATTCCTCTCCTAAAACTTCAGCAACTGGTCTCCTCCGTTTCTAGACATTTACAGTGTTGTTAAAAGTAGTGGGGATACTACACTGTGGTAAACATGGGCCTGTCCTAACTTTTTTGAGAGGTGTTGCTGCCACAAATTTCAAAGTTTCCTTTTTTTTCCTTCTTAAAATAGTACATTTTCTCTGTTTAAACATGTGATATGTTTTCTAATTTATATTGTGAATACAATATAGGTTTATGATATTTGCAAATCATTGCATTCTGCTTTTATGTAGATTTTACACAGCGTCCTAACTTTTTTGGAATTGGGGTTGTTTATTATGTTTTATTATTAGTTTATTATGTATAACATAATGTATAGAATGATGAATTCAGCGGTATGTGCCATAGAGCCCCTTATATTGTTGGTCAGCAGGAGGAAATATTGGCCAACATCTGTGGTCAATGGGAGGAATGAAATGGCTTTCATAAAAGCAGAAAAGCAAAAAAATGCTTGCCATTGATAGATCGGGGGAGAACAAATGTCTGATGTCAGTGGTCAGGGGGACCACTGACAAAGGTGTGTTGGTGAACAGGAGAAGGGAAAATTCCCAGTATCAGTGGTAAGTGGAAGGAATTTTTTTTAGCATTGATGATTAGGGGGAGGAAGAAAATGCTTGGCATTGTTGATCAATGGAGAAGAGAATGTCCCAGTGGGGGGAGAGGAAGCATTGGGGCTCAGTCAGGGAAGAGGGGGGACATTAATGCTCTGTGGGGGGAGGGGCACCCGGTACCCAGTACTTTGTGGGTGAGAGAGGTCACTGATGCTCTGCAGAGGGAGAGGGTGGCACTGGAGCTTGGTGAGGTTAAGATCCAGATCATTGGTGTTCAGTGAATGGTTTATCTGTTGAAGCTCTGCTTGCCACGTTGCTGCCTCCCTCTACAGGAGTTCACTCCCTCCAATACAGTAAGTATTTCTTCACCCAGCCAATGGGTAGAACACAACCCAGATCCATGGGCTGATAGGACTGTTGGGAGGTATGCTTCAATTATTCAAAAGTATAAAAAGCAAACTCCTGTTCATTTTGATTACCCAGTCATGTGCAACTGGTTTTCACATGATTGGATAATTGCAGTGAAAATTCTTGCAATTTTTCATATGAAAATTTTGAACTCCTTTAAGATTGTGGCATCCGTGCTATGCAAGTTTGTCTATTTACTAACTGTTTTAAGTGTCCATAAAGGCCATATTTTATTCATAAGCAAAGGCACATTTTCAGCCTTAGTTTGTAAAATAAATGTAGATATTTGCAACTACTGTTGACTACTTGGTAACCTGTGTTATTTTGGCATTGTTACCTATGACACGTTTTGCAGCTTAAGATGATTACTGAAATAACGTCTCTCAAGCAAGAGATATGAACAAAGATTTAAACAAAGAATAATCTCCATGTTCTGTATGTAATATCAATAATGGAATAAATGTGTTTCTGAGCATTTTTTTTAGTCCAAAAAAGCCACAAGGCATTTGGATGTGGCACGAGGAGTCTGGTAAATTGTCGGATTCCCAGGGGGCAGCTGTAATGCAATATGTTGTCTTGTGTGTAGGTTCAAATGACCAATAAAAGGCTGCTAGACTTTCACTGCCTGGCTCTCTCCTTTGGATATAAATCATTTTATAGATCACATATGACATTAGAAATCAGGGATGGGCTTGGTTTAAAATTAAAAGACAAATCACCAGTCATATAATATCAGGCAATTATTTCTATATGTAATTTATATACATTGAAAATGGAATACACAAACTACAGATGACGTTATTATTGCATCTGTCCAAAAAAAAATATATATACAGTATATATACTCGATAGTGTGTGTGTATATGTATGTACAGTATCTCACAAAAGTGAATACACGGCTCACATTTTTGTAAATAATTTATTATATCGTTTTATGTAACAACACTAAAGAAATTACACTTTGCTATGATGTAAAGTATTGAGTGTACAGCTTGTATAACAGTGTAAATTAGCTGTCACATCAAAAAAACTCAACACACAGATTAATGTCTAAACCACTGGCAACAAAAGTGAGTAAGTGAGTACACTCGTAGGGGAAAATGTCCAAATTTGGCCCAATTAGCCATTTTCCCTCCACATTGTCATGTGACTTGTTAGTGTTACACGGTCTAAGATGTGAATGGGGAGCAGGTGTGTTAAATGTGGTGTTATCGCTCTCACTCTCCCATACTGGTCCCTGGAAGTTCAACATGGCAAAGAACTCTCTGAAGATCTGAAAAAAGAATTGTTGCTCTACATAAAGATGGCCTAGGCTATGAGAAGAGTACCAAGACCCTGAAACTGAGCTGCAGCATGGTGGCCAAGACCATACAGCGGTTTAACAGGACAGGACAGATTCCACATGGTCAACCAAAAAAAGTTGAGTGCACATGCTCAGCATCATACCCAGAGGTTCGGAAGGCGTGCACCAATGTGCAAGTGAGGGGGGGACCTTGGCAGCTACATATAGCGGCATGTGACATCTGGTAAGCATCCCCATGATTAAATCAGTATGATGAAACATGTCGGGGCGTGGGTACTAAGTTACAACCGCATACCTTAAACTGAACTGGTCGGGCGTGGAACGGTCCATCTGTCACCAACATAGTCATCTGAAGAGCGACTCCAGTACACCTTCATAGGGCTGTGAGTAAACCTGGGCTATTTGTTGGTCCGCCGTGACCACTGGTTCACCTGGAGGAAAATTTTCGTTTGTGTTTACACCGTGTGATGTTTGGATTTAATCACTGCTTATGACAAGAGTCATTTTTGTGAGTGCATCTATTGGGAGATTTTTAGTGTTTTTATTAAAAGTTGTGTTGCAATATCACACTATTGTGCTCTCTCTCTTCATTATACATGTGGCTGTCATCTTGGAGTTTTTCCTTTTTCCAACGGATCTCCATTTATTTAACTGAGTGCTCCAGTTTCCAAAGAGGGAGTTCCATCAATTAAACTGAGTGGTTCAGTTAAAAAGCCTGTGTGCCTTAACACGAGAGTGTCAGGCCATTTATTGTGGTGAGTTTGCATTCTGATGGGTGGTGGAATCACGCAGTCACTGTGGTGTGGTGAAAGCACTGTCTGAAGATCGTGAAGGGATTTCTTCTGTTCTCCATTTATGAACTTCATTTACGTTCACACAATCAGTTTATGGATTTTTTTTGCCAACCTGTTATTTTGGGTGTATTATTGACACCTATTTTTTGACACTGATATATTGTTTCACATAGAGGGTGGATCACTCATTATTTTTCACTTAATAGTCTAGCAATATTATATGTGTGTTTTTTTATTTGATTCTCTTGAGCGCTGCTTAATATCACATTTGATACCTTTTTTCACATCAGGTAGCACTGTATTTGCATATTACATTTTGATTGTTTAACTTTTAGAGCAGCAGCTCACATATATTTATTTATTAATTTATTTATTTATATTATCAATATCACTATATTTTCTTTGGAAAATAGACATATGAGTGCTGCCAGCATTTCTGTAGAGGTTGAAGGGGTGGGGGTCAGCCTGTCAGTGCTCAGACCATACGCCGCACACTGCATCAAATTGGTCTGCATTTCCATCATCCCAGAAGGAAGCCTCTTCTAAAGATGATGCACAAGAAAGCCTGCAAACAGTTATTTGGTTCAGATGGTGTCAATTGTGTGTGGAGGCAACCAGGTGAGGAGTACAAAGACAAGTGTGTCTTGCCTACAGTCAAGCATGGTGGTGGGAGTGTCATGGTCTGGGGCTGCAGGGCAGTATTCCAACATGATAATGACCCAAAACACAACTCTAAAGCCCCATACACACAATTGGTTTTCCTGCCAGGAAAACTGCCAAGAGAGCTTTTGGCCGGGAAAACCGGACACGTGTATGCTTCCTCGCAGTTTTCCCAACAGGAAAACTGCCAGGAATCCCGGCGGGAAAAAAGAGAACCTGCTCTCTATTTTCCTGTTGCCATTCCCGGCAGTTTTAAACCCGGCAGTTTTCCTATAGGGAAACACTGTGAGGGAGCATACACATGGCCGGGATTCCCAGCCAAAGCTCTCCCCGCAGTTTTCCCCACAGGAAAACCTCTCGTGTGTACACAGGGAAAGTTACCGAGCAGGTTTTCCTGTCCGGATTCCAGGTGGACTTTATACCGCCAGGAATCCCGGTCATGTGTACAGGGCTTAAGAGGACCACTGCATTGCTAAAGAAGCTGAGGGTAAAGGTGATGGACTGGCCAGGCATGTCTCCAGACCTAAACCATACTGAGCATCTGTGGGGCATCCTCAAATGGAAGGTGGAGAAGCACAAGGTCTCCTACATTCACCAGCTCCCTGATGTCATCATGAACGAGTGGAAGAGGACTCCAGTGGCAACATGTGAAGCTCTGGTGAACTCAAGAAGGTTAAAGCAGTGCTGGAAAAAAATGGTGGGCACACAAAATATTAACACTTTGGGTCAAATTTTGACATTTTCACTCAGGGGTGTACTCACTTTTGTTGCCAGCAGTTTAGACATGAATGGCTGTGTGTTGAGTTATTTTGAGGGGACAGCAAATTTACACTGTTATACAAGCTGTACACTCACTATTTTACATTTGAGCAAACTGTAATTTCTTCAGTGTTGTCACATGAAAAGATTATTAAATATTTACAAACCGAAGGAGGTGACCCTCTTGTGGGGTACGAGATTTATTGTGGGGTGGGCTTATGCAATGAATATCCCCAGTGACAGTGAGACCTGTCTTCTTGTTTTCTATGGGGTGATGGGTGCTAGCAATGCTGTTACCATATCCCTCTTGCAATGCTGATTGCGTTGACTGCCTGAACGTCTGACCTGTATATGAGCTGTGAAACTTTTTCCCCTTTTTTATTTTTCCTGTGATATCAATTATTTTCTTTTTTAGGGAGAAAATAATTGGAGAAAATAATTGGTTGTGATATGTACAGCACTAGGTATGACAATAATCTTGTTTGGATACAGCATATTTTGTTTTGTAACCTTTTGTGCGAGAAGAGATTTGTGTTAGGATACAGCCTGCATCCAGTATTTTTTTTTTATGCCGCACAATGTATTGAGTATGTTTGTAATCTTTCCCGTGATCAAGTCTATCCGAAGACGAAACGTTGGGAGGTTGGCGTGCTGACGTCACCGCGTATTGAGGACGTGCCTCGTTTGTTTGTTCGCCGGCCGGCTACAATTTGTCCTTGCTGTTTTTACACATTTTAACTGTAAGTGTTCTACTTTTTTTACCTCCGTGCAGTCCTCCTTCACTTACCTCATCCTTCCGTTTTGCTTTTAAATGTCCTTATTTCTTCTGAGAAATCCTCACTTCCTGTTCTTCTGTCTGTAACTACACACAGTAATGCAAGGCTTTCTCCCTGGTGTGGAGTGTCGTGCTTGCCCCCTCCCTTGCACAAGAGACTCTCTGTAGTCCAAGGAAAGGTGCAAGCATGAGACTCCACACCAGGGAAAAAGCCTTGCATCACTGTGTGGAGTTACAGACAGAAGAACAGGAAGTGAGGATTTCTCAGAAGAAATAAGGACATTTAAAAGCAAAATGGAAGGATGAGGTAAGGTAAGGAAGCTATTTTGGAAAAAAAAAATTACCTTTACAACCCCTTTAAGTTTTTTCACCTTAATGCATTCTATGCATTAAAGTGGAGTTCCACCCATAAATATAACATTACATCAGTAGTTTTAAAAAAATGTCATTAGTCCTTTACAATTTTTTTTTTTTTTTTTTAGATGCCTTCAAAGTGTTGTTGCTAAGCAGAATAGTTAATCTTCCCACTTCCTGCACCTAGGTGCTTAATGCTTCCTAACCTACACCGCACAGACTCCTGGGAATGTAGTGGGTGTAACTTTCCAGGAGTCTGTGCATTCCCCAGTCTCAAAGAATCATGTGACTTGGACAGCACAGGTGCTGAAACCTGATCTGACACTGCTTGTGCAGCACTGAGCATGTGCGAGATCTGCAAGGCTGAAATCCAGGAAGTCATACAGTCTGGCTTCATGATGCCCACACTTAAGATGGCCCCAGTCAATTTCTATTTTATAAAGTGTCTAAATGCTGTAACAACCTAACAAAACGGACCTTAGTTTACAGACTAACTTTACTAGAATACATTAAGCTTGTGTATTACAGGGGTATTTATATTTAAAAAGTGAAATTGTGGCCGGAACTCTGCTTTAAGATGAAAAACCTTCTCTGCTGCAGACCTGAGACCATCCGATCCAGCCTTATGCACGTGCGTAGCCGCTCCCGCCCCTGTCTCTCTCCTCATTGGACAGATTGAAAGCAGCAGGAGCGATTGAATCCCATTACTGTCAATCAAATCTGGTGACACGGGACTGGGTGGAAGAGGCCAAGTCCAGCTGTCTATGCCAATGGACGCAGCAGTAGACCTCAGGAGTGGACCTCGGGAGCGAGCATGCACGGGTGGCATCAGGGAAAGCATAAGGCAAGGTCCATAAAGACATGGATGAGCGAGTTTGGGGTGGAGAACTTTGACTGGCCTGCACAGAGTCCTGACCTCAACCCGATAGAACACGTTTGGGATGAATTTGAGTGGAGACTGTGAGCCAGGCCTTCTTGTTCAACATCGTGCCTGACCTCACAAATGTGCTTCTGGAAGAATGGTCAAACATTCCCATAGACACACTCCTAAACCTTGTGGACAGCCTTCCCAGAAGAGTTGAAGTTGTTATAGCTGCAAAGGGTGGGCCAACTCAATATGGAACCCTACGGACTAAGACTGGATTCACACCTGTGCAGTTTTATTGCTTTTTGCATTATGTAGATTTGCACTACAGCCCATTTAACATGGTTTCCTATGGAACATGTTATGTAGTGCAAATCTGCAAAATGCAAAAAGCACGAAGAACTACATAGGTGTGAATGCAGCCTAAAGCCTCGTACACACGACCGAGGAACTCGACGGGCGAAACACATCGTTTTCCTCGTCGAGTTCCTTGTTAGGCTGTCGAGGAACTCGACAAGGCAAGTTTCTCCATTCCCGTCGAAGAAAAAGAAGACATGCTCTCTTTTTGGCTCAACGGGATCCTCGACAGTTTCCTTGTCGAAAAATGTACACACGACCGGTTTCCTCGGCAAAAAAAAAATCCCAGCAAGTTTCTTGCTGGTTTTTGCCGAGAAACTCGGTCGTGTGTACGAGGCCTAAGGCCGCGTACACACGATCGGTCCATCCGATGAAAACGGACTGATGGATTTTTCCATCGGTTAACCGATGAAGCTGACTGATGGTCAGTCGCACCTACACACCATTGGTTAAAAAAACGATCGTGTCAGAACGCGGACACGTAAACCACGTACAACGGCACTATAAAGGGGAAGTTCAAATCCAATGGCGCCACCCTTGGGGCTGCTTTAGCTGATTTTGTGTAAGTAAAAGACGTTTCGCGCTTTTCTGTCTGTTACAGCGTGATGAATGTGCTATCTCCATAACGGCCGCTAGTTTTACCAGAACGAGCGCTCCCGTCCCATAATTTAGTCTGAGAATGCGTGGATTTTTAACCGATGGTCGTGCCTACTAACGATCGTTTTTTTTCTATCGGTTAGGAATCCATCAGTTAAATTTAAAACAAGTTGGCTTTTTTTGAACTGATGGTTAAATAACCGATGGCGCCCACACACGATCGGTCCATCAGACTGTTCTCATCGGTTTAACCGATCGTGTGTACGCGGCCTAAGACTGGGATGCCATTTAAGTTCATGTTTGTGTAAAGGCAGGCGTCCCAATACTGTTGGGAATATATAGGTAGATTCAGGTACGTTGGCGTAACTTTGCGGCGGCGTAGCTTAAGGAATTGAAGCTACGCCGCCGTAAGTTAGCGAGGCAAGTACATGATTCACAATGTACTTGCCTGCTAAGTTACGTCGGCGTAGCCTGAATCGGCGGGCGTAAGGGCGCCTAATTCAAATGTGTTTGAGGGGGGCGTGTTTTATGATAATGGTGCTTGACCTCACGTTTTTTACGTTTTTTTTTACTGCGCAAATGCGCCGGGTGCCTACATTTCCCAGTGTGCATTGTGGCTAAGTACGCCGCACGGGCCTATTGATTTTGCAGTGGACTTAAACAATGTAAATCCCGATTCACGGACGACTTACGTAAACGACGTAAAAAATTCGAATTTCGACGCGGGAACGGCGGCCATACTTGACATTACTATTCAAATAAGGCCTAGCTCTAACTTTACGCGGCCTATCTCTTATGTAAATGGCGTAAAAGTACTGCGTCGGCCGGGCGTACGTTCGTGAATCGACATATCTCCTCATTTACATATTCTACGCCGACCGCAATGGAAGCGCCACCTAGCGGCCATCCAAAATATTGCAATCTAAGATAGGACGGCGCAAGCCGTCGTATCTTAGATATGTTTAAGCGTATCTCTGTTTGAGCATACACTTAAACATAAGTCGACGTAGATTCTGAGTTAGGTCGGCTTATCTACTGATAAGTCGGCCTAACTCTTACTGAATCTACCTAATAATGTATGTAGACAGGATGTGGCTGCAAAGATATTAGCAGCACTGACATGCAACAAAGCATGAAAAAGTTGGAAATGTATTATACAAAAAAAAGGCAGTCGTTTATCATATAAAGTACTTCAGCAAACAAAATGCCATTCGGTTAACATCTAGATTACACAAAAAGAAAAAAAAAAGACAAGGCTTCTTTAAATAAGTGCTTATCGGCATTATACAAGCACAGCGCTGTCTCCTGTAGAATATACAGTGAGCTCTGTGCTGGAGTGCTTTATGAATCATAAATGATGTGCCTTTTACAGCATCCATCAGACTGCACTGAATAGAGAATGTGGTTTCTCTGCAAGATTTCCTGCCCTTCAGAGAGGCTGTAATATGCCGCAGCTCTCTACAACTGGGCAGCTGCAGAAGAATTTTTTTTTCTAAGGTGGATTTTGTCATTCCTGGACCATATTGTCAAACTATCCACACTGTGATGTATCAATGTGAATCAAGTCCTAGGGGATGCAGAGTAACACATTAAGCACAAGGCTTATTTTTATTCTTTGCATTTTGCAAATCGAATCTTCCTGTATATTACACCATCCCCCCACTGAAACAATTGCAAGTACAGAGACTTGACACAGCAGTCATTACGTATTCATTTTCTGCAGAATAACTGCGTCAGGATATTTCTCTCAGCGCTACACTGTGTAACTGAAAAATCACTATTATTTAAAGGTATACTCCGCTTTCAATAAAAATCAATGTAATACACAAAAACTGGAGAGTGCAAAATCTGGTGCAGCTGTGCATTGTAGTCAATCAGCTTGTAACTTTAGCTTGTTCAATTAAAGTGTTACTACAGTAATTCCACAACAGTAAAATTAGGGGTTGATTCACGTAGAATGGCGCCACTTTGTGCGGGCGTAACGTATCCTATTTACTTTACGCCTCCCCAACTTTTACAGGCAAGTGCCGTATTCTCCAAAAAAAAATTGCGGCGGCGTAGCGTAAATAGGCCGGCGTAAGCCCGCCTAATTCAAATTGTGAAGAGGTGGGCGTGTGTTATGTAAATCAGGCTTGACCCGACGTGATTGACGTTTTTCCCGAACGGCGCATGCGCTGTCCGTGGAATTTCCCAGTGTGCATTGCTCCAAAGTACGCCGCAAGGACGTCATTGGTTTCGACGTGAACGTAAATGTCATCCAGCCTCATTCACAGACGACTTACGCAAACGACGTAACGACGTAACGATGCCACCATATAGCAGGGGTAACAATACGCCGGGAAAAGCCTAACGTAAACGTCGTATCTGTACTGCGTCGGCCGGGCGTACATTCGTGAATTTGCGTATCTAGCTGATTTACATATTTTGACGCGTAAATCAGCGTACACGCCCCTAGCGGCCAGCGTAAATATGCAGTTACGATCCGACGGCGAAAGAGACTTACGCCTGTCGGATCTAATAGATATCTATGCGTAACTAATTCTAAGAATCAGGCGCATAGATACGACCGGCCGGAATCAGAGATACGACGGCGTATCTGGAGATACGCCATCGTATCTCCACTGAGAATCTGGCCCTTAGTCTATAATATGCAGTAAAGCATGCTTGGTATGTATATACACTGTAAAACCTAAGGGATTAATCCTCCGCATTGTGTAAAAAGGCTGTTTGATCCTGTCTTCTCTTCTTCTTTCACTGTCCCCAATCTATCTGCTGATAGAACAGAGCCTTGGGGGCAAGCTGCGCATGCTCAGTTTGGTGTGTATTGCTAGATTCTTTTATTTTTTTGGAAGGGTGAATATGATCAGCACAGGGCCAATCAGCACTGTCCGGGGACCTGCATCCTCATAGGAAAATCAGGTGAGAATGAAAACTCCTCCTACAAGCTTTAACCAGACACTGATAAAAGTCACAAGACTGCTATATGCTGCTGATGAGAAAAGGTATTTATCAGTTTATATTTACTAAAATAATTCAATTTCCATGTTCTGTGTATTGTGGAGACCAGATATAGTGAATGCAGGGAACTGGGTTTAGTAACTAGCTTTGACAATAAATCCCGGAAGCTGATTGATTTCTGTCCACAGATGCACCAGATTTAGCATTCTCCAGTTTTAGTAAAGGAACCCTGTAATGTTGCATTTTAGTATAGCAATATTATGAAAAGTACCTTTCTAAATTAAATGGATGCCAACAATAACTTTCTTCAGGGCTCAATCACATGGGTGTAACTATTTCATAACATAAACCCAGGGCTTGGTGGAAGAAACTGACAGTAAGATCCTGCATTTTTATTTGCAACACTTACTTGCATCCAGTGGTATAGCATACATGGGCCTTTTTGTCCACTAATTCCTTGTACACACGATCGGAATTTCTAAAGAAAAAAGACAGACGAAATTTTTTCATTGGATATTCCGACCGTGTGTGGGCCCCATCTGACTTTTTTCCGTTGAAGTTTCGAAATTCCGATCGTCTGTGTGGAACTCCGACGGAGAAAAAAACATGCATGCCCAGAATCAAGTCAACGCATGCTCAGAAGCATTGAACTTCATTTTTCCCGGCTCTTCGTAGTTTTTTACGTCAGCGCGTTTTGGCCAGTCGGAATTTGGTCTGACAGTGTGTATGCAAGACAGCTTCAACGGAATTCCAACGGAAAATTCCATCTGATTTTATCTCATTGGAAATTCCGATTGTGTGTACAGGGCATAACAGTTTTAATAATGTGTAGTCACAACGCCTGTATCACTGAGTAAACACTATTGATAGACCCCTGGCACCTATCATCTTTGCTTGCTATGATGCAGATGACTCCTGACGATTAGCACCATTCGTTGCTAGGACGCAGGTGGTTCCATTTGCCTATTGTCCTAGGTTGCTAGGACACAGGCAGTTCTTGACCCCTAGCATCTTTGGTTGCTATGATGCAGGTGGCTTCTGGTGCCTAGCACCTACATTGCTAGGATGCAGGTGGTTCCTCTTGCCTAATGTCTTAGGTTGCTAGTGTGTTTGGTTGCTAGGACACAGGCAGTTCTTGACCTCTATTGTCTTTGGTTGCTAAAGCACAGGTGACTTCTTCCAACTAGCGTCCTAGGTTGCTATGATGCAGTCGGCTAGCAGTGGCCAAAACTCTTTAAAACTGTATAGATGTAAACATTACGTTTTTATGTTTAAATGCGTCCAACATAAATAACGCAAAAATGTAGGGCTTCCCCCACTCCCCCTCTTTTTTTTCTATTTCTTGCTCTTCTACCCCACTTTTGTCCTCTCTCTCCCCCTTCTTCTCACATCTCATCCACTTTCTATCTTTCGCTCTCACCGATCGATTTAAAAAAGAGAATACAAACCCTTACATACAACACATATGCCCCTCCTTTCATGCCACACACATATCCTACCTACTGTAAACACCTCCCCATGACGAGATCTGCCCCATTAAACTCATTCACACTCAAGGGCAACTAAATGTGATTTATCCCATCTCAATCAAATAAGGCATTAACCCTGAATCACATAAGTTAATCTGACTAAACATTACATTTTAGTAAAGAATCACCCACCCCACTAAGGGGAATCAGACTAGTTTCACTTATCTCAGGTTATGCATTGTTTATTGACTCCCCTCTGTAATTTGACTTTGTTTTACCAACTGTCATTGTACAACAACTGTTTGAACTAGTTGTATGTTATTCTTCTACTTAAATAAATAAAACTTGTATGGGGAAAAAAATTACCACTGAAAGAGATACAAAAAATAAAAATAAATTAGAGCTTGTTTGTGCTCCTGTATGCAGTGCAACATTATGGCCCTGGATGTAGCTGTCTGAATGGGTCCATAGACTTATATGCTGCCGCATGCAGATGCTTACAAAACTGTATGCTATATGCATACATTTTTAATGCCTGTGTGAATGAGCCTACTGTCAATAAATAAATAAACATATATCTCTTCTTTGCATTGCCATGTTGAACTTCCAGTGACCAGTATGAGAAAGTAAGAGCGATAACACCAAATTTAACACACCTGCTCCCCATTCACACCTGATATCTTGTAACACTAATGAGTCACATGACACAGGGGAGGGAAAATGGCTAATTGGGCCCCATTTGGACATTTTCACTTAGGGGTGTACTCACTTTTGTTGCCAGCGGTTTGGACAATAATGGCTGTGTGTTGAGTTATTTTAGGGGACAGCAAATTTACACTGTTATACAAGCTGTACACTCACTATACATTGTAGCAAAGTGTCATTTATTCAGTGTTGTGGCACAGTTCAGTTGCAGGGACCCCTGATGAGTTGACTTGCAGGGCATAACACAATCCAGCTTGAGAGGACGAACGCTGATGCATCTGTGGAGCGGGGGGCTTCCTGGGGACGCTTGTACAGACGAATATACGGCAAATCAGGCCTATCTAGCTTATCTCTTGGTTCCTAACCTGCGACCACACGGCTACTTATCTAAATGGACGTTGGAAGCCTAGCCTGTTGCTACCCTGAGCTGTTTGCCGTTCCCTAGCCTAATACTAGCCCCAGCAGGGTGGGCCGTTTAGGCTCCAGCAGAGTGGGCCGTTTAGGCTCCAGCAGAGTGGGCCATTCAGGCTCCAGCAGAGTGGGCAGTTCAGGCTCCAGAAGGGTGGGCCGCTCAGGCTCCAGAAGGGTGAGCCGCTCAGGCTCCAACACGATGGGCCATTCAGGCTCCAGCATGGTGGGGCGTTCAGGCTCCAGAAGGGTGGGCCGTTCAGGCTCCAGCAGAGTGAGCCATTCAGGCTCCAGCAGAGTGGGACTTCAGACTCCAGCAGAGTGGGCCATTCAGGCTCCAGCAGAGTGGACCATTCAGGCTCCAGAAGGGTGAGCCTTTTAGGCTCCAGCAGGGTGGGCCATTCAGGCTCCAGAAAGATGGACCATTCAGGCTCCAGCAGAGTTGGCCCTTCAAGCTCCAGCAGAGTGGGCAGTCCATGTTCCAGAAGAGTGGGTCGTTGAGGCTCCAGAAGGGTGGGCCATTCAGGCTCCAGAAGGGTGAGCCGTTCAGGCTCCAGAAGAGTGCGACACTCACGTTCAGACTCCAGAAGTGTGTGACACTCATTTTCAAACTCCAAAAGAGTGTGACGCTCACATTCAGACTCCAGAAAAGTGTGACGTTCACGTTCAGACTACAGAAGAGTGTGACGCTCATGTTCAGACTACAGAAGAATGTGACGCTTATGTTCAGACTACAGAAGAGTGTGATGCTCATGTTCAGACTCCAGAAGAGTGTGACGCTAACGTTGAAGCTCCAGCAGAGTGTGACGCTCATGTGCAAACTCCAGTAGAGTGTGCTTTGCACATTGGGAATGTACCAGACCTTGAGACTCCACCAAAATGCCAGGGGAACCATGGAAACATCTCCTCTGGTAAAGATGGGGGCAAGGTTAAAGAAAGGATAAGCAGATACTGGCTGTAGGGGATTTAATTATTAGAGGGACAGAAAGGGCAATCTGTCATAAAGACCGTGAACTCCGATAAGTATGTTGTTTACCAGGCGCTGGGGTCCGGGGCATTGCAGATCGGATGGACAGATTGCTGCATGGGGCTGGGGAGGACACAGCTGTCTTGGTACATATTGGTACCCATGACAAAGTTAGCGGAAGATGGAGCATCCTACAAAATGATTTCAGGGACTTAGGGGCTATGTTAAAGCAAAGAACCTCCAAGGCAGCATTTTCAGAAATACTGCCTGTACCTCAAGCCAAACCAGAAGGGCAGCAGGAACGTAGGGAGTTTAATAAGTGGCTGAGGAACTGGTGCAGAGAAGAGGAGTTTGGCTTCTAGGAGAACTGGTCTGACTTTGCGGTCGGTTACCGGCTCTATAGCAGGGATGGACTGCACTTAAATGGGAGGGGTGCATCGTTTTTGGGAGCGAAGATTGCCAACAAGTTGGAAGAAATTTAAAATTAGATGGTGGGGAGGAGAGATCAAAGGAAGACAAGGAACACGAGATATAGGATCTCTGAGTCAAGCCATCATCACTGGAGTGCCCTCTCATTGCTCTATGGTAGAATTTTCATTAGCATCGGCCTCCAAGAAAGCAATATCACCTGCTCTGTTCATAAATGGCCCCACCCACCCATTATAGACTCCACCCACTCCGTTCCAACCTTTTTTGGATAATATATACATATATAGAATAACAAAAATATTTTTAATGAAGAAATATGAATGACATCAAAAATATAAGGCAGTCATGGTAACAGTTTTGGGCCTCATGCCTATGATAAGCATGAGGTTTTGAGGAAGGTCGTGATCTGTACTAGCCCGAAACTGTTACCATGACTGCCTTATCTTTTTGATGTCATTCATATTTCTTCACTAAAAACATTTGTGTAGCAATCCGACTCGATTTATTTTATATTATAAGCCCTTGGAAAGGCTTGATTGCTATTGCACATACTGCTGTGACCAACGTGCAGCTCACCCTTTGAACATTCATCTATATATATGTATACATACACAATGACACACACACGCAATGACACACATATACACACAATGACACATTTTTTACAACAAATACCTACTGATCCTTTCTTTAGGGCCCATGTTCAGGTTCTTCCTCTTAAGACTATGCTCTGTCCCTGCCTCCCAGTTGTTCCCCCTTGTTGTCACCCTCCTACATAAGCTTCAGATGAAGACTACAAATGGGCAAATGGGCATTTTAACACACACATAACACAGACATGGTCCACCGCTGTCGGCATCTTAAAAACCAACCTGAAAAGAGACATGTAACCATTGCTGGATTGTACAGTATGTAGCCCCAAAGTGGCTACAAGGACTGCTACAGGAGATCAACAGATCTGAGTTGCAAACAAGCAAAATGGTAATTGTTTATGATACACAGTGCCTAAACAAACTATCATTCAGTTACAGTTTATATCTGCTCTTAAGTAGTTTGAAGCACAACCCCAAGATTTGTATGTATACTAAAGGTCATTTTTTTTATTTTTTAAATATAAAGGTATTATACTTACCTGCTTTGTGCAACGATATTACACAGAGCTGTCCCTACCTCCTCTCCTGGAAATCCCCTACTGCTTCTCCCTGCTACGGGTGCCTCCTTAGCAAGCTGGATGCTATGGGGGCAACCGTGCGTGTGTGCATCTGAGACAGGCTGTATACATCCATAGACACACACAGTGCTGTTAAGACATGCCCCCACTCCCTCCCCTCACAGGTGTTTGACTGACAGCAGCAGGAGTCAATGGCTCCAGCAGCTCTCAGTATGGCCAGTGATACCAGGAAGTAAGAGGAGTGGTGCTGCAGCCAGTACAGCGCTGGAGCAGTAATAGGAGTCAATGCGTACGACGTGAACGTAACTTACGCCCAATCCCATTCACGTACGACTTACGTAAACAACGTAAAATCCGACGGCAGTTCCGACGTCCATACCCTAAACGACTTAGACCAGCTTTTTGGTGGTTTAACCTTACCCCGGAAAAACGCCTTACGTAAACGACGTAGATTACAGCGACGGGCGCAAGTACGTTTGTGAATTGGCGTATCTTGCTCATCTACATATTCGACGTGTAAATCAACAGAAGCGCCCCTAGCGGCCAATGTAAATATGCACCCAAGATACAACGCCGTAGGAGACTTACGTCGGTCGTATCTTGCCACAATTCAGGCGTATCTGATTTAGAGAATCAGCGCATAGATACGACAGGGGAAATTTGGACTTACGACGGCGTATCAGTAGATACGTTGGCGCAAGTCTCTGTGAATCCGGGCCTACAATCTTATCGGTTGTTCCGGTATAGTCCCCATTTATAGGCAACAGGAATATTTTTCAGTTGGTACCTATCTTTTTTTCTCTCTTAGTTTTGGGATAAGGCGTGAATGTCTCTATTGTTTTATTATATTTTATTATTAGCTGAAATGCAGGCAAATATAAAACACCATTATTTACTATAGTCATGGAATCATTAAAAAAAAAAAATGTATTCTTACATTCAGCAGAGCTGGCAAAAGTATCCAAACTTGATTAATGACTTCAGTACCAGACTGTAATATCCCATTCATTACCAGGTCATGTTCAGTTTCAGTGCTGTTTTCTGTGCTGTTTTGCAGTTTTTCTTTGATAGTTTGATTGACAATTGCTTAGTCATCATGTAACACTGTACCCAAATGAATTGTATTTCATTGAGTCAGATAGATTTTGCATGGTATTAAATAACCATTTCTCTGTTTCTCGGTTTCTCTGACTTTCTGTAAAACATGATAAATAAAAATGGCAGCATAGTACAATCACTCCCAAAATTACCTCTTTTGGAAAGTAGACACTCCAAGGTGACCCCATTATGCCACAATTTTTAGAAGATGAAAAAACATGATGGGATTGAGCAGGTTAAAAGATGGAACTATGTAATGGTACACTTGATACAGAAACCCAATAGGTCATACACAGAAGGAAGAGTAGGTAAAGAGTTAATTACAGGTCACATACAGTGAGAGGATGCAAATATAGGGGTTAAAGAGGTTGTAAACCCTTACATATACCCATTGAAGTGACTAGCCTCAGGTGACACACAGAGATGAAACAGATCCTCCTGCATAAGTTGTATTTGTTTATCTGCAGCCATTCTCCTGTAGAGCCTTCTAAAACAACACAGATTAAAGCATCTTAACAGCTCTTGAAGGCAGGGGGCAGGATTTTTATGTCACACAATGTAGAGCTAGCTCTGGGAGCCGAGTGTTCCCAGAGCACAACAGGGGGGTGAGGACGGGAGGTGACGTCCTGCCCGCAGTCTGCCCGCAGACTGTGGCCGGAAGTGGGTGCAAATATCTGCACCCCTCTCCCCTCTGAAAGGTGTCAAATGTGACACCGGAGGGGGGGAGGGTTCCGATCAGCGGGAGTTCCACTTTAGGGTGGAGCTCCGCTTTAAATGATTGGACAAGGGTCCCCCCCCCCCAATTTTCTCTTATATTGGCTTTTAAAATTTAGAAATGCAGCAATTTAGAAATTGGATGAAAGGTTTAGCACTGAGAAACACTTTTTGAAAGATAAAAGTGCATTTTATATACAACTATAGAGATCAGACCAAAATGAGGGACAAATGAGGAGGAAAGAGGGACAGAGGGACATTGCTCCAAATCAGGGACAGTCTCTCAAAATCAGTTGGGAGCTATGCTATATATTTTAGGTCAGATTGTTTTTGCTTAATATATCATTCTTGCTGCATATTTGTTGCTAGTTCCAGCAAGTGCTTTTTCCATAAGAATATGGTAGGTAAAACGCAATTTACAAAAAATATTTATATATTTTTTTTAAACATTATTATTCTATATTGTTCATTAAAAGCATCTCTTTAAGGGCTCAAGCAAATGTATTTTGTGGCCACACATGGCAAAACGCATGCGTTAATATGCATTACTACAAGGCATGGCAAACCTTTTGTGTGTCGTGCCATGTGCTGCCAATCATTGTGAAAGGCACTCCAATGCATTGTACAGTACACACATACACATCCCACTCCCATCTTACTTATCTCACACTCCTTGTTCTGCTAATCTCTGGGGATATCTCCCCTAATCCCGGTCCTCCAGTATCTCACCCCCACACCGGCACCCTCCCTCCTCCAGCATCAGCCGCAATCTTCTCAATCTTATCTCGATCCCCCTGCTCCCAAAAACCATCCTCCCCTTCTCATGTGCCCTCTGGAATACCCGCTCTGTCTGCAATAAGCTTACTTCTGTCCATTCCCATGCCCTGATCACCCCAATACCTAAAAAGCCCTCACTGGATCCCACCAGCCTGAACGACCTAGTTAAGACCCATATCCTTGCTCCTGTTTGCGTCAAAACTTTTAGAACGCTTAGTCTACAACAGTCTTAGATCCTACCTCGCTGAGACCAACCTTCTTGACCCCTTACAGTCTGGCTTTCCCTTGCTACAATCCACTGAAACTGCCCTACTGAAACTCACTTATCACCTACTAACTGATAAAACCAATGGCCACTACTCCATACACATACTACTCGACCTCTCTGCAGCCTTTGATACTCTTGACCATCCACAATCCTCAAAAATTTAGACTCTCTTGGCCCTCAAGACTCTGTTTTCCCCTGGCCTTGGACCCCTTCTCTTCTCCATTTAAACCTCCTCCCTTGGTCTGTTAATAAACTCCTATGGCTTCCAGTACCACCTCTATGCTGACGACACACAAATCTGTCTCAATACTCCTCACCTCACTCCTTCAGTCTCCTCTTACATGACTAAATTACTAACTGACATATCAACATGTCACACCACTTCCTCAAACTCAATCTTTCTAAAACTGAGCATCTAATTTTTCCTCCCCCTGACTTCTCCATCAAGATCAATAATACAGCGAAATCAATTTTCATAAATACATACACATACCATCCACAACCCTCCCGCCTCCCTCCCTACCCTCCCTACCCTCCCACTAACCCTCTCTTCTACAATCAGTATGGTATAGCAAGAGGTTTTCTAGATCTTTACAAATTCAGGTATCGGGCCAACAGTATCCATCCATGCTTTCCATATTTTCTCAAATCTAATTCCATCACCCTTTCTTATGAAGGCTATTTTTCCCCTTATTGTCTGCTCTATTACAGAAGGCGACACAGGTTTTTTCCACTTCCAGGTAATCTCCTTCCTAGCCTGATATAAGCATCTAAGAATTGCAATACGTGTAGACGCTGATCCCACACTTTGTTCCAGATACCCCAATAAATACAGTATTGGATCCATCTGTAGACCCAATCCAAATATTAAATTGTTTTTGCCCAACACTCCTTTCCAATACAGTTTGGGACACCTCCAAAGCAAATGAATCAAATCTCCTGTTGTAGCTCTACACCTAGGGCAAAATGCATCTGGACTTCTCCCAAACTGAAATTATTTATTTGGTGTATAATATGTTCTATGAATAATGTAGAGTTGTGTACGTTTCTGGGCCGCTGAGAGGGACAGTAAGTCTATTGAGGCAACTATACCATTCCATTGGGCGTCTGTTCATTCACCCACATCTTCTTCCCATTTTACTCTGCTAGAAAGCTGAAGATCTCTTGCCAATACTTTAGAATATACAATTTTGAGATTAACCCTTTTAGGGAGATGGTATCTACTTCATTCTAATCTTTTTTCTTTGAATTGTATTGTTAATGCATGTTTAACTTGTAAATATTGATAGAAATTCTTATTTGAAAACCCAAATTCCTCTTTTAACTCCTAAAACGTCTTCACCTGTTCCCTTGCATATAGTTGTGATAATCTTACAACTCCTCTCTGTTTCCCATTTTTAAAAGTTATTTTAAACCCTTTTAACTCAGATCATTTTTTATTATCCCAAATAGGCGCACATTCTGTAAATCGTGTATATTGAAATATATTGATGGACTGTATTCCAGATTTTTAACAATAATTTTACCGAAAGTCATTGATTCTGCTCTCCCAATGAATTTGCTTCTAATGCTTTGATTGAAGATACATGTGGGGTACAGGCCAAAAATCCTCGTGAGCTATAGCTAGTAGTAACATTACCTACCTCCCATCCTCTTATCTGTTGCAGCTGAGCCGCTAAAAAATAACTCCAGGGGTGTGGGATTGCTAAGCTAATCTTTGGGCAACTGCAATGTTCGCAGTCGGATTCTGGCTTGTCCCTTCCTCCATATCAGATCTTTAAAGAGGCCCTCTATTTTCTTAAACCACTTACCAGGAATCCATATGGGTGAGTTTTGTAAGAGATATAAGTTGAGACAACCACACCATTTTAATCAGGCTACAATGGCCCACTATGGAGAAAGGGAAGCAGCTCCATGTTTTACATTTGCCATGAATGCTTTAATTAAGGGCTCCAAATTTTTGAGAATAAATAGATTAGGGTTCACCACTATATCTATAGACTATTACTAAGTATTTAAAGCTTTCTACTACCTGCAAGTGTCTAACACTCTCCGGCAGCTCACATTCCAGTTCATCAACTGGAAGAAGAACATATTTCTCCCAGTTGATGGCCAGCGCAGGGAACACACCAAATCTTTCTATGATGTCCATCGTTATTGTTAGTGATTGGTTCACATCTCCCAAAAACCTTGTCCGCAGATAGCGAAATCTATTCTTCATCTATGCCTCTCCTAAAGCCTTTTAACTCTCCAGTTGCTCTTATGGCTATGGCTAAATGTTCTAAAGCAGGGGTGACAATGGGCAGTTTTTGAATCAAATAATTTTTTGTATATTGGAAAAAAAAATGAAATAATACAACCATCAGTCCCTCCCCTCATGCCAAGGTACTTGGTGTAATCCTAGACTCTGACCTGTCCTTTCAGCCCCAAATCCAATCACTTTCCAAATTGTCCAGACTTCATCTCCTAAACATCTCCAAAATATGCCCCTTTCTAACCGTTGAGACCACTAAGCAACTTATTCTGTCTCTTGTTATTTCTCTTTGACCATCATTGGCCTACCTCTCTGAAAACTATCTGCTCCTCAGTCGAGAATACCGCTGCCAGACTCATCCAGTGTCTGCCACTACTCTCTGCCAATCCCTCCACTGGCTTTCCATTGCCCAACGAATACAATTCAAAACACTAACATTAACATACAAAGCCATTCACAATTCTGCCCCGAGCTACATCACCAATCTTATCTCCAAATATCAGCCAAACTGTCCTCTCTACTTCTCCCAAGACCTTCTGCTCTCTAGCTCCCTTGTCCCCTCCTCCCATGCTCATTTCCAGGACTTCTCCAGAGCCTCTCCCATCCTCTGGAACTCACTACCCCAATCTGTCCGGTTTTCTACTACTCTGTCCACTTTTAGGCGATCCCTGAAAACTCATCTCTTCAGAGAGGCCTATTCTGCCTTTAGCTAACAACCAAATCTTCTACTCCCCTCATCAGCTCATCCCTCACAGTCCCTACCTTTTGTTTCACCAGCCCCTCCCTCTTAGATTGAAAGCTTGCAGAAACAGGGCTCCTCTAACCCTCTTGTTTTGAATTGTACGGACAGTGTGGTGTCTCCCTACATTGTAAAGTGCGGCACAAACTGTTGGCGCTATATAAATCCTGTATAATAAAAATAATACAGTAAAACACAATGAACAGCACTCCAAAATGCATATATGCGTTTTAAAAAGAGGCTCAAGTACAGTTTTTCATTTGTTTTTGTGCATTGGCAGCCCATTTATAATGAATGCTGCCTTAAGACACATTAACACATACCATAACACCTCATTCTCCTCCTCTCCGCTCCTCCCAAGACCTCCTGCTCTCTAGCTCCCTTGTCTCCTCCTCCTATGCTCATCTCCAGGACTTCTCCTGAGCCTCTCCCACCCTCTGGAAGTCACTCCTCCAATCTGTCTGACTATCTCCTATTCCAGGGGCAGGCAACCTTAAAGAGGTGGAGATCTACCTGAACAACATGGGAGAAATCAAAGATCACCAGGCACAGTGTCGCCTCCTCACCCCCCACTTAAAGCTCTAATTACCGCAATCATGGGTTTAAATCAGGTGAGGCAGGGGCAGCTGCCAAATGTGTACACATGCTGCAGCAGAAATTAAAACTCCTGTTACTTTGGTGGGTGCTACTGCCTGCCAATCGTGACCCATTCAAGTAAATGGGGCAACTTTGCAAGCGCCCCACAACTGCATGCTTCTGCAGGGTCCAAGTGTTAAAGCAGGTGGTGAGAAAGCAACACAACGCTGCCTTCTTTACCTCCTTATTTTCTGTACTGCACAAAGGTACAGGGCATTTGCAGAGTGGTCTCATTGAATGGGTGATGTTTGGAAGGTGCTACACCCACCATAACAGGGCGTATAACTCCTGCAGCGGCTTCGACATGTGTACACCTCTGGCCACTACAGCTAAAGGGATTGTGGTTGGGGTGGGGCTGGTAAAAACACCACCCCCAAACTGAAAATGTAAATGAACCCTTACTGTTCTGAGCCCCCTATAACCCTGCTGGGTTAGCTGCGCTTTGCCATAGACTTCTATTATATCCTGCAGGTGTGGTGCACTTTCTGAAAGCACACCAAAACTCCTGCATTCAGGATGGGGCAGGAGCCAGTGCTACAGAGGAGGCATCAGCTTATGCTGCTCTTGCTCCCTACTATAGCTTGAACTTTATTTATTTTATTATTTTATCAAATCTGCTGTTTTCTTTTACATCATACGTGGTGATCCAAGGTATTTTCACAGACACTTTTATTCCTAGGGTGACAATGCTTACTCATATATAGCTTTGTCAACTTTTCCCGCACAACTTTCTTGAGTTGGACTAAAAGCATCTGAAAAAGGAACAGTCTGCTGGAATGCTCTGCTGTACTTAACACAGTAAACAAATGGGCGTTCGGCTGCCACTGGAGTGTATGCACACCCACAGGAAGATCACACAAAGTGACACACAGTACAGCTGTGGCCAAAAGTTTTGAGAATAACACAAATATTAATTTTCACAAAGTCTGCTGCCTCAGCTTTTATGATGACATTTTGCATATACTCTAGAATGTTATGAAGAGTGATCAGATGAATTGCAATTAATTGCAAAGTTCCCCTTTGGCATGAAAAGCGCTACCATCAATCCTGTGTCGTGCCAATAGTAAAGCATCCTGAGACCATTTTTGTGTGGGGTTGCTTCTCAGCCAAGGGAGTCACTCAGAAGCACTCACAATTTCACAAATAAGAACACAGCCATGAATAAAGAATGGTAAAAAAACATCCTCCGAAAGCAACTTCTCACAACCATCGAAGAACAGTTAGGTGACAAACAATACCTTTTCCAGCCTAATGGAGCACCTTGCCAGAATGACAAAAGTGATGACTAATTGGCTTGGGGAACAAAACATGTACATTTTGGTTTCATGGCCAAGTAACTCCCCAGACTTTAATTCCATTAAGAGCTTGTGGTCAACCCTAAAGAGGCGGGTGAACAAAACAAAAACCCCATTCTGACAAACTACAAGCATCGATTATGCAAGAATGGGCTGCCATTAGTCAGGATGTGGCCCAGAAGTTGGTTGACAGGATGCCAGGGGGCGAATTGCAGAGGTCTTGAAAAAGAAGGCTCAACTGCAAATATTGACTCTTTGCATAAACTTAATGTAATTGTCAATAAAAGTCTTTGACACTTATGAAATGCCTGTAATTATACTTTAGAGTACCATAGTAACATCTGACAAAAAGATCTAAAAACACGGAAGCAACAGACTTTGTGAAAAATAATATTTGTGTCATTCTTTAAATTTTTGGCCACAGCTGTACAGAGAGGTTAGGGGGAAAAAAATGATCCAGTTTTACTAACAGAGCTTTATAAAACATTATAACATTTCTTTTTATGAGAGTTTAGTTCTACTTTAAAGGAGACCTCCAAGCTTTAAGAAATTCTAAATGGAGATCGGGTAAGTATAATTATATTTAACATATCTCTGCACCAATCCTGAGTTTAGGATGCATCTGGTCTTAGCGCTCTTCGCTTTTCCTCAGATTATGCAGGAGTCTTATTGGATTTTGCAGATAAGAAGACTGCAGAAAAGTGCACTCAGAGCCTGATTAAACCATGGTGCATTGTGGTAACGCATGCATCACAGTCTACTTTAGCTGTGTGTTGAGAAGTACTGTGTTGCTGCTGCTATTTCCATTTGAATGGGCTCCAATGTAGGAAAAAAAATTCCTGTCCATCCTTTGTTTCACTGCAATGCACAGTTTCAGAGAAATACTGTGCCCTGCAGTGTGCTTCATAGAAGAAGAAGTTATGTAGGTGCACTGGGGTGCCATTCAAAGAAAGTGAATATTATTGAAGTAAAATTTTACATTTCACATTTCTAATGTGATAGATTCTCTTAAAAAAAAACTGTTATGAGGGAAATACAGGAGCTGCCATTGCTGACCTCTGGCTGCCTGCCTATCATCCTGATCCTCTGACTTCAGATTTGTCTGAGTCACTCACTGATATGGACCACTATAGCAGAACCAAACCTACTTACTTAAATTGAACTTTTTCATGTTTGAGTAAACAACAGTAATGTGAAACATACAATACATCAACACTTAAAAATATAAGATGAACATTATGGATTTTAACTGCAACATTGCTGTCAGTTACTCCATTTTTCTTATGTAATAAATCATTTACTGCTTTTCAATAGGTCAGAGTAGCTAAATGGATTACATTAATGACTAGACGCTTGCCTTAACACTCATCCCCAGGGAACAACATTCAGGTCAGAGCAAGAGCAATAATGCACTCAAGTAAATATCCCTGAATTAGCAATATTCTCCCTTTGTCTTAAACAGGGTGGAGCAGGGATAACATACAGTGAATCTGGAATCTGCGATAAGCTTAGCATTCTGATTTGACTTGCAATTATTTACTAAATCTAGGGCCTAAATTCGATTTTTATTTCACTATTTATCACCAATCCTGTACTTGGAGTAGAAAAAAAGGAAATGTATAATGGCAGCATACTAATGTATCACTTAAGCCAGTCATAGATTATTAGAATCTTGGATGGTTCAGCAGGGACCAGCTGAGATTTGAACCATCTATGGGCAGGCTGATTGTGCCCAAGTTGATCCATCAACCAACTTGGGTACAACCAGCATGTTAGATTTTTACATGTGATTATTGCCATCGGTTATAGCTGCTAGAAATAATCACTGAGTATTCCCGTCAGGGAAGGTTACTTGTGCCCCCCACCAGGAGACACAATAGCTCCATGGGAGTTATTTCCCCATCAATACTGACTGTGTTGATGGGGGAATCAAGGGACTTTCTTTCCTGGAACCACAAATCACATCATCTATGACCAGCCTATATGTCAGTACCTGATTTTGGAAAAAAGTAGGTGGCAAGCACGAGCAAGAAGAGGTCAATGACTTGGCCTTGCTGGCTTTGGGCCTTAGTGGCCTCTTTTTTGCCCTACCCTGAAGATAGGGATACATATACTGTACATTAAATTAAAGAAACACTGTCAGTTTGCCAATGCAAGACAAAGGTCCACCCCCCCAAATCCTTCTTTTATTACCCTTTTAGGTGCTCCCTACCGCTTCTTTCTCCATTGCAGTTAGTGACACTACCTGGTTCTTCCAATATGTGCGAGCATGTGACCTTCTCCCAAGTAACAGAGCCTGGACCTGCAGTCAATTAATAAGTCCAAGTAATGTCACATGACCATGGCAATCACGCTACGGCTCCCCCTGGTAGCAGAAACAGCTGATTTCAGTGCTGGCTGCACTGGAGGAAGTAGCACCGACAAGGTGAGTACATATGGTGATGGGGCCCTTTGCAGAGATTGAGTCACTTTGCTTTTATCCTCTATGGAGGGCAAAGTGATGGTATATCTTTATTCTCTTTCCCCCTTGAAATATGCAATATTGTATTCTTTGTGTTCTCTCTTTTTTAAGGAACTCTGTGGTGAAAAAAATATGGGAACTGCCATTCCAGAAAGGATTTTCAACTTGAAAGCTGCATAACAGTCATCCAAATGCTGTAGTATCTATTCAAGCAATGACTTGGAACAAGTATGTTGGGCAGAAGTTTGGTGGTGTCACAGCTGTCCCAGGTCTATCACAGCTCCCAAATGTCCCTGATTTCGAAGGACTGTCCCTGATTTGGAACAAAGTCCCTCTGTCCCTCTTTCCTCCTCATTTTGGTCTGATCTATATAGTTGTATATACAATGCACTAGTTATCTTTATAATAGTGTTTTACTGTGCTAAACTCTTGATCCTAATTCTAAATTTTGCCATAATATAATTATAAAATAATATTAATTTTTTTGTGTTAATTCTCCTTTAAGGGGGTATGACAGGGGGTTTGTCTTATTGCTACTTACTTTTGCTAATAGGTGTCCCTCATTCCTATTGAAAAAATTTGAAACTTAATAGGAATTTATTACAAGCTTTCTTACGTTACTGATGCTTTTACTGTAGAGGCCTTCTTTGACCCTTGGACCACATACCAGTAGTTCCATATTAGCCATATTGCACAGAACTAACTTGTAGTTGAGGGGTAGTTTTTCCCCCCTAGGACAGGAAGTGTATTAGAACTATTACAGAATACCTCACTCTTCCCTCTTCTCTGAGACACAGAGAGAAACAGGCGAGGATCATAAGAATGCTTGAGATTTTAATGCATCAAAGGCACTGTGTTGAATCACTACAGAAAACGATTAGCATTTTTTGGCAGGTATTTTTGCACCTATTGAACAGATTTAACAAAAAAAATTCAATGTAATATATTTAACAGACCACAAGAGAGCAAATAAGTTCCTTGTTGGGGTTTACATACACTTTACCTTTTTTTTGTAAGTGATAAGTAATATTATCATGGCTTTAAAAAAGCTGGTGCCGAAGAAAAAAAACGATCTCAGTTTGTTAAAAAGGACCTTCACCCTCCCAGTGAATGTTCCTCCACCTCCTCCTCTGCAGCAGTGATATCAGGTTAATTTTTTTGTTTACTTAATGTTTTTTCTGGCTTAAAAGGCTCGCCCCACCCCCCAACATCCGCAATTCACCTAGGCGAGCGATGCACTGTTTACATATATGGGTGCGACTTGCATATGCGTTCGCTTCTGTGCGCAAGCTTCGAGGGACAGGGGGCTTTAAAAAAAAAAATGTTCTCTCATTTATTTTACTTTATATATTTTTTTTACACTGTCCCTTGTAATAGAAATAGATGTAAACACCCCCTGTGGGGTGTATATGTATACACCCCCTGTGCATGACATGCAGTTCCATTCATGAAGGAGGTGGGGGTGGGCCTAGCGGTTCCTACACCCTGGAAGAGCTGGCAGTTGTTTATATTTACTGTGCACAACACAGTATTAGGTAAGCAGGCAGAAATTACTCCTTAAGCACCACCTCTGCAGTAGACTACATACACTTATATAGAGCCTAATGTTATTTGTAGTGGATGACTTTCCCTCGCAATCACTGCAGTTGTAAAAGACTATACTCTATTTCTGTAGTATTTGCGTAAAAGCAATTTTTCATGTAACATTCACATTTCTGCATGCTTACTGTTCCTTATTTTCATAACTGTTTTTATATACAGTCAATATAGGTGTAGATTTTCTTTTTAGTGCAGGGAAGGGCAAATGTCAGCCCTCCATCTGTTGTAGAACAAGATAAGTCCCACCCTGTTTTGGAAGTCATGCTTGTGGCTGTCATATAGGATTGGTAGCTCCACAACGGCTGGAGGGCTGAAGTTTGCCTACCCCTGTTATATAAATAAAGATGGGCTGAACGACCCCCTGTTCGGTTTGCGCCAGAACTCTCGAACATCGCAAATTTTCTGAAATGAATGGCAAACCCCACTGACGTCTCTGGGACCTGAACAGAAAAAATCAAAAGTCCCCATTTTGAAGGCTTATATGCAAGTTTTTGTCCATAAAAAGGGTATGGGGGCCGAGGTACCAATGCAAAAAAACTTAAAAAAAATAATAGTTTTTAAAGGAGCAGTGATTTTAATTATGCTTAAAGTGAAACAATAAAAAATAAATAAAAATTAAATATAGTGCCTGGGGTGTCCCCTTAGTATGCCTGTAAAGTTGCCCATCTGTACCGTGTATTGAACCTGCTGCAGCAAAACTGACATTTATAAGGAAAACAAAATGACATTTGATTTGCTTTTCCCTGCAAGCTTTCTTTTTTAGTAAACAACGGCTTGGGGAGCCAGTCTGTATAATGAGGCCACAATTTAGTGCACTTGGAACAAGATTAGATATTTTTTGGATACATTTTGGTGTCTCTTTGGCAGACTTTGGATGGAAATAACAAAGTGTTGCACCACAGTGAAAACGCCTTATGTAAAGAAGCCAAGTTACAGTACATTTAGGTCAGGATTAACAATTTATTTTTGGATAAAGTCTGATATCTCTTTTGCAGACTTTGGATAGAAGTAACATGTGTTGAAAAATTGATTTTTGGGTGTTGTTGGTGCCTTCACACCATAACCCTATAGAGGTATTCTTGATGAAAGAAAGAATTGGCCTTGCTTTAAAAATATATATATTTGATGCCCCTGTTTAACTGTTGCGGAAAAATTGGTCTTTGGGTGTTGTTGGTGCCCTCACCCTGTAACCTTCTAGAGGTAGTTTTGATTAAAGCAAGAATTGGACTTGCTGTAAAAAATGTATATTTGAAAACCCTGTCAAACTGTTGAGGAAAAACTGGTCTTTTGATGTCGTTAGTGCCATCACCCTGTATCCTTCTAAAGGTAGTCTTGATCAAAGCAAGAATTGGCAACAACTCATGGTCCCTATGGGAACAATGGTATATGAAACAATTAAACTAATAACTATCTGAAACACTTCTGCACACGTACCTACAATGATGCTCCGACTTTTTCTCACTTCTTTCTCTCTCTCCTATCCTTCTTTACTTTCTCACTGCACACTCGTGACTTTCCTTCCTCTCCCCTACCACTCATTTGTTAACCATAAATTCATAGTAAACTTACTAGTTTTGTTTTGATAGTTATATGTTGATAATACCTTTACAAATATGATATTACACTTGTTATTTGAAGCTTGAACTTGTCCATGTCTCCACAGATGTAACATTGGAAAATATTAAATAAAAATCTATTTGAAAAAAAGGCAAGAATTGGCCTTGCTGTAAAAAAAATTGTATTTGGAAACCCTGTCATACAGTTGAGGAAAAATTGGTCTTTGGGTGTTGTTAGTACCATCACCCTGTATCCTTCTAAAGGTAGTCTTGATAAAAGCAAGAATTGGCCTTGCTGTAAAAAATTAAAATTTGATGCATCGGTCAAACAGGTGTGGAAAAATTGCTCCTTTGGTGTTAATTGCGCCCATGAAACCTATACCAAAAAATTACTTCAAGATAAAATCAACACCCACAAAGCTAGGCAGCCTATACAGTCTTGCAGAGATTCACAATCCCAATACCACTTAATCAGCGACATCCACATCAGGGGCTTGATAGCTGCTGCTAATCCAGGACTGATTCATTTTTACGAATGTCAGTCGCTCAATGGAGTCTGTGGACAGACACACTTTTATCTGTCACAAAACCTCTGGCAGCACCGAATACCCATTTGGAAAGCATGCTGGATGCAGGGCAGCCCAGCAGCTCAATTACATACTGTGAAAGTTCTGGCCAGTGGTCTATTCCCAGAAACCCAGTGGATCGTCTACTGGAAAGCTCTCCATGTCTGTTTCTGCCCCTAGATAATCTCCCACCATATGATGCAGAAACTGCCAATGGGATGTTGAAGCTGACAGCCCTGGGTGCCTTGGACTAAACAAATATTGAAATACATCACTGAGGCAGCCCCCTTCTCCAACGCTCATCCTTTGACCAACAGAAGCCTGAAAACTAGCTTTTCCATTAGACTTTAACCCATGAGAGTCTGAAAAAATATTACATAAACTCCTCTTTAAGGTGGCCTCAAGATATTTTATCCTCTGCTCCTTCTGTGGGGACGGGATGAGTTCAGAGACTTTACACGTATAACTGTGGTCAGGGAGGGTTGCGAACCAATAATGATCCTTATCCTTGATGCCATGAATTCTTGGGTCCTTTCGAAGCCTTTGAAGAATAAGGGGGCCCATGCACCGCAAGTTTGCGGAGGCATGAGAAGCAGAGTCCTCGGGGTCACTGAGGATTACAGTATCTGGAACTGCCTCCTCCCAGCCATGTACTATTCTCTGTTCTGGGGACTAAAAACCATCTCTTAAGGTGTGATGTTTGTCTTCCTCTGCTTCACTGCCTCTAAAACTTCCATAATCCTCCTCCTTCTCCCTCTCCTCTTGGGATCTGTGGCCTTCGCAAGAATGGTGTCTGCATAAAGCGGGCCTTGAAAGGAAAGAAAGTCCTCCGCTTCCTCCCACTGCTCTGCCTCGAGTGCCATGCCGATAATGCCATGCAGAGTCTGCTCCAGCAGGAACACAACAACGATTGTGTCACTGATGCATGCATTGTCATTTCTTATCAACCTTGTCAACTCCACAAATGGTACAGCACAGTGAATGCATCCTTTATCAGCAGCCATTGGTGTGGGGTAAAAAAGCTGAGCAGCCCTGAGCCTTTTGTTGTGCCTTACTCACATAGGTACTCATTGATGGTCCTCTGTTGCATGTGCAGCTGCTGCAGCATTGCTAAAGTTGAGTTCCACGTACATACACAGCCAAAAAAACTCTGGCTGTGTATGACCGCCTGAAATGGCTACATACTCTTCTGGTCTGCTTTAAAAGATCTTGCAAACCTGGGTACATGTTTTAGAAACGCTGCACCGCCAAATTGAGGACATGTGCTTGGCATATGTGTCAACTTTCCCTGTCAAAGGGCAGACAGAAGGTTAGTGCCATTATCACACACCACCATCCATGGCTTAAGCTTCAAAGGCATGAACCACCTCTGGGCCTGCCCCTGCAGAGCTGAAATAATCTCTGCTCCGGTGTGGCTCCTGTCCCCTAGACAGACCAGCTAAAGCACTGCGTTGCATCTTTTAGCCAGAGTCGTTGAATGGCCCCTTGAACACCTAAGGGGTACTGGTGGTTTATAGGAAAATCCAGCAAATGAGGGAATGGCGGAGGAGGGGGTGGAGCTGACAGATCTTGCATCATCACCACCAGCTGTATGGAGACGTGGCGGAAAAACAAGCTCCGGCACTAAGCCCTGTCCTGCATCCTTCCTATTTGCAAACAGGGTTACCCAGTGTGCTGTGAACTAAAGAAATATACATAACGTCTTGTTAAGCATCTGGTACCCAAATGGCTGATGTTGTTGCCACGTTTGATCTGCTTGTGACACAGATTGCAAATTGCAACAGTGCAATCGGCTGGACATGTGCTTAAAATGGGCCACACAGCTGAGCTGTGTGAAGTGGGCAGGGAGATAAAAGCTCCACAATCAGATTCCATGATTCCGGCCTCTGAAGGATATCCTGCCTTGTTGGGGTTGTTTCTCCCCCTCACTGTCCTCCTCTGCTCTATCTGGCACCCTCATCATCAGCATCACCTTCATCATCACTGGAGCCAAATTGGCAATATACTGCGGCTGGGGGAACATGACTGCCAATTTGTTGTTTACCGGTGTTTACCGATACCTCCGAATTAACATCTGAATCAAGCGGCAAGTTTCTGATGCTGAGTTCAAATAATTCAGCTGACTCCTCTATGCATGATGCTGGGGCTAAGGCAGGAGTAGTTCTGCACAAGGAGGCAAAATAAGCCGCTCTAGCAGCTGCAGTGGACTGCGCACTAGTGCCAGCTTGAAGGGTCATAGAGGATGAGGAAGATGAGGATGGTTTAGTAAGCCAGTCCATCACCTTCTCTGCATGCTGTGGCTAGGTTTAGCACGGGCAACATCACTAAACAGAGACAAAAATGCCCTGCCTGAGGACAAACCACATCCACCTTGCCCTGCCTGTGGACACAGATGCTGCTGGCCCCCTCATAATGGCATTGGAACGTCTGCCTCTCCTTGTTGGCCTACCAGCCATGATGGGGGCTTATTGCCCAAAAATAATAGATACTGGGATATGTATAATCGGATACACTTTTCAATGAAAAGTGGTGTTTTGTGCACTAAATTGAGGACTGACGCTGACAGAAATGTAAAGAAAAAAGAAAAGGGTATACAGCACTGTACACAGCACTAAATGTAATGTAACGCTGTGTTAAACACTGCACTACACTAACAAACTACACTGAATACACTATTGTCAAACACTATACAAGCACTAAACTAACACTATACACTCAGTCAAATGTTATTTTAACATCTTTAAGGTCATCACAGAGGACAAGAGGGGCACTCTTTACATATAGAGGAAAAGCGATTTCATCTCCAAATACGGAAAGGTTTCTTCACAGTAAGAGCTGTAAAAATGTGGAATAAATTGCCTCATAAGGTTGTTCTGGCCAGCTCAATAGATTGTTTTCAGAAAGGCCTGGATTCTTTCCTGAATGCATATTATATAACTGCTGTGACAGGAGGTCAGGTAAATCTGTGGGTGTTGTCACAAACGGGACATACATTTCTGCCTTGCTTAGACAATACACTAATTGTTATTGGGCGTCGGCTGCAAACATAGCCAGACAAGGTCTAAGGGCGTTGAAAGACTCCAGCTGTTCAGAATGAGGCAATTTAGGCCTCTATAAATAATCGAGAGAATTACCACTGTATGGCTGCATCATCCTGAGTCTTTGTGAGTAAGGAGAGCAGTGCCAGAAGGTCTTCTGGGGAGGTGAGGAGAGGATTGATTTTTCTGTGTTAGTGCACATCATTACTGCTTACTGATTGGTTGCTAAAGGATACAGCACATCATCTCCTTACTGCCTGCACACCATGGACTGGGGAGATGAGGGGACCCATCATTAGACTGAAAACTTCTTGGGATCCTAGGACCCCTAGGATCAGTGGCAATACTGGGGGAGGGGGTGTGTGATCAGTGGCAATGCTGGGGGGTCGACTACCTAGTCGACTACCCAGTATACCTGGCTGGGTTTATGCAGTGCACCATCCATGCTCTGCTACATGGTGCTGATCTTAGCGTCCGTCCTTATCAGTTTATCTTCCTACCTCTGGTATATCCCCCTGGGTCCCATTCACTACACTGCATTGTCACACTGCAGCTAGCCCATCCATGGCATGCTCCCCCCCTATATGTCCGCAGTGGTGGGACCTCCCCTCATGGCACTTTGATGTCCCCGGTCTGGCTCCTCTAATGGTGATCCATGTGGTCTGCCATCAAACGTTTTTAATTAAGCATGAATGTCATTGTCTGTATTGATTTTTTATGAATACAACTGAATTACCTTTTTATATTTGTGTCTTATACTATATTTGATTCATATATCTGTACCGCGACAGTCCAATTGCCCGCTTTTTTCCTTGCTTTTCGGAGCTTTTGATTTGGGGACAAATCTTCCGATCCCTTTATACTAAAACTTCTGGATGATGGTACGACCAATTGTATTATAGATTATTTATTTATGTTCGAAGAGGATATACTTTTACATACACAGCAGTGCCATTAATTGTTAATGACACCCTTACGAATCTGCTTAGATGTGCGTATTCATATACACCAA
Source organism: Rana temporaria (assembly GCF_905171775.1). Classification (NCBI taxonomy): domain Eukaryota; kingdom Metazoa; phylum Chordata; class Amphibia; order Anura; family Ranidae; genus Rana; species Rana temporaria. The sequence goes on along the minus strand of NC_053494.1, from coordinate 174,377,455 downwards.
AATTCACAGTGCTGTGGTACCAAGATATTTTGAAAAAGTTGTTCCATCTCCAATTTGCTTACCTTTGCAGAACAGGCTGATGTTGGTCTTAATGACCACAGTTGTAGGCTGGAATTTTAAGCATGCCCTTTTACCTCCCCAGTGGGCAGCATCCAGCAGAAATGATGGTAGATATGACCTCAGGGGGCATGATATACATATGAATGCCACCTCTAGTTACATATCAATGCCGCAGTCCACAGCTATTTACATATTAATGCCGCCACTATTTACACAGCAATGCTAGTTATTTACATGTAAACACAGGTTCTGCATGTGAGTCATCTGTACATGACAATAGGGCAGAGCTGGGCAGCATTAGTAACAGAACTTTACACTGAGATGAGTGAATTTAAACTGGGATAGTTGGCAAGTATGAGGCAGCTGCTTTGGGCCCAACAACAATGATGGGGCCCAGGGCAGCTTCCCCTTTTGCCTTGCCTTAAAGACGGCCAAGGGTGGGACTTTGAGTGAATTTAAACTGGCATAGTTGGCAAGTATGAGGCAGCTGGTTTGGGCCCAACAACAATGATGGGGCCCAGGGCAGCTTCCCCTTTTGCCATGTCTTAAAGACGGCCCAGGGTGGGACTATGAGTGCTGAGCTGTGATTGTAGAAAGTAATCATCACTTTGTCCAATCAGGGCTCTGACAGTGCTAATTAGCAAAGCCTTGCACCTAACCATCGGTCAGGTGCACGGCTTCATCGAATTAGGGCCCTAGAATGCACTGTGAAGCGTGCAGTGCATTGTGGGGGGCCAGAAGAGAGCAATGATCCCTGGCGCAACACACATCCACGGAGTCCTACGGTGGTATGAGAGAGACAACCTCAATCTGGGCTCCCGCCAGGCCACCCCCAACATGTTTCACTCAACCCCCCGGGGCTTAGTCATGGAGAGCTACCCGCAAATTCAGATATTCGCTGAATGGTTCAATAGACAAAATTTGGGCTGAACTTATGCTCGGCTTGAACTGTTCGCCCATCTCTATATATAAACTCTTCATATTTTAGAGAGAGCAGTCAGCATGCTTGCTAAACAACTGTTAGGATAAAATATATGCCACATACAGAATGCGGTAATTGAACAAACTGAAAAAGAATGGCAAAGCTAGGGCTGAAGTTAACATGAGGTACACTAGCCCTGCAGAAACATATACTTGACTTTTCCCTGTAAAGTTACTAGACACATATTTGTCCTCATCAGTAGAAACAACATATTTGTAAAATACTGTCACTTTATTCTAAGCCAGATCATAAATAGTAAAACAAGTATTTTGTTCCAAGTAAAGCTTCTTGCACATGGAAGTAAGAGACGCCACGTTTTTTACTTTTTTTTACTGTGTTCTGAATATAGATGTATTGTTGTCTATGGAAAAATGCACACAGCTGTGTAAAGATCAGTTAAACAGTGATGAGTACAGAGCCGCAAAACAAAAATAGAAAATGTTAAGATCGAGTGCAGTAATTTATGTGCATATACAGTACTGTGCAAAAGTTTTGGGCAGGTGTGAAAAAATGCTGTAATTTAAGAATGTTTTCAGAAATAGAAGTATTAAAAATTTGTTTTATCAATTAACAAAATGGAAAGTAATTTAACAAAAGAGAAATCCAAATCAAATCACTATTTGGTGTAACCTTTGCCTTTACCTTCAAACCAGCATCAATTCTAGGTACACTTGCACACAGTGTTTAACAGGAACTTAGCAAGATAATCTAAATAAGATCTTCTGTGGATGTAGGCTTCCTCAAATCTTTTTGCCTCTTCATATAATCCTAGACAGACTCGACAATGTGCAGATCAGGGCACTGTGGGGGCCAAACCATCACTTCCAGAACTTTTTTTTCTTCTTTACGGTGAGGATAGTTCTTAATGACATTGGCTGTGTGTTTGGGGTTTGTTGTCCTGCTGCAGAATACATTTGGAACAAATTATATGCCTTCCTGATGGTAAGGCATGATGGATAAGCATCTGCCTGTATTTCACAGCATTGAGGACACCATTGGTCCTGACCAAATCTCCAACTCTATTTGCCAAAATGCAGCCACAAACTTGCAAGGAACAGCCACCTCCATCCTTCACTGTTGCCTGCAGACACTCATTATTGTACCGCTCTCCAGCCCTTTGTGAACAAACGGTCCCTGCTAGAGCTAATATTTCAAATTTTGACTCATCAGTCCAGAGCACCTGCCGTTTTTTTGCACCCCAGTTCCTTCATTTTCGTGCATAGCTGAGTCGCTTAGCCTTGTTTCCATGTCGGAGTAATTACTTTTTGTTCACAATTCTTCCATGAAGACCACTTCTGGCCAGACTTCTCTGGACAGTAGATGGGTGTACCTGGGTCCCACTGGTTTCCGCCAGTTCTGTGCTGATGGCGCTGCTGGATATCTTCTGATATTGAAGGGAAGTAAGCATTATGTGAACCGCAACTGCTACATTAAGTTTCCTTGGCTGACCACTGCGTCTGTGGTCCTCAACGTTGCCCGATTAATGGTGTCCTTATTTCTGAGAAATACAGGCAGATACTTATCCATCATGTCATACCAGGGAGGCATGTGATTGGCCTCTAATTTATTCTATGGCAGGACAATGACCCAAACATACAGCCAATGTCATTAAGAACTATCTTCAGCATTAGGAAGGAGTTCTGGAAGTGATGGTTTTGCCCCCACAGAGCCCTGATCTCAACATCATCATGTCTGTCTGGGATTACATGAAGAGCAGAATAATTTGAGTCAGCCTACATCCACAGAAAATCAGTGGTTAGTTCTCCAAGATGTTTGGAGCAACCTACTTTGTGAGTTCCTTTAAAAACGGTGTGCAAGAGTTCATAGGAGACTTGATGCTGGTTTGAAGCTAATTATTACTAATTTTGCATTTTGTAAACTGATTTACATAAACAATTAAAATATACAGTATATTTTAGAAAGCATTCTTTCTTTACAACATTTCTTCACACCTGCCTAAAAATTTGCACAGTACTGTACCTGCGTATATTGCAGCGCTGGCAACAAAGAATAATTTTTACACTTGTATATACATACATTTACATGCCTTTACACACATTTATGCTTTACAGAACATTCTATTAAGGAGGATCTTTCTGCCAACAATCTTATAAGTCCTCATTCACACACCTGTTAACATTTCACTGATGTAATTACACGTGTTTCTAGGAGAAAAGTTTCTGCTTAATGACCAGTAAAATATTTGCATAAAGATGCGTTTAAATGCGTAAAGACACATACAGTATGTGTACATAATTTGTTTTTATGATTCTTTATTTTTCTACTTAATTTACACGCTTACAAAAGTATATTTTTGTGCATAAACAGATTTTTGAATTCTGAGTAAAGCACTGTTACCATGTATCCTTATAAAGCAGACAGAACATTCTATATTTTTAATGAGCAAATATAGCTGCCCCAAACAGCTCTGCGCTCTTTTAGAGGTCATGCTGCTTAGTCACATTTTTCTGAGGATTTATTTTTTGTTTGTACATGGCCCATCCCAAAAGGTGTTTTTTATTTCTTGAACTATAATGAGTCTTCTCCACTTGAAATCCCCTGCACCCCCCTTTCCTTATAATTAATTTGATACATTTTACACAAATATCCTGAGGTGGATAACAGATAATAGAGGAAAACAAATAAAATGAAGACAGTTTGTACAATCTGAGGCTTGGTTCTCTCTTTCTAACTTTCCTAAGTATTGGCCAACAATGCTATTTTGTTAAATACAGCTCTGTTCCTATGTACATATGCATACAGGTTATACACAGATTTTTTTAAAAACATTATCAAACCAATAATATTATTACTCTTGTCAACTATACATACATTTTATATAAAATTTCAAACAAGCCCAATTGAAGTTTCAAGCAAAAATATCTACAGTAAAATCTAGGATTGCGAGCATAATTTGTACCCGGAAACGTGCTTGTAATCCAAAGCACTCGTATATCAAAGCGAATTTCCCCATAAGAAATAATGGAAACTCAGATGATTCGTTCCACAACCCTTTATTCATAAATCCTTCAGTTTCTAATCCATATAAAAAGATTATAGCAATGTGATAGATTGTGTAACCATAAAATGTCCATCCACAAATGGCAGCTTCCACAAGGGGATTAGAATCGAAATCCAGCAGGAGCTACAGAGTATAAAAGAGAAGAGAGGCACCTCTATGTGTAGCAATATTGTTACATTTAATGAAGGTACAACATTTAGCCCGAGACGAAGTGACCTATCACGAAACGCGTCAGGCGGAGCGAGCGACGTGCTGACGTCATCCCCTCTCATCGTTTGAATCTCTACACGAGCGGTTCCTTTTTGCCTGTCAGCGTCCGGCCGGCGCTGCAGGTCTGAATGCCTACTAAAATCATCTGAAATGTGAGTTGTTTACTTATGTGCCTGTTTTAAATAAAGTATCCCTGGTTTTATGCTATGGAAGCATTTCTCTTTCTTATATGATCGTTGTCATTGAGCATAAGTGTGAAGCTCTGCCGTATTGGGACCATACCACTAACCAGTTCCCCTGGTCGGAGTGTCATGCTGGGCTTGGTCCTTTAGGACCTTTGAATCTGGTAAGCAGATTTTTATCATCGGTGGTGGATTCACATGAGGCTCTCTGGGATCACAAGCAGTTACTAGTCGGATTGTGCACGGGTGTTCAAATTAGACACTTTTTATGGACTGTATTCACTCATTGGGATAATTTTCAATCATGGACTATTGAATTTGTTTCCCTCTTTTTTCTTTTCATCTTCCTGTATGATCAATTATTTTTTTTTCACTGATTGTAATTCAATTCACATTGGTTGGAGAGGACATTGATCAATATACACGTTTATCCACAGATTGGGTTCCTAGATTGTTGGAGCCATAACATATTATTGTACATCACTGTCATTTATATATACCACTGTATTTGTGTTCATTTTTATTCATAGGTACTAATACACATACTTGGGCTTTATGCCCTTTATTTTGTGTTCCTTGACGAGGAATACCATTTTCCTGTTGTAGCGCAGTTATCCCTTTATCACACAACATTTAGCAACTCACGCAGTTGATGATTAAAACTGGCACATCTAAGTATGCAAGCATCGTCACTACCTCCCAGAGTCAGGTAAAGCTGTCCACATAGACCGTCCTTCGCTCTCACCGCCATCAGTCTGCAATCGTGACCGGAAAGACTACCTTGCAGTAGGGCGATCTGAAAGCGAGACTTGAAGCGTGGAGCGCAGCATGGAAGGGAAGACGTTGATGGAGGTGCAGACGACGGTCTATGTGGACAGCTTTACCCCGGAGGCCTGCATATTTAGATGCACCTGTTTTAATCATCAACCTTGTGAGTTGCTAAATTAATCTTCATTAGATGTAACCATATTGCTACAATTAGAGGGGCCTCTCTTCTCTTTTATACTCAGTTGTGACATGACGCTACTTGTATCAAGACATCGCTTGTTTATCAAGTTAAAATTTATGAAAAAAATGTGCTAGTCTTGTAAACCACTCGCAGACCAAGTTGCTCTCAATCCAAGGTTTTACTGTATTTCAATTAAGGCGGCATAAAAATTATGACTTTTAAATGTCTTAATGTTATCCTTTTTTTTTTTTAACCGAGACCCAATACCATCTCAAACCCCTCTCTCCTAGGCAGCAGGCTGTAGAAAAGTATGACTAGTCTCTTTGTCGTATGACATGGCCCCTGCACACCTACAGTGCTGGAATTGGCAAAGCTCACACATTTTACTGATTGCAATGGTCATAATTCTGACTAAGCAGGGGGGGAAGCATCAGACATCGACAACGAGACTGCTGCTCACACACATAGAGCACCAGCACTTCTCTGCAGCATGCTGCCTAGGGAATAGAAGTTGTGATGGTGTTTGGGCTCTGTTATAAAGAAGATAATCGTAAGACATTTAAACATTATATTTTTTTGCTTAAACTGGCCTTTGAAAGTGATTACAGACATGAGTTAATGACCTGTTTATTTTTGAAAGACGTATCACAAGCAGGTATACTGTTATTGACCAAGTGTGGCAGTAAACACATTTTGCAGACATCCCCAGTATCAATATTGCAGGAATGATGGTGGTTTTAGAGAAATTCACCTCAGCCAATTGACCACCCCTTCCACTAACATAAGTCATCTATGGATTTTCTTTCACAGTTGAAAAGTATCCAATGCCATTGCTCAGCCTAACTCAAGCTACTCGAAACTGACCAGGTTAGGTTTACTTTAATTTGCACTTGTATGAAAAATCCACAGACTGAAACTGAAAAACACAGAGCCGGAAGACAAATATACAATACAAAATGTAATCTTTATTCTTTTGGCTTGTTTGTAATGTAGTTAGCTGTAACTTTAGGTAATAGCATTTTCCTGCATGCAGTTCACAGTACACTACAAGTCATTATTCCTGGAAAGCAAAGGAGTCTACATTGAATGTCATCGTGTGTCCAAAACAGAACTGAAGGTAACATGGTGTCGTAAGCAAAGTCATGTTCTTTTGAAGAAATGAAGCATGTGGATCCCACACATTGGCTAAACATTCCAGTGCAGCATGAATTAACAATAGTAGAATGAGTAATTCAGTTAGACTTTAGAAACAAAAAGTAAACTATATTTAAGTCTAATCTGCGCTTTGCCAGCTTTGGATAAACTGCATTTCCTAGAAGGTTTTAATCAGGATTTTTAAACTGACAGCACATTCCAAAATTTGCAGCTTAAAGAGCACCTGTTAGCTGCACAAAATTGCCATTATTATCCAGCACAAAGTAAATCCATTAAAAATTAGAGGCACAGTAGAGGTAGCCAATTTGAGCTGAGGTAGTATTCAAAGGAATGCGTTCAATAACGTCTCTATAAGCCCTTCATGTAACTGAGGCTTGAAGTGCTTCAGTTATGGTGTTGTATCCAAGAATTAACAGTTAGCATTCCAGTGGATATTGCCTCAGCTCTGGATAACCCAGAAAGTGCCTTTGATTTTTCTGGTTTTTGGTGAATACAGAGCGACTTTCTAATGACTTTTACATCATTGTTGCTTAATTCTAAAGACAAACACCTTGGTACTGGGGCTACTTGTTGGTCGGGATTCAGGCCCCACATTCCATGAAGATCTCAAGCCCACAAATTACTATGAGCCGATTACGTACCGATTTTGGCCCATAAATGTCCATGTACAGAGTCAGATGCCCTATCACCGCTGTTAGAGCAGCAGGTTCCCTAAACCGTATGCAAATCAACCAAAAATACAACTATATTTAACCTTTCCAGCCATCACTTTATGAAAGAACTTGTTGCTCAAGTATGCGGAGTACCCTGGTGCTAAAAAGGTTAAATCCCTGATGCAGGCATATCTCGCAGTTTCTGCATATTTAACCTGGTGTTTTCTAAAGTACATCTTCAACATAAACATATTTTTCTTGTGCGAGCTGTGGTCCCCAATTTCACACATTTACTTTCACATTCAGCATGTGCACCAAAAAAACCCCCCCAAAAATTATAATAAAATAGCAAAATTTACAACTCTTATTTTTTTATTTGCAAAGCTCTCCAATTTAATAGTGCTAAGTGTGGGCGAGTACGAAAAGTGACCACAACATTAACCCCTGAAGTTTAGTTAATTTTTTTTCTTCTCTTCTCTTATGTACAAAATGCTGAAAAATAAAGCTAAATGAATATTTACAGTATTTATAGAATCAGTTTGTTTAAAAACTCTTGTGTCCTTGAATGCAGTTTGCAACATTTCCAATTTTTTGTCTAGATCGATACAAAACGCTTCGTAACAAAAGCAAAAATAACAGAATGCAAAAAAAACTCAAGAAGAGAAACAAAAATAAGATGGAACATAAAAGAAAAGCTGCAAACTATTGCTTAACCAGTTCGAACTGCAGAGCAGCAGCCAAGAGGTTAACAACAAAGAAATCAGAACTCACTGAATTTGTCTTACTTAACCAACGACGTATGGCTTTCCATAATATACTGCTAGACGGTGGGGAAATAAAACATCATAAGCAGCCCAGGCAATATGAACATGCACCTGTGATAGCGTCCAAACTATTTATATTGGTACAGATATTTTTTTTCTATTATTTTCCAGAAGCTTGCAAACTACACATAATGTGGTACATATTTGATGCAATAAATACTGTGCCCAAATCATTATTTCCTTGCTCAAACATCCACCACGTAGTAAAGGAGCTATTTACATACTGTTACACAGGCAATTCCATTGGCTTGTACAAAGTCAACCTTGCTGACAAGCTGAAGATGGCCAAAGAATAATGCAGGATAAAGCCTAAAAAAATGGATTTTGGTCAACCTGTGCAGTCAAATAAATAAATTTCACTCAAACCAAGTTGTAAATGTAATTAATCCCTTCAGGCACCATAACTTTACCAATTTCTTGCATAAAAATTATCCTATCTTCCCCGTGACATGGGGGTTAAATTGGGGCAAAACAGGCACCTTTCAACTTTGTTTATGTGACACTGCATGAACAGTTAAGCACCTCAACAAATAGTGTCACATAATGGTCATCTTTTTTTAAGCTCCTTTTTTTTTTGTTTTTTTTTGTTTTTTACCCCCATGCATGACCTATGAGCCTGACATGCTTTCATGCAATCACTTTTCTTCATATATGTTATAGAGAAAGATATTGAAGAACACCTGGTTCCCATACCTTTGAAGTCGTTATTATCAGCTCCTTCCCAACATAAAACCCATTTACAAAAATAGTCGCATATAATTGTAGAGAACCTATGAATTCAAAAAAAGGATGAATCCATAAACATAGAACTTGTAAACATATGGCAATTATGGCAGTTGAAATGCAAACAGTGGATACAAGTACTTTACTAAAGTGTTCAACACACAAAAAAAAACAATAGGTTTGTATCCCACAAAATGGTCCCCATTCCGCACAGTCTGAGTAGCCATTTTGACTATCTTCTTCAGCAGTGTCAGCTGGGAAATCAACCCCTTTACTTCCTAAGTGGCCAGCAAAACATCCCTGGGCGATGCATTGCAAGCCTCTATAGCAGTGAAGTGGTTAAAACAGTAACCTCCAGTCAAGGGCATCGAGCGTCTTTGTAGTCCATTCCTGACAGGGGGTCACTGTCATACAGTAGGCACTGACCATAAGTACATAATTTTAAGAACTGTCAGTTTGGCATAATTCTCTGAAAGGAGTCCTGCTGACATAAATAATGTTCACAGGCTGTAAACATTTTGCCACAAAAGGTTACTTCTTACGCTCCCTGATATCTTTTGCCCTGTCTTCTTTCTCTGTTTTATCTTTTTCATGTTTCTCTTTGTCTGGTTTTGTAACACTGTCATATGATGGGGGAGACGTTGTCGAGGGTGTTATGTCTACTTTGTCTGTTGTAGAGTTCCCATTGAGTCGATCACTCAGTACGTCCTTTCGTGTTATTAGACTGTCTGCATCTTTGTCTTTAGCATTATGGTACAGAAAGGAAGCACGATGTATGGTTTTCCTCAACATATAACTTCGAAAGGCGCGCTGGATCACAACAGCAGACAGTTCCTCTTGTTTTCTACGTAATGTAGAAGTGATTGGTTCATAGGAGACCTTTGAAGGGTTGGAAGCCATAAAACGCTCCTCCATTGGTTGACGGAGATTATCCATTTCGTCTCCTTCTCCCAACACTCGCTTTGTAAAAGCAAATAGGATGTCAAGGCAGTGAATTCTGTCACCACTTACCATGGGAAGATCCATTGCAATAAGCTGTACATTGTTTGGTTTTGGCATACGAAGAGGTGGATCTAGAGCATCAGCAAAGTCAGTCAACTTATGGTATTGAATGAACTGTGATGCATCTGAATCAAACTTTTCCCAGACTTCATAGAACATTTCAAAGTCATCCTCTCCAAGAGGTTCTGCACTTTCCTCTGTTGCAACACCAAAGTTCTCTAAAATTACAGCGATATACATGTTTACCACCACTAAAAAGGATATGATGATATAACTTACAAAGAAGAAAATCCCAACAGAGGGGTTACCACAATCCCCTTTTACGGAACTTCCAGGATGTTCTATAGCTGGATCACAGTCTGGGTATTTACTGTTGAGAATAGGATTTAACAAGCCATCCCACCCAGCTGATGTTGTAATCATGAATAAACAAATCATACTGTTGCCAAAAGTTTCGAAATTGTACATGTCATCAATGCCACTTTCCTTCTTGACATAGGCAAAGTTGGACATTCCAAAGATAGCATAAATGAACATCACAAGGAAAAGTAGTAATCCTATGTTAAACAAAGCAGGGAGTGACATCATCAAAGCAAACAGCAAAGTACGAATGCCTTTTGCTCCTTTGATGAGACGCAGGATACGTCCTATTCTGGCAAGTCTTATTACTCTGAACAAGGTTGGTGATACAAAGTATTTTTCAATCAGATCAGCAAGGAACATACCTATGGGCAAAAGGAGGAAAAGCAAAAATGAGCACACATACAATATATTAAACAAACATATGACTTCAATAACATTTTGCAAAGCAGAGCTGGAAGGCTACACTAAAAAGTGTCAGAATTCATTAGTAGATCTAATCCAAATTACTTTAAAGCTGAAAGCCACTTTACCCGTTAGCTGAAGGCAGCTTGATGCTGTAGAAATCTGTGCAGGGATGTCCTTTCCTGCTGCTGAACCTCCAGTGCTGCAGGGGTTAAAGTAGACAAACTTTTTTTTTAATTTTGAATAGAGTAGGGGATGGTTATAACCATCTGTGTCCCATTGTAGAGATTTCTCTTCACTTCCTGTCCCATAGCCAAACAGGAAAAGAGAGAATTAAGGGAATTCCTGTTTCCACAGGTCACCAGAACTAGTGTCCCAGTTTGAAGATTTCTCCTCTATTACTTTTCTGGGGACATCCCAAAATGTGGGATTTTCTCTTACTTTCACTTTCAATGATAATGGAAAACAGGACAAATAGAGAGAGTGAATCTCCCTAGCGGGGACACAGACAGCCATAAAAACTTGACAGATGCTCTAATCCCTCTTCACTCTATCCAAAACTAAAGGAAGTTTTGCCTTTAGTTATACTTTAATAGCTTCAGGTCTCCTGTGAAAGTGCTGTAAAAAAAAGTCCACGATGAGGACCCGTCCCCTCCTTATTCATTAAGACATGTTTTTTCATTGCTATCACCACCTGCAACGTGACCTGTGAATGAAGGAGAGAGTCATCAGACTCTCCCCTATTCACACATCATGTTGCAGGCAATGAAAGACACAAAACAACTTTTAACACTGGGGGGAGGGGGCATCTGGACCTTTTTAAGACAAGCTTCACAGAAAACCTGAAGATTTTAAGCCCTGCGCCGTGGGAGGTTCAGCGGAGAAGATTCCTCCAGGATCCAACTGCCTTTACGATGTGGGACATCCTTCATTACAGGTAAGTTAGCTCACTAAAGCTAACTTGTAGTGCAAAGTGGATTTCACTTAAGCAAATAAACCCCAATGCGTCATTTAGTAAGGGTTTAGGTCTATTAACTACTATGGGAACTCATTAGTGAATGTCTTTCCCCTGAGTAGGTGCGTGTGATAGGTGCTGGGAATCTAAAGTGGTTGTAAACCCTTAGAAAAAAATATATTAAAAAAACCCTGCAAGACAAAGGCATAATGAGCTAGTATGCTAGCTCATTCTGAATTACTTACCTTACATTGAAGCCCCCTCAGCGGTCATGGCCCCCTCCCTCTGTCTGCGACATCTCCCCCTGGAGGTTACTTCCGGTTATTGTGGCTCCGGTGCTTTGATTGCCAAAGACACATATGTGCTATTGCTTCAGTTTGCCCAATGAGCATGTGCCAGTGACATCAGCACATGCAGGGGACAGGTGATATCTCCTAAACCATACAGGTTTAGGAAGGTTTAGGAGATATCCTGGGTAGCTACAGGTAAGCCTTATTATAGGCTTACCTGTAGCATAAAGTGGTCTATCAGGCCCCATACACACGAGAGAATTTATCCGCGGATACGGTCCAGCGGACCTTTTCCACGGATAAATCCTCTCAAAGATTTCCGCAGATTTCTATGCGATGGAGTGTACTCACCATCGCATTGAAATCCGCGCGGAAATCCTCTGGCGATGACGTGTCGCGCCGTCGCCGCGATTATGACGCGGCGACGGGCGCGACGCTGTCATATAAGGAATTCCACGCATGCGTCAAATCATTACGACGTGTGCGGGGAATCCCTTTGGACGGATGGATCCGGTGAGTCTGTACAGACGAGCGGATCCATCCGTTGGGATGGATTCCAGCAGATGGATTTGTTCTGCATGTCAGCGAATATCCATCTGCTGGAAATCCATCCCAGGGGAGATTTATCCGCGGATAAATATCCGCTGGCGTGTACACACCATAGGATCTATCCGCTGAAACCCATTTGATGGGATTTATCTGCGGATAGATTCTATGGTGTGTATGGGGCCTAAGGATCGCCAGAGGATTTCCGCGCGGATTTCAATGCGATGGTGAGTACACTCCATCGCATAGAAATCTGCGGAAATCTTTGAGAGGATTTATCCGTGGAAACGGTCCGCTGGACCGTATCCGCGGATAAATTCTCTCGTGTGTATGGGGCCTAAGGGTTTACAACCACTTTAAGCCATTGTTGGCAGATTATGGCAAGATATGCTGACAGCGAAAACTAGACACATCTTTGAAACCTTCCATGACCTTATGTACTAATACTGTCATTTTATACTCCTTTAAGCAAAGTGTATCGTATGTTGAATAATTTTTGATGTTTGTTTCAATTTACATTTAATGATATTTAATAATACACGTAATAATAACTATTAATACAGGAAATTGATAAAGTTTTATAATGTTTTTGTTGTCTACACTTTGGTAACATATCATCATATTTGCAGTCACTTATTAAATTGGATATGTTAAGAAAACTTACTATGCTATAGTTATGCTACTTTATATGTTCAGTTATACCCTCTAAGGCTGGGTTCACACTATGTGCGACGTGGGGCACAGCAGGGGGTCCGGTGAGTCCCCGTTCACAGCTTCAGGCCTGAATTAGGTCTGAATTTTTGCCTGAATTTGGACCTGAAATGGAGCCAAAGATGCACAGAACCCTTCTGCTGTGTGCTCTGCGGCCGCCCTAGGGATGTGTGAACCGGCTCCATTAAAAGCCAGTCACAGTCTCCTGTCATGTGAATTGGATGCAGGAAAACCACATCCAATTCCCATAAGTGTGAACCCAGCCTAAACACCTTCATTTAGAGCTCAGAACTTTCAAGGTTCCCTGAAAAGAACTAGAGAACCATGTCTTTTTATTCTGCTGATTACATTTTAAACTGTGAACCCAATCACTAAAATCTCATGTAAGCTTTTGTAAAGTTAAAAGAGAAGTATGGGAATTGTGTCTTTTTTTAGAATCATACTTACCTAGGTGGATGCAGTATTGGTCTAACAATGAGAACTGAGTAATCAAACACCGCTGATCGCTCAGTTCTCACAGCTTTATGAGAAGAGAACTGGTGACTGTCAGTCACCGGCTCTCTGCTCTCCCCCCCTCCCCCACGCTCTCACTGGAGCGCTGGGCTGTGGAGGGGGCAGGAACGGTCATCTTAGGCCTCGTACACACGACCGAGTTTCTCTGAAAAAAAAAGCAAGAAACTTGCTGGGATTTTTTTTTTGCCGAGGAAACCGGTCGTGTGTACATTTTTCGATGAGCAAACTGTCGTGGATCCCGTGGAGCCAAAAAGAGAGCATGTCTTCTTTTTCCTCGACGGGAATGGAGAAACTTGCCTTGTCGAGTTCCTCGACAGCCTAACAAGGAACTCGACGAGGAAAACGATGTGTTTCGCCTGTCGAGTTCCTCGGTCGTGTATACGAGGCTTCAGGCTTTCAGCGGCTTGCTGAGAGGCCTAGCTGGGTGCCGGTCCAGGCATGTGGGCGGATCCTGACCATATGGTTGTGATCTTTCCCGAGCCTGGACCGACTCTGTAACATCAGCCAACAACAAGCTTTGGCTGTACTTCTTCTTTAATGTAATTTTGCAATATTTGAAAATTTGAAGCTTTAAAATAACACATGGTAACCGTGTCATGAAGGTCCTTTTTCAAGCACTTCCTGATATAAGGTGACCACGCTCTGTCCCAGTCTTCCAATTGTACTTATGCATTGTTACCCTGTTGCATGGCCTTCCAGTAAAGACTACAAATAACCATTTTAACACACATTAGGCAGGTATGGTCTGCTGTTGTCACTATCAAGAAACCTGCCCTGGGAAATGCCATACATTCATCTGTACACTTCTTCGAGCGAGTGTATGTGGACAAGAACTGGCTGCAAAGAGACTGCAGAAAATTAGCAGCACTGAAATACGGCAAAGAATAGTAAAACATCTAACTTAATAAAAAAATGGCAAGTGTTTGTGATACACAATGCTTTAGCAAATTATATATCATTAATTTAGGATTTTCTTGTATTTTTGGAAAACAATGAATTGCAGTTGTCATAGTTCTTGCCTTAACCAAAAAATATTTGTATATACTTGGTAAAACATATTTTGCATCATCATCTTCATTCTATATTTTGATAATCTGCATCATATTTGTGAAGAAGTAGGAGGCATCGGTCCTTTTTGGTCTGTCCAGAAGAGCTCTTCTGTTAGGTAATTCTTGGAAGAGCTCCAGCATAAGCCTTCCAGAGGTCAACTATCTAAGAGGCCTTCACCATCTCCTCTGTCCTCCTTTAACTTTTAGAATTCATGATCTCCCTTCTAGTTATTGATATACCTACCTACTATAGAGAGAATGACAACCACAAAATCAAATATATTCCATCCCATTGTGAAGTAGTAATGTCGTAAAGAAATAAGCTTGAGTACGCATTCTCCGGTGAAGAGCACAATGAAGACTGCATTAACCCTGTACAAGATATTTTCCATTTCATCGCTCTGGTCGTCTGTCTCTATCATCATTGTTACCATGTTCAAGCAAATCAAAATCATAATGGTGATGTCAAATGGTTGCATGGACACAAAATCAAAGACAGCACCTTGGAATTTATTCTGAAATACACAAAACAAGAAGTTACTTTATATTATAGTTATTTATTTTGTCATTTTAGTAAAAAAAGATGTTGCAAACACTTTTTTTCTATCCTGCAAGTTCACATGCAACCTTTCAATACTTGTTGCATGTCACTTGTACCAAAGCAGTTCTTAGTAGAAGTGGGAACACTGAACTGTAAAGCGGGCTGTAATGTCATTGATTTCTGGCAGTCTCCTGTAATGTGTCCTCAACCACACCTGTAGCGTGTCCATAGTGTCCTACCATCTCCTGTAGTATGTCTCAGCCAGTTTATTTTAGCATTACATGTAATATATATTATGAGCAGCCCCCTGGTGGTATCATAAGCAAGCCCCCTTTACACCTTCTAAGTTGATCACCACTGTTGCAGGCTCATAGACTCTGAGACATTTTACCTATGTGCAGTTCATCTTCTTAATATCATTTGTCTTCTAATAAGAGTTATTTTATAAAATGGTAAAATTACTCACATGTGGCCTAGGGACAGGTTTTTGTGGCTTTTTGGATCCTAGTTTTTTCATGGCATTGTAATATTTCTTTTGTTCTTCTGTCATGAAGATATCTTGACCTCCAAATTATAGGAAAAAAACATAAAAATGGTTATGACAAAGCAACCACTTGTATAACAGAATTATAACGTACTTTATGTAAACCCAAAAACTCCACCCTGTAACCCTAATAGCTTTATGATTTTTTTTTTCTCCAGCTTTATTAATAAAGTTAACTCTAAACATTCATGCCTGGTCATTTTTTTTGTTCAGAGTGACAATGCTCACCCACTGCCATACAATGCAGCAGTTTCACTCTTTATGTGCACTCCTGCTGTGCCTGCACGCTTGGTTAACTTACAGGAGGAGGGGTTAAACTTTAGGATCATTGAGTCATGTTAAAAGTAACCAGCCACAAACGCGTCAGCCAGTTCACAGAGGTCCACAGAGAAAGCAGTTGCGTAAACGCTAACAAAATCAAAGGTTAGTTTTATTTGTAAATTGTTTCTTAACTGTTTTTATACTTTGGCTGCATTTATTTCATTATTATTATTTTTTTATATTGGGTTTACATCTGATTTAAAGTAAACTGGCTCTTGAAAAAATATAGACATAAACTAGTAGCTTTCATCTTTACAAGATCCAGGTTGGCAGTGGCTAGACCTCGGAAGGTGCCCATGAATTGGTGAAAACTAAGTTGTCGTGGATCATGATCGATGAATGCCTTTCGGCAATATTGCTGGATAAGCAAGTCATCTTTGATAAAGTCTGAGAACCTTGGATTAAATATTTATCCAAAGCCTAGATATCTGTACCTTGTAATGCCTAGATAGTCAGAGGTGCACACCACTCATTCTCTTACCCTCTTCTATCTTTCCTTCCCTTTCTTCCCTTTTTTACTGGCTTTTCTTTCCTTGTCTTCTTTTTTAGCAACCAGTGAACTACACATTATGTGTAGCATTGTGGGGACTTAGATTCTAATTACAGCTCAGATCCCTTGTTTGACTTCTTTTCCCCCACTTATCTCATGTTATATAACTTTATTGATTTTAGCCACCTAGTCATGTGGTTGTAGCTCCACTCTCTCCCTTCTCATAGAGCCCAGGGAGCGACAGGAAACCTAGAATAGGTCAACTCTTTTGTTATTTGTTTTCTATCTCCTGTTTATTATGTTACAGCAAAGCAATATCACAGGTATATTTGTAGAATATGTCATTATGTTCATACTTCTATACCCTGATGTATCTTCCGGGATGCTGTAATACCTGTCCAATGTGAAAAATCTCTTGTTTCTGAGTTTGATATGTAAACTCTCAATAAAAATTATTGGACAATAAAAAATATAGTGTTCAGTGAGCTCTATTGTAGGTGGAGCTGAACTACCGTTTTCGTCTATATGACCTGCTGGAGTCTGGACTGTCTGTAACATTAATTTGTGTCTGAGCCACTAGCTAAAATCATCAATATTCCCACATTAAAGGAGAAGTATGAGTTTTCTTTTATTTGTATATTCATACTTACCTAGGTGGATACAGCATCAGGCCGATGCTTCAGCTGTCCCTCGGCGTCTCTGCACTGAGAACCAAGCCACCGAACATCACCAATGTGTCAGTCAGTATCTCTGCTCCTCCACACTCATTGGAGCGCTGAGCTGTGGAGGGGCAGAGAGCGACCATCTTAGCGTCTCAGCGGCTCACTGAGATTGCCATCAGTCAAGGCAGCTTGGCACATTCAGACTTTGGTAGTCGGAATGACGTGCTGCCTCGACTAATTGCAGTGATGTCAGCAGAAAGCAGACTTCAGACCGCTCTGCTGAAAACTGGTCACAGGAATGCAAAACAAACTGCACTCCTGTGACCCTTACAAGAAGCCCAGCCTAAAAAGCTCAGGCTTGACTTCTCCTTTAAGTATTTGGCATAGGGGTGGGCAGCCTATTACATTAGGGTGTGCACCCCGAAGCAATAGGGCAATAGACAGTGCCGGTAGAGCAGTGGACAATGTCAAAAGGGCAGAGACTGGTGTCAGTCTATTTTTTATATTTTTTTATTATTACTTTTTTTTTTTTTACAAGTTTATTATTTTTTACAATATATTCTGTTTTTTTACAATATTATTATTTTTTTTTTTTTTTTTTTAGGAGCCCCATGGGGTCCTAGGTGAAATATCAGGGGTCTAAACAGACCCCTGATGTCTCACTTTTGAGACATAGAAAAGGACTGAGGACAGAGATTCCCCAGTTACTTTCTCTGCAGCCAAGTAGCAAGGGATCTGCCCAGCACATGGTCATTAGGGTGTGCCCAGGCACACCTGACACACCCTGTGCACATGCCTATGGTATCTGGATGGTTCATGCTAACTGATCGGCTTCCCAAAATTTGACTTTTTGGTTGTATTCATTCTTTTGCCACTAACATGCAAATCTGTGCGCTGTCACTTTTTTATTATTTGCATACTGCAAGGTCATGGTTGTTACTATATTATTTTCAGTGACAATTAAGTGACAGAAAAAATATGGAGGCTACCATTGACAACTTTTGTGTATAATATACAAGATTTCTGTCTGTCTCTGACTTCAATACTTTCTGAATTACTGACATTACTTAGATCAAACATAGTGGGGTTTATTTACTAAAGCTGAAGAGTGCACAATCAGGCTCACTTCTGCAATAGAAACCAATCAGCTTCTAACCTCATCTTATTACCTCATCTTGTTCACTTAACCACTTCATGACAGGCCATTTTTTGCAATACGGAACTATGTAACTTTAACTGACAATTGCGTGGTCGTGCAATTCTGTACCTACAAATTTTATGCCCTTTATCCCATGAATAGAGCTTTCTTTTGGTGGTATTTGATCACCTCCAAGTTTTTTATTTTTTGCGCTATAAACAAAAAAAGAGCGAGAATTTAAAAAAAAAAACAACAATATTTTTTACTTTCTGCTATAAAACATATTTAATAAAAAAATTGAAAAAAATAATTTCTTTATATGTAGGCCAATATGTTTTCTGCTACATGCTACATATTTTTGTAAACAAATCCAATAAACGTATATTGACTAGTATGCGCAAAAGTTATAGCGTCTACAAACTATGGGATATTTTCATTTATTTATTTGGGGATTTTTCTACTAGCAATGGCGGCGATCAGAGACTTATAGCAGTACTGGGATATTGCGGCAGTCATTTGGGACACTAACTGACACTTTTGACACTTTTTGGGGACTGTACAGCCTTTGTTGTTCGATGTCCTTTAGATTTACCTTCAACTATGTAGTGGAAGGGCCTGTCTGGTTGCATACAAATTGAAAGTGTTTAGGTTTGACCTCATATTATATGTTTTTTTGTAAATCGAAATGAAAAAATCTAAAGAAAATTGTATAGTGTGGATCCAGCTTTAGACAACAGTTAATAAGAAAAACAAAACAAAACAAAACTGAAGCCATAAGCTCTATGTTTGGAAAATAAAAGCATATAACATTTTTTTATACTACAATTTTGCAAACGTATGATTTTTTATGAATTTTTGACAACAGAAACAATATTTTTTAGCAGTTAGTTAACATGTAATACTTATCTTCTTTTTCTGCTGATTAAAGTTATCAATGATGACACCAATGAAAAGATTGAGTGTGAAAAAGGATCCAAATATGATGAAAATGACGAAATAAAGGTACATGTATAGATTGTCTTCATATTTTGGTTGCTCGTCTACCTGGAAGTGAATACAGTCTTATTCAGTAAAAAATCAAAACAAAATTGTCAAATACATTTATTATATACACAGATCCGCCATAACATTATGACCACCCACCTAATATTGAAAATGGCCCCCTTTTGCTAAAACAGCCCTGACCCATTGAGGCATGGAGGACACCAAAGTAACATCCACATGAATGTCAGAACGGAAGGTTTCCCAGCAGAATATTGCCCAAAGCATCACATTGCCTCTGCCAACTTGTCTTCTTAGACCGCAACCTGGTGCCATCTCTTCCCCAGGTAAGTGACGCACACGCACCCGGCCATCCACATGACGTAAAAGAAAGCGTGATCCATCAGACCAGGCCACCTTCTTCCATTGTTCCGTAGTCCAGTTCTGATGTTCATGTGACCATTGTAGAAGCTTTTGGCTGTGGACACGGGTGACTACGGGCCTCAGAGTCCCATACACAACAAACTGTGATGCTCATTTTTTTCTGCTTTTACCACATCAACTTCATGGACAACATGTTTAATTGCTGCCTAATATATTTCACCAATTTTCAGATGCGATTGTAATGAGATATTCCCTTTATCTGTCAGTAATCATAATATTATAGTTGATCAGTGTATGTAAATGAGCGTTCTTGTTCACCTCTAACCCACCCAACCTCAAACCAATAGATATGTGTTGTGATACACGTTTGTACATCTGAATTCATATGAAATGCTTTTTAGTGCACTGTTACATAAATACCAAGGAATGCTGGGAAGTGGACTTGTGACAAGAATGATTGCTGATGTAACATGTCACATGACAAGTAGACCAGGATTTGTAGTGGAACTGTGCTGTCTAAGCAGTATGCTGTTCTCTGAATGCCAAATCAAATCAACAGCATTGAGCCAATAGATGCTTGCAAGTTTGTATAACTGATTTCAGATGGAAGACTTTTCAGTACTTTGTTGTTACATAAACAATAAGTAATCTAGGGACTAGATTACCTATAATACAGGCAGATATGCTGGCAAAAGTATACAAGCTATAACTAGCATTCTAGCTAAGAGATGTGAGCTTTGGAAAGCTAATTTGCACTAAATATTGCCCTTGAGTAAAGCTATTAGTCAAATGATTTTAACATTGTCTTGCAAACACCTCCAGGAGCTCTTGAAAGACCCCAAAACCTCCAGCTACTTTTAATGGTAAGGTGAGTCCATAGATTTCCTTTAAATAGTATTGCTCATCCTGAGACTTCATTTTTTTTTATATCGCGGAGAGTATACACTGTGGTTTTGTGGGTGCATCTTTTTTTTTTTTTTTTGGTGCCTATTAACATTATTTTCTGTGCAGTCCAGTGTGCACTAGGCTTTGTTGTATAGTATCATGTACATACCAGCTATGGATATATACAGGACCTGAATAGGATAAACGGGTAAATTGTGCAATTGCCATGTGATCACGTTCTGTTTTATATCATGAATTATATTCCTAAACAGGGTTAAGCTGGGTACACACTATTAGTTTTTGTTGGTTCAACCCCACGGGTTGAATGGAAAAAAACTTCCAGCTCCAGTCGTAGCCGCTGTACTAACCATTTGAGGTTAGTTTAGCGATCTCTCCTGCTGAGCTGTTGTGTTCTGGCAGAGGGACCCCTCACCCTGCCCCAGAACACACCGATCAGCACTCTCTGTCATCGGCGGTGAGTGCTGATCGGGAGTTTGGCTGGCTTCTGTCAGGCAGAATGCCGTTGTCTCCCGGCATTTGGCCTGTATGTAGCCAGCTTTATTCTTTGCAGATTAGACTGATATACATGCAAATATTTAGCAACAACAAAGTAATGAATCAGTGGTTCTCCTAACATAATCACCCCTACTTCTTAGCTCCCTTTCAACTCCTTTCTATAGTAGCACAGATCATATGAAGTGGTTTAGGTAAAAAATATGATCCTATAATACGCCTTTTACTCCCCATAAACCCATTTAACTTCAAATGCTAAAGGGCATTAAAATGGGCCTGGATCTGCTTTGGACTGTAGCAACCTGTGTGACATGAGGATTATAAATAGATCACATGTACTGTCCTTGTATTTTAATTAATCAATAACTCTATAACAGATCTCCTAAGGCTCAACATATATAAACATACCTAGAACAATACAACTATAACTTCTGTATGTTTTAAGTTCATTTTTTACTCAAAGAATATCTAGAGAGTTTGTATATCCCAAATTAAGCAACACCGACCTTTCTAGAATCAACAGCTGCATACATAATGTCCATCCAGCCTTTAAATGTTGCCTGTAAATTGAAAATAATAGTATTCCTTTTTTAAGTCTGTTATTAGTAAAGAAGTATTCATTATTTTAAAACAGCAAAACACAAATAAATTACTATGTTTATTTCTTATATATAATAAATACTTTTGCACCTATACTCCTGTGTTAATATATAGCCTTTTTATTACTTAGCTTTCTGGGAAGATACGATCGCTGCAAAAGTGGCAGACCACAGTTCGGACTAACTTATTTTCTCTTTTAGCAGGGATCACAAAATTATAGCAATTTTTTTAAGTGAAACTTAAAGTGATACCATAGGTTTGATTTTTTTTTTTTAAATAACAAACATGTGATACTTACCTCCACTGCGCAGCTCGTTTTGCACAGAGTGGCCCCGAACTGCGTTTTCTGGGGTCCCCGGCATCTCTCTCGGCTCCTCCTCTCCTTTAGATAAACCCCTCTGGGAAGCGCTCTCCCAAGGGGGTTACCTTGTGGGCGTGCTCCCGAGTCCTGCATTCGACATCCATAGCCGCAGAGTGCAGGACTCGGCCCCGCCTCCAGCGCCCGCTTCAATGGATTTGACTGACAGCAGTGCGAGCCAATGGCTGCACTGCTATCAATCTATCCAAGGAAGAGTCGAGAACCCCGGTCAAAGATCCAGCGCGTTCACGACACGGGACTTTCCAGGGCTCAGTTAAGTAAAACGGGGGGCTGGGGGGGGGGGATAATCGTCAGATATTTTTTCACCCTAATGCATAGGATGCATTAACCTCCCTGGCGGTCTTCCCGAGACTGACACGGGGTTAGATTTTCTTGCTACTATCGGTAACCCCGTGTCAGTCACGGGCTTGCCTCGCTAGATCCACAGGCACTTTTTACTTACCTTGTCCCTGGATCCAGCGATGCCACCGCGCTGTGTGAGCGAGCGGGACCTCGCTCGATTCACATAGTGCCTCCGTGTGACGCCGATCTCCGTTCCCTGCGACGTTACGACGCACGGGGACGGAGAACGGCGCCAAATTCAAAAACGTAAACAAACACTATACACACAGTATACTGTAATCTTATAGATTACAGTACTGTATGTAAAAAAAACACACACCCCCTGTCCCTAGTGGTCTGCCCAGTGTCCTGCATGTCATTTTATATAATAAAAACCTTTTTTTCTCCCTGCAAACTGTAGATTGTCCATAGCAACCAAAAGTGTCCCTTTATGTCAAAAATAGTTTTAGATCAGCTAAAAAACAGCGATAATAAATTATAATCACTTGCAGAATTGTGCGATAGCGATTTGTGGGGAAATTCGTCATAAAAAAATAAAAGTAATGACAGCGACAATTCTGCAACTGAGCAAATTTCAGTGATTTTGATTTGATTACATTATTGAATAATTTTTATTATAATTATATTATTATTTGTTATAATTATTTATAATTATTTATTATATTATAATTTATAATTTTGTTTTTAAAAAAATGTAATACACGGGATGCCTATTAGAATCTTGTTTGGTCAGATTTAAGTGAGTTATTTCTAAAAATTACAGACCTACAATATAAAACACCAAATTTCCTTGCAAATAATGGTACCGCTTTTAGCATGTTTTTTCTGAAAGAATCATACCGCCAGGGAGGTTAAGGTGAAAAAACAGGAACATTCACAACCCCTATAAAATAGGAAGTCCTGCTCATTCTCCTGCTTCTTCTCCTTAACAGCACTTTTAAGGTGGCTTTAGCTTCTTTAACTCTTTCCCACCTATCCCTTTGGGTGGACTATTATGCCTCAGTGGGGTTGGAAAGTTTGTGTAACCACTGTGATTGGCTGTCATGGTGAACATGTGATCGGGCCCCGTTAGTTCCTGATCTCTAGTACAGACTGAGTGGTATCTTTGACAGCTTGTTCTCTGTCCAGAGAGTGCACTGTGAATACACAGTCAGCAGAGAAACCCCTGAAGCCTGTGGACGCATATACAGAGTGTGTAAGCGTTAAAGCCCACTCTCTTTGTCACCACATATATGTGTTATGTGGGTGGCAAGAAGTTAAAGGATATGTAAAGGTTAGTTAAAAAACAAAACAAACACATCATACTTACCTCCTTTGTGCAGTTGGTTTTGCACAGAGTGGCCACAATCCTCCCTCAGCAACACTCCTGGCTTCTCTTCTTCTTAAGTGCCTGGGGGGACTTGTGCGGGTGCGCTCCTGTGTCCTGTTGCTGCATCCATTGACACATACAGCAGGACTCGGCCCGCCCCCTGGCACCCACGTCATTGGATTTGATTGACAGCAGCGAGAGCCAATGGCTGCACTGCTATCAATCTATCCAATCAGGACGTGAGACACTGGCTGGAGCTTTTGTGGTAATCCCCGTGGAAAGACCGGGTTCAGGTAAGTAAAATAGGGTCTCTGGGGGACAGCTGCATCACAGGAGGTTTTTCACCTTAATGCATTAAGGTGAAAAAACTTGAGAGTTTACATATTGTTTGAATATTGTGTGCCCCAGTTTTCAAGGCCCCCGGGGCTTGCTACAGCTTGAATATATGGAAACAAATATTTAAAAAATGACAAGCTGTAGCAGATATAAATAGATGTGCACATGCAAATTTTCTTAAGATTATTTGCATAGCCATTGGCACACCTTGCCATGTGACAGTGCCAGAGCTACTGATAGGATTTAGGCACCCTATCAGTTTGTACATTACATTGTGTGATAGAAGATCATGTCTAATTTGAAACCATTGGGAAGTAAACACACTTCAGGGAGTTCCAGCTGGCACTGATGGAGTGGGTTATGTGATTGACATGAAGACATACATGTTGAATGCATATGTTGTCAGCAGTCTACTAAAGCTTGTAGTTCATTTAACATGTCTTTCTTAGTCCTTTGCTTCAGTCTCAGAGACATATTATTATCCATACCTCACAAACCTATAATAAATATTTTCTTGGATATTTTATTCATTTAGATTATAGTTAGTATGTGGATTATATTACATTGATATACCACATCATATTTAAGATTTGTTTTTCTTTATTATAGATACTGTTGTCTTAATGGTTGATATGGCTCTTATTAAAGTGTTACTAAACCCACAACAGTAAAATCAGACTGTACATGCAGTAAAGAATGCTTGTTATACTCACTGTGGAACCTAAGGGGTTAATCCACTGCGTTATGTAAAAAGGCTGTTTGATCCTGTCTTTTCTGATCCTCCCCTTGTTCCACAGCCCCCAAACCATCTCCTGATCGAACAGAGTATTGGGGGCAAGCTGCACATGCTCAGTCTAGTGTGTATTGCTAGAAAGTTTATATTTTTTCTTGGGAGAGTGCATGTGACCAGCACAGGGCCAATCAGCACTGTCCCCCCAGACAGGGAGTAAGGGGTCCTGCAGCCTCATAGGACAATAAGGGGAGAATGAAAACTCCACCCACAAGCTTTAACCAGTGCTCTGCTGGACACTAATAGAAGTCACAAGACTGTTCTAACTGCTGATGAGAAAATGTATTTAGCAGTTTATATTTACTAAAACTATTGTATTTCCAATTTCTGTGTACTGTGAGAGACCAGATATGCAGGGTCCTGGGTTTAGCAACACTTTAAGTAAGGTGCTGGCAAATGTTTTTTGTAGCTAAGAAAATACAAATCATATACAGATGTTTGTAACGTTCTATAAAATACTCTAAATTGGTTGCAAGCAGCAAATATGTTTATTAAACTAATCAACAAATAATACAAATAAAATTGCTAAACTCATTTTTGTGCATCAAGAACAATTTAAGAGAGATTTACAATTAGTAAAGTGTCATATAATAACAGATTATCAAAAACACAAAGCCTGTGCAACAATGGGTGAGTTAAACTGAATTTACACAGTAAAATATAACAAATTTTTATTTATATCTTACCACTTGAAGCAAAGATAGATAACCAAAGCCAACATTATCAAAGTTCACTTTGACAATTTTCCATCTTGCGCTTTGATTATTGGCTGCTATCAGGGCGTCACACTCGGATTTATTATTGATCTCTTCAATATCAAAGATTTGTTCCGATGTCATATTTAAACAGTAGCCATATTTTCCTGCGAACATGTTCACCCCCATAATGCTAAAAATTAGCCAAAATATTAGACAAACCAGCAGCACGTTCATGATGGAAGGTATTGCACCTATAAGGGCATTTACAACCACCTAGTACAAAAATTGAGACGGAGGAAATACATGTTACCAACAGCTTCCATATTCTTTTTGAAAAAGTGATAATGAGATGAGTAATGATGTATATCTAAGATTAAACACATACAAATAAACACTGAAAATTAATTTCACAATAATGTAAAAAAAATAATAATCTGAATACATAATACAAAATATAAAAAACACTTAGATGATTTGCATAACTCAAGATTTAACACACATGTTAGAAAAAAATTAAAAGGTAAATAAATGTGTTAGATAAACATGCAAACAAAATAAAATAAAAGCGACATACATTTTAGATACAAGGGTCATTTGCTAACACGACACATTTGGGCAATTTTACTGATCTATCATATTGATGTATGCATTGTCAGGAATGTTAAAGGGACTCCCATAGCCAGTTTGTGAAAAAACTTCTTGAGTATCATGCACCTAAATTTCCACCTCACTGGAAGTTCTCATCTAAGAACAGGGGCAAGTCTTTAAATATATCAACTAACAGAATACCCAAGAATTAATTGGGCATCTGTTAGCTACATATATACTTGTCCAAGAAACCTCCAGTAGGATGGGTAGACCTGTAACTCCCCATTACATGCTAGTTATAGGGCAATTTAGGTTTTTGGCTGCATTGAAACGGACATTACTGCCCCTGGGTATGCAACCCAGTGGTTGAAAAGGCCTGCTATAATGGGAAGCTGCCCAACCTTATACCATAAGGTTGAAAGATTTACTTCTCCTATTATATACTTACATAATCATTACACTTTTTTTATAGACTGGTGAGAAAACCCACCTAAACATTTAACCTGTCTATGAAATGTAACCTTTCAGCTTTATTATTACAATTGCATATTTTTAGCTTGGTGAAAACATAAGTTGATTCAAGAGCCAACCACAGGCTGACCAAGGACAAAAAATATTTTTAATAAATGACCCTGTATCATTTTAATAAACACAGTTCACAAAATAATTTAACAAAACACACAACTTAAACAGATGACAGCTGAGAACAAAGAAAGTGTTACGTAATCATGCAGATGGGATTTTTTACTGGGGATGAAGAACTCCTAATGCAAGCAATCGCTTCACATGAATCATTCACAAACTGCTGTACTAGTAGCTACTATTGTTGTGCATAAAGCCAGGCACGCAGTAATGATGTATTCACTAAGACTTTTATTCCATTCTCTATATGGAAACATTCTTAGCAAATAAAACTCTGTCCATTTAGACAAAATATTTGTTGCATTCAATTTCAAACTTCAGTCATAAGCCATAGTATCTGAACTAAATTTTTTATAAAGTCATTAAAAGGCATATAAATAATTAATTCTAAATTGATGTTGCTGTCCTTAAAATATAGGAATCTGGTCTCATGCTCATATGTAATTTTAATGAGACAGCATAAAATGATAATTTGGTGAAATGCTTTATTGCCAAATAGAAGTGAATATTTAGAATATCAAAATGCTATTTTGTATTTTTATAATTAATATAGTTAACTAATTAGATAAACTGTGTTTAATATGTTAGTGCTAAGGTTAATAATATTATGTATTTAAAAATATTTCAAATGGACTGTCTACCATGTTGGTGTTAAATACTTACTGTGGCATTGCAAGATCTTGTGATATATATTTTATAGAGAGGGAATCAAAGAATTCCATGCTTGGATCCTGCTCATAAAACCATCAATCTTAAATTACATAAAATATAACAAAGCCTGAAAAGTGTTTAAAATCAGCAGTACATTCAAGTTTTCTCTGTTCCCTTAACATAAAGGCAATAAATAAATAAATAAAAACTTAAGATTTCTTTTAAAATACCACATATGCCTCCAGCTTTGCTGGAGTGCCATTTAGCAGCCTTAATTTAGAAAACACACTCGGGCAGCCAGTGTGTCTGTGAATGGCTGTGGTCTGCGCTGTCACTGGACAGTTTAGATTACAGTCACAATGTTTAGAGCCCATCAAAGTAGCTCTGTACCTTGTGATAGCTCTGAACCAATCACAAGTGTAAGCACATCTGAAATATAAACATGAGTGGTGTTTAGAAACGTTTGGTCCATTAACAGAGGGAGCCCCCTTTCTCTGTTGTGAATGGGCTGAATATTTCTAAACGGGGGGGGGGGGGGTAGATTGCCACTGGCCTCCAATTGTTGGATTGTTTTTTTTTTTCTGAGAGCTAAGGGTTTAAAGTTCTACTGAGCACCATTGCATATTTTATAAAGGAGGGGATTTAAGGTGTCATTGACTACCAATGATTATAGTTTTTTTTAAGGTTGGGGGGTTAAGGTGCCACTGACTACCAATGATTGTGGGATCTCTTTTCAAAGATAAGAAAATTGAAGGTAGGTTTAAGCAAGCCCAATTTTTGGTATCTTTCCTTTGTACAGTATAGAATAAAAACCCAGTGGTTAAGTAATACTAGAGGGTTTAATTTTTTTTTTAAATAAATAACAAACATGTCATACTTACCTCCTCTGTGTAAGGAGTGGCCCCGATCCTCCTCTTCTGGGGTCCCTCAGCGGCGCTCTTGGCTCCCCCTCTTCTCGAATGACCCCTTTGAAATCCACTTTCCAAGGGGGTACACGTGCAGGCATGCTCCTGAGTCCTGCTGCTGCGTCCATTGACACAGACAGCAGGATTTGGCCCCGCCCCATCTCCTGTGTCACTGGATTTGATTGACGGCAGCCGGAGCCAATGGCTCCTGCTGCTATCAATCTATCCAATGAGGACCCGAGATATCGGCTGGAGCTGCTGGGCTTGTTCTCGTTGCTGGAAAGATCAGGATTAGGTAAGTAAAAGGGGGCCTCTGGGGGGCTGCTGCAGCATGGAAGATTTTTCCGCCTTAATGCATAGAATGCATTAAGGTAAAAAAAAACTGAGACTTTACAACCCCTTTAAATACTACCAAAAAAAAGCTCTATCTGTCTCCAAAAGATTATTAAATAATTTATTTAGGCACAGTGTTGCATGATCGAGTAACTGTCAGTCAAACTATGACAGCAATGAAAACTGAAAAAAAAATAGCCTGGTAATGAAAGGCTGGTACTCAAGTGGTGGTGCATACCCAAGTAGGCTACATAATATAAAATTCAGTTTACTGCAGTCAAGATTTCTGGAGGACTCTGCAAATAGTAGAAACCCTTGCATAATTCCTATTTAAGCTATGTATTATAAACTGAACCACGTTTGTGTGATTGAATGTGACAGTCTTTGGAGGAAGTTTATTGACAAAATTCCATTGACAGTCCTACAATGAATATCTGGAGGATATTTCACAATATTTGAAAAGTTTTTTTTCTAATTTTTCTAAATTTAAGTCAGAAACTCATAAAAAATATGTTTCCATATGTCCACCAAGATCAATAAAGATGGATAACAAAATAATTGTTCATTTTTTTTTATATATTTAATAGATATATGTATGTTTTTTAAGTAACTTAAGTAAAGTAAAACGAGAAAAGATTTCCCTGTACATTATGTTTTAAAACAGTAGATTTACTCCACTACAGATACAAAAATTGCATTATTATATATGTATTTTACAATATGTTCACTTTCTTTCTGAAAATGTTGTATTTTTTGTGTCAGAAAGTTTTATGTTTAGATCATTGGTGCTGTTTAGTTGATATTTGCAAATTTTAAAATGAAACCAGTAGTTATAAAAACAAAAATCAATTGATAATCATTTAGAATCATCACTGACTCCAGATATCAATTGTTCATTTTAAAACCTTAAGCTGGCTATATACTGTAAGATTTATCTTGCTCAACCTTGTGGAATGAATGAGAAAAATCTATCAATTTCCCCATTCATGCTAAACAGTGGGGATAAATTAATCTCCACTGATGGCTAGCTATTGTATTCTGACAGCCAGCACCCAAAATACCTGAGTGGATGCATCTGTTCGAATGCAGCCACTCTCCAGCCAACATTTTTCCACCCACATCCCATGATTTTTATATCAAAGGATGTCAGGCAGGTTACAAGAAATGTTTCTTATTTTTAGTTTATGTATTTTATAATTTGTTTGTAAATTAAGTGTGGTACTTTTAAGGCTTTTTGATGATCCATATTTGTATAGCACTGAGAAATTACTCAACACTTCACAAAATATACAGAATAATGATTAAAATTAAAAAAAATGTGTAAAGCAGATATTTCTTCACTTTCTTAAACATTTAATGGCACATTGTACAGTAAAACAAAAGCAGAGACACATTCTTTGCAATAAAACAACTGTGTACATTAAAAAATATAGTACTCTAGCTGTAATATTACCGCGTTTAAAAAAATATATATATTAGCATGTATAAAATCAGGGCTACTGAATAACAATTTCTTTATCTTTTTGTTTTTATAACCTAAGTGGTTTATTATTGCATGAAACCATGCAAGAACTCATTTCTATGATATATTGAAATTTACACATGTACATTTAAAAATTTGTAAAATGAGTATTACACTAGTTATATGTAGGAATCAAACTGGTTGAATTGGTTCTAATCACAGGTTTATTTTTATTGGACTTGAAGTTTGAAATGCAATTTTATTTAAGAACAAGCCGGTGAGCATGCATATCTGACAGTTCAACTTTATTTTTCATTTTTAAAGTTGAGTTGTCTTATTTATCCTTAAAATCAAGCAGTGTACCATGCTTACGTGTTTTTTTAACCATTGAATGCATGCATTGAAATATTGTATTTTTGATTAAATCAATGGAGACTCTTGCTGCACATACAATTTCACCAACAATTACAAAAGTAAAAAATGAGAATTAAAACCTTTTCCATTAAATTTCAATTTAGTCTGTGGATTGGTGGTTCATATAATATAGTTTATTTAATTTGAGCAAAATCTTTAGCATTTTGTTCCTGAGAATTTTAGCTATAGAATAAGCTCTAAGCTGTTATTTGTTTTAAAACATAAAACTTTAGTTCACGTGCCCTCTCAAAACTTACTGTATGAATTTATTATTGACTGACACACAAGAAATGTGCAATGTTAGGTATCATAGCCTCTGTACATTGCTGTTTAAAGAGCAGGGTCCTCCTAACCCTCTCGTAATGTGGTGTAGCCTCCCTTTGTTTTGTAAAGCGCTAAGCAAACTGTACAAATCCTCTGTAATGATGATAACAATTCTGTTAGCTACACCGCTTAGCAATCTTTGTTAAATTTACTTTACATAAATATGGGATGAACAGTTTTTGGATTAACTGTCTTCTCTAAAATGATTTACTGTATTTAAATTATGTTATCATCAAAAAATATATATATTTTCTTCCTTTATATCAACACAATTCAACAACCTATATAAAATTGTACCTATTCACTATTTGCATCCCTTAAAGGGGTTATAAAAGTTTGTTTTTTATTTTCTAAATAGGTTCCTGTAAGCTAGTGCATTGTTGGTTCACTTACCTTTTCCTTTGATTTCCCTTCTAAATGTTTTTTCTCTTTGTCTGAATATCTCACTTCCTGTATCTCCTCAGTAAGCTTGCCCCCATCACCCATGGGGTTAGTCAGACAGAACAGCTTACTGAGGAGGAACAGGAAGTGAGAAATTCAGACAAAGAAAACAAAGAAAACTAATTTAGAAGGGAAATCGAAGCAAAAGGTTAGTGAACCAACAATGCACTATCTTAAAGGAACCTATTTAGAATATAAAAAACAAACCTTTACAACCCCTTTAAAGAATAATTCTAGTCATGGGTACTTTATACATAATACAGCTTGTGCCAATATACCTATGTATATACCATAGCTGGGCAATGCCCCTGAAAACTGGAAATCAATGAAGTAGACACAGCTACTCCAATGATCTCCACTTGCTTCCAGGCATTGTTAATTTTGATGTCAAATTTTGATTTAGTTTTAGTCTGCTGACTAAAAATTACATTTTAGTTTCAGTCATACTTTAGTCATCTGAATTGTTTTAGTTTTAGTTGTAGTTTAGTCGACCAATCTCCAGTACATTTTAGTCGACTAAAATCGAATGGGTTTAGTTAAATCATAATGCATTATTTAAGCAATTCTATAGAATTGCTAAACTCATGATATACTCCTGGAGTAAAAATCTATAAAATTGTATTATTTATGGTATTAACATTTGAACATGCACTACAGACACAGATTTAGCTGTTCTCTCATTGGACGAGGTGGAGAGTGTGATTCCACTGTCCCACCTCTCCACCTTGTCTCCACCATGTCCATTCATTTTCCCACTTATGTTCCATATTCTAACATCACCCTCTCTTTTGGTGTACTACCAGTTTTTGGGTCCCACACTCTCCTGGGGTTAATGAAGTCCATATTTCAATTAGGATGGTAAAGCTGTGATCAGTTCCATCATCCAATCAGGTGCAAAGAAAATTCCTCTTTTAATTGCACTACACATGAATAAATTCAATGTGAATACTCAGTTTGCTTAGGGAAAAATGTACTTCTTATGCAAATCACCACCATGGTCTTTGCAATGTCATTAACTATATGCAAAAGATACCTGAACATAGCTTTATGTTTTTGATCTTTTCACTGAACCTATGCTCTTTCCACTTTTTTGTCTTTTAGACACACAAATAAAATGATCAAAGTAATTTAATTCATTGGTAAATGTAAAGTTTGTTTTCGTTATTTAAAGCATTCACCTCATACATTAGTTGGGTAATGTACATGTACATACAATAAAAATGGGTCCCATGCCATCATCATGTTAAATACATCCTTAAAGCACCCTTGTGTGTCAGTCTGCAGATGTTCCCATTAACTTGTATACAAACAGCTCAGTACATTTAATGGGCAGGTTAATTAAAGCAGATGTGTTTAATTTTTTTAGACAGCGATTCACCACGTATGATATGGCAGCAGATAGTGGTCAGGGAATGCTTATATTTCAGTTTTTATTGCCAAATATGTGAACACTGACAGTGCATCCATGCATCAGATGAAAATACATTTATTTTCTAGTAGCCTTTAAGTAACAAAAATCAAAGGGTCTATTAAACAGAAAAAAAACAAAATTACCTCTTTTCACTGGGGTATTCAGTTTGCATTTAGAACAAGTAAATAAAACTGCACGTGTTTTTTACCATTTATGAATATAGTTTAAAAAGGTGTCATGGCATCCATTTGCAAAAAGGCAATTTGGCTATTATTATTGATAGTTGCCCTTAATAGTCAAACAATCACATTTCAGAAAAATTAACTTTGGTTGCACCTAGGAGCCACTGTTCATGAAACAATGCAGATTACTACTAGTCCTAATACTATCAGGTGCCAACCTTAATACTGGTAACTCTTGGAATATTGCAAGTGGTATTTACACTAACCTAAATGTATTATAAATGTAACACCACTAAACCTCACCTAGCTTTACTTTAACTATGTCATTTCTGTTGAATAGACTCAAATATTAACAAAAAAAGCTGGTATGTTGTGATAGCATATGGTTTTGCAATGTGTTAAAGCATCCTACCTCATATCTGTTAGTGCTAAACAGTATGTATGAGGTTATTGCAGCATCTCTGCATGGATTTATCATATCGTATGCTTTTTTTCACATGCACGATTCATTTCTATGCATGCATTATCTTAGCGTCTTTTAGGTGGTCTTACCCTCATCCCTTCAAATCGTGACAGGGCCCTCAGAGGTCTCAATGCCCTCAGTGTCCTAAGAGACTTTATGGCCCCTAATTCTGAGTAGCCCAAGGCATTAGCTACTAAGCTAACCAATGACACCTACACAAAGACACAAAAGTGATAATCTCAATGATCTTCCAATTTATTTACTTAGACATTAAAGAAATATATGTTTTGTTAAGATACTCCAAGAAGTCCAGGTGAACCTAAGAAAAACTGTGAAAAATATTAGAAAATAATGTTAAACCTGTTGGTAAAGCTGTAAGAAAAATGTTAGTCTTCTTACCCAATTTTTAATAAAAGGCTAGCTTGACAAATTGAATGCACCTATTAAAAAAAATAGCACTATTTCCCTGTGTGTATATTGCTCTTACCCTGATGCCGTCAAATCTTGACAATGCACGTAGAGGTCTCAGTGCTCTTAAGGTCCTTAGAGACTTAATAGCGGCTAGTTGATCATAACCAAGGGCCACCGCCAAAAGAGATATGATAGAAATCTGTTCAGAATTAATGGCATCATTAATCAGGGCCTTAATTCTTATTCTACGACTTGGCCTTGGAAATTGGGGGTAGGTGATATTGTGTTTTTTTTTTAATAGTAGAGGGTACAATGTAGATCATAATCTACCAAGATACAATTATAATTACCAGTATATATATATATATATATATATATATATATATATATATATATATATATATATATATATATATATATATATATATATATATATACGCATTTGCCTATATCGAATTTCAATGTAGTGGAAAATAATTTATTTATTTATTAATTAATGTGCCATTAACTTGAAAAAATAAATTAAAATCAAGTCATTACATTCTATAAAATATTTAGAATAGACTAAACTACTTAATGACTTATTATCAATACTAAATTAATAATTTAAATTGCTTTTATGTAAAAATAAAATTGATAACTGCTTACAAAATTATCAAGTAAACATATATTAAAATGTATTAAATTGTTTTTTTTTTATTTAGGTCTTTTTAAGTCTAAAACTAATAATATACCATAGATATTTTTAGTTTTAATCTAAAAAAGACATGACTCCTAGAGAGTGAGGCATGTATTGGAAATATTGGAATAAGAGAAGTGTATGTTGTTTTTACATATTATTCAGAAAAAAAATGACGGAGGGAAAGTTTTTGACGGAGGAAAGCAATTATAAGATAACAACCAAAATACCTGATCGGTGTAATGCCTTTTTTTCTTCTTTTTTTAACTTAAACTAACGAAAATTAAAAAAGGTAATACCTGATAATGAAAATGTATTATTACTAGTGACTACTGGGGAAACTATACTAGTTTTGGTTGGTTTTCTTTACATTTTGATTATATCTATTAATATATTGATATTAGTATTTTCAAGATTATAAATGAGTATTTCATATAATTTTCTTTACTTGCTTACAGTCTTTACTTTACAAATAAACATTTATTTCAATGTGCATCCATGATATTTAATTTGCAGAACATACTAGGCTTTCTAATAATGAGGATATCACAGGTAGTCCAAAAGCCGATAAGAAACTCCAATGACACCAGAGTGGAAAGGTGGAAATATACCATCAAAGGTGACACACTACCACCACCAGGGTAAAGATTGGCCACTCACCTCAGACATATGACCCCTGAATAGACAGCAAGAATAGGCTTGTCCCCCCAGGGGTATAAATGCTCAACGAGGTCCAGTCCTAGTAATGATATCCTCCTTTTTTATGGAGTGTTTTTTTATTGCACTGCACTGATTTATTGCATTGTCATATCTGAAAAGCTGTGAAATCTTCTTCTAGTGTTCAGCTTGCAACTTTTCTTCTTTAAAAAAAGTTTTTTTTGTATGCGCTAATTGTTTTCCGTTTAAATTTCTAATAACAGGGTCCAGCATTGGCTGCTAACTTGACTGCATCTCTCTATCTGATAATCCACAAGAGCTAGCAGAGGAAAAGGGTGTGTCCCTCCATTTATCTGTGTGTGTTTTCTAAAAAAAAATGGAGATGATTCAATGACCCATGTTATTCACAAAAGTAGTAAATCCCTTAGCAAAAGAAGTGGAAAGTGTGCTGGAGTACACAACTTGTTAGCTACAAGTGACAAATATGAATTACGGATACGTGGGAAATAATGGGAAATAAAACTTTAAAAAATAGCATTCTGTTTAATAAAGTAAATCTATACATAATACTATACATTCACTTAAATCACAAAGGCATATTTGTTATTTTCTAAACAAATAAGACAAAGGTTGGCTTATTTTAAAGGGAACATATAGTTTCATATACTTTTGCTTTATTAATCATGTTCAGAATACTTTTTTTAATGTAGTTAGAAAAATATGAAAAATGGCTACTTTTCCCATATATTTACAATTTACATTCAGCAGGTGAAGCTCTGGGTTTCTTTTCATATGTTTATTAGGCTAAAGCTTAAATTACACATATGCAGCTGAATGAGTCATAAGAGTGACTTATCTATCCTAATAGAATATTTCAATTATATAGTGAAAGTCTGAAAGTAAACAGCTGCTGCTGCATTTGAAAACCCACAATGATATGTGACACCAGTGTCAGGGGTGCACCTTGTATTAAATATTTGTTTATAAAATAAAGATATTATGTAATAGTAGATATAAATTATCTATTATTTTTTTTTCTTCAAAATAATGAAGTACTAAAGTAGTCCCAAAACCACTATAATTTTTGTTCACTATTTAAGTTTAGTTTATATACATGTTCATATGGCCCTAATTGTTATACCCTCTTGGGAAGGGGAAAAAAAGATAAAAATACAAATCAAATGAATGTGTGTTTTCATGTAAATACACTAATTGATTTCTAATGAAAGATTGTTGCTTCACAAATGGAACACAAGGCAGAACAAAAATAATAATGAATACAATAGATGATATACACAACAATGAAATCACACTCCAAAGAATCACACCACTCTAACTCCTTTCATTAGAATCATACTGCAAGCAGTGATCGAATGCATTTGTATGAATTAGCCTGGACAAGCTGATTTATTATTTTGTGTTATTTTTTTTCTGATTCAACTAAAATATATTTTTTTCTAAAATTCAAAAACTGTAACAAAAATTTACAAAAGCTTCACTTCGACCAATGCTTGGTACACAGAATGTCATAGGGCAATAATGCAGCTGATTAACATACCCGCTACTGAAACATTTTAGCACCACTGTTTCCTTTGCAATTGGCACTCAACCTTAAAGTTTCTGATTACCTCCCAGTCTTCTTCATTTGTGCTCTTTGGCCTTGATGAAAAAGTATGTGTTATTATTAGTTTTTGTACTTACCATGTACTGTGGTTGTTGCACATGTGGGGAATGCCTGATTTATTTCAGCATTTAAATATTATGAAAATAATAAATAATCATTGTTTCAGTATTTAACAATTGCAGTGGCCATTTAAAAACATATATTAATAAAATATCAAAGTAATGCAGATCATTATCATTTTATCAAATATGAAAGACCATAGAACATCATAATTCATCATACTAAAACACCATTGTTCATTATGAGTACAAATTTATTAAGTGAATAGATATATGACCAGTAATCGTTGTTAGCCAGGGCCAACATAGTTTTAAAGAATGCATATTAAATACAGATTAGTTTGTTAACCCATTCATTTGAACACTTTGATTGGGTTTATTTTGCAGATTACAGAAATACACAAATGCCACTAAATCTGCTACCTGATTAAGCACACATTGTCTACTTTGTTTAAACTAACATTGATGTTCTTCGTGAACACTTTTGCAAGATTAGTAAAATCATTAAAGGGTTGACTTATCATGCCCAGGAGCTAGTCACCTCCACACACAGGATCGGCTGTGTGTGGAGGTGTGCAGCTCAACTTAAATTCCAGGGATCACTCTGATTAGGTAGGTAGGTGTATTTTAATGCAGAAGAGACATTGCACTTATCTTCCTCAATAAAAGGGCTGTCTTCTTACAGAGAGTTACAGCAGAACTTTAGTTCCACTTTAAAAATTTTCACTTTTTGTGAATTTGAGATGTGTCGTTACTGATTTTTTTTCTAAAGGTACACAGAGCCGTTTCACTACCTAGTAAATCACTGACCAAGAACATGTATGCAGCTAGTGAAGTCAGAAAAGTCTGACCAATCATCCTGTATACCTGTTCCAGTTTTGCGATGACAGGTCTGCATAATCAAAAACTAATTGAAAACGACAATTTCCATGTCATTTTGTCTTACAGGCTCCTTTCTAATAGTGCATTAAAAAAAATTGAAACCAGTGATGGTTAGAGCTGAATGTTGTGGTAAAAAAAGAGAAATGTGCTTAAAATTATACTGTTTCAGATTGGGTTTGGCTTTGCTTTTGTATCCCCAAAAAAAAAACATTGTGTAAAACATTTTAAAGTGGTTGTAAACACTCACATGTGCCCCAGTAAAGTGACTAGTATTAGGCGCTACACATAGTTTAAACAAATCCTCCTACATCAGTTGTAGCTGTGTATTTGTAGCCAACTCTTTTGTAGATCGTTCTGAATATGCACGGAAGTGTGGATTGCTTTTTAGTTTTATCAGCAGGTGTCAGGATAAGAAAAGTGACAGCAGAAAAAAGATCAGCTATTAAACAAGCCCTGATGGGCAAGGAACCTGGTCCGAATTTGCTTATGGCCCTCTATTACAAGAACGTTTCCAATCTCTTAGCCCTCCCTTTGACATATTTCAACACGATCCAGCAAGCAGTTCCCATAGATTCAGACTCCAATACAGCCTATATCCCCCTACTCCCAAAACCACATAAGGATCCTAGTGATGTAACCGATTATAGACCAATATCACTCATTATTAATAATTTGAAGATGTTTCCAAAAATCTTTGCTAATCGCCTGCTGTCCTTCGTGGATCGCTACATCCATTCAGATCAGGTTGGTTTTCTCCCGCACAGGCGGCTGATCAAGTGCATCGTGCTGTTGATTTGATCACTCTTCTTCATTCTTCTTGGGATGGATGGGGAATAGAAGGATGTTGCTATCGTTGGATATACGAAAATCTTTTCACTCCCTGTCTTGGCCTTACCTTTTCTGTATTTTATCTAAATGGAATTTTGGACTGAAATTTCTGGCTTCTCTTCGTTCTCCATATAACACACCTTCCGCTCAAATTATGCTAAAAGGCCATAAATCTGACCCATTTAACATTGGAATTGGGAAGTCTGGGAGTTCCGGATTTCCACAAACATTATGTGGCGGCGCAGTTAACCGAATTGTGTCAATTACGCTCCTCCTATTATAAGCCGGAATAGGTGCCTTTGGATGCCCAAACTTCCTCCCTGTTTCCAATAAAATTGGTGCTTTAGCATCGCAAAGTCTATTTAAGCACAACTTGTTCTCGTTCCATAGACTTATGGGACTCTTCCTGTAGGAAGTGGCCCTCACTTACTCCCCTTACATCCCGGTTGTCCCCCTCTTTAACAAGTCCTTTTTTCGACACTTGTGAATGAGCAAGTAAAGAAAGCAATGGTATCACCGCTGTCACCGCCGTCCTTTGCACACCAGAGGCCGCACGAGTACTGTGGAGCTGGTATGGATGGTCAGATCCAGCTGGTTAGCTGTGGAACGCACTCTCACTTCCTTGTTGCGCCGTTGTAGCCACGCCCTAGGGGCGTGGCTACAACGGGAGTGCGAGAGTGCGTTCCACAGCTAACCAGCCGGATCTGACCATCCATACCAGCTCCACAGTACTCGTACGGCCTCTGGTGTGCAAAGGACGGCAGTGACAGCGGTGATACCATTGCTTTCTTTACTTGCTCATTCACAAGTGTTTGTTCCTGTACGGGCACCATTAGTGGGAATTTTTTCCTGACACATTTGGAGGTATTGATTTAGGCATACTACACTATCATCTGTGTTTATTTCCTTTATTTCCATGTGCCCCCATTGAGATCAACCGTGACAGCGATTTGGAGGATTGTGAATGGGGTGTTCAAAGGAAAAATAGCTGTTCTTTTTCCTGTCTGTGGTAAGCCTGTACCCCAGAGGGGGGAGTATTCCACAGTTTGGGTGTACTCATTTGATTGGTGTAGGGTGCACTAACACCTGTTATATGATCATTCAACACATCACCCCCTCATTCCTGTTTTTAAGCTCTTTCCAGGAGCTTTCTTTCACCACTTTTTAGCGCTGTTTTATCATCTGAACCGCGGTTCTTTTAATATTTTATACTTTGTTTTATACTTTGAAATGGGTTTCCATTTATTTAAATAGCTGCTTTTAGGATCAATATCAATCTTATTTATTTATTTATTGGTATTTCCTCTACACTCTTTTGAGATTTACACATCGTTTTCTTCACTTGGGATCAGTTGATACATTGTTCTCTCTCACCGGAAGTGCATTATAGGCCTGTTTTATGCACCATATCTTTAACATTTATTTGGTGGTTGATCATCCTCACTAGGCATATTAGTTATTAGTAACTTTCGGTAAGTGGCTGCCCTATATGGGGCCTGAGTTCCATAACTAGCTGCTCCCACCAGATTACTTTATTCTTCTAGTATGACTCATGTCTATTGCTTTCTCTTTGTATGATGCCCCTTGCATTACTGCCAGGTTTGGAGTCTTATGGGATTGTTATACACTTACTTTTTGTTAATTGATACTGGCCATTTATTTTGTTATGCATACCCATAGCAAATCTAGGTTGCTTTACTCTTCTAGTTTTCTCTGTCATATTTTCTAAATGCGATGGATGTATACAATTATATTACAGTTGGTCTTGTATCTTGTATAAAAATGATTAAAACAGAAAGGGACACACCTTCACACAGTATGGAAAACAAGCACAGCTGCAGCTCCTTCCCCTGTCACCATTTTAACTCTTGGTGTCGGGAAAAGCTGCTAGAAATGACTTATGTTCTAGAACTAGGCAGCAGAGAGAAATTACACTCCAGAGAGAGACACATACACAGTATAGAAGGATGTGCTTTTTTCATATTTAATGTCTGAGGTTTACAACCAGTTTAAATTACGGTATCTAAATTGTAATGTCTGAAAGACAGTGCCCATTTAAAATCTCACATCTTTCAGACAGTAACTTAAAAACAAAATGTTGCCAACTAACACCCCTGACATAAAGCTAATTCAAATAGTAGACTGAGCTCATTGGGATGCAATTTTACACAGTCAAACTAGAAGTTTAATTTTGATAAAAATATGAATATGCTATCAATGTGGCACTAGAAATTGGAAGAAAGAGGGAATATTTAGTTAAAAGTACACTTAGTTGGCTTGATTTACTAAAGGGAAATAGGCTGTTCACTTTGGAAGGGAATTTCAATTAACAAGAGAATTTTCCCTTAGCTTAGTGAATGAGATGAACCTCTGATGACCTCCACCATCTAATCACGTGCAAGTAAAAATATATTTTTTTCCTTGTACATGATTCATTTTTTTTTTTTTTGCAAAGTAAGATTTACCACGTTAACTAAGCTAAGGAAAAATTTCCTTGCAAAGTTAACATTTACTTGCAAAGTGAACACCCCTTTTCCTTTAGTAAATTAATACCAATACATATTAAAAGAGAAGTTCGTTTTTATGGGGTATTCATACTTACCTAGGTGGATGCAGAATCTATCCCCCGCGGCCTCTTTACTGAGAAACGAGCCACCGAACATCGCTGATGGCTCGGTTCTCTCACCTCCCCGAGCGGAGAGTTGCTGCCTGTCAGTCAGCATCTCTCCTGCTCTGCTCCTCCCCACTCATTGGAGTGCTGAGCTGTGGAGGGGCGGGGAGCCGTTGAGAGGCTGAGACTGCCATCAGTCCAGGCAGCTGATGAATCTAGACTTCCTAAATGGATTGATTCCAGTGATGTTAGCGGAGAGCGGTACACCACTCTCTGCTAAAAACGGGTCACAGGAGTGCAAAACGAATTGCACTCCTGTGACCCTTAGGAGAAGCCCAGCCTAAAAAGCTCAGGCTGGGCTTCTCCTTTAATGCTGCATAAATAAAATAATATTGTGTGAGTTTCAAGAGATGGCATAGTACATTCCACCTTGCAAATTAAATATCGAAGTGCCTACAGATGTTCCCAATTTCTACACTTTATTGGTTATATATATTGTTTTTACAGTGAGTGAAAAGCCCACCAAGTTCATATCACTATATATATCCCACACAAGGAAAAGTCAGTAAACCTCTATGTATATATATATATATATATATATATATATATATATATATATATATATATATATATATATATATATATATATATTAATAACCCACAGGTGGTTAAGAGTAAGTGAATGTACAGTCTTTACCAAAAGGATCAGCTAGTATTTTTGAACGTTAAATGTTCATTGTTCCTAGCCACCATACATTGAGAATGAATGAATTGAAAGGCAGTTAGGGAAAGAAATACATTCCTAAATACCTACATCGACAATCAGGAAGTCCAGCCAGCACCAGGCATTGGTGAAGTATTTAGCAAATCCATAGGCCACCCATTTCAGAAGCATTTCAAGGATAAAGATGTATGTGAAGACTTTATCGGCATATTCTAGCATGGTTTTAATTGTTTTTCTTTGTTCTATGTAAATGTCTTCAAAAGCCTAAAATTAAAGAACGTTTAGGGTTTTGAATCAATCATATTAAATATGTTACTGAAATAAAGATGAAAAAAGTTACACTGTACTTAGGCAATAATTTAAACACCATAAAAGTGAAACGAAATGTTGTCTAATAGACATGTGTACTGCTGAAAAATCAGCTTGTATTCGTTTCATTCGTCTTTTTTTGTTTTTGTTTTCCGGGTCATTCGTTATAATTGCAATTCGTAAATTCGTAGATTTGAAAGTTCGTAAATTTGCTAATTTAAAAATCCAAAAATAAGAAAGAAAATCCGAAAATTCAAAAGAATAACTAACTATTAAATTATAGGTATTGGAATTTCCTTTTTAAATGTGGCTGTTAGTGAACGTAACAAATACAAATTTATCTGAAGTTATGAATTCACAATAACAAATGTTGCATCTAAACAAATGGAACAGAACTAATAATAAGAAATACTAATAATAATAATTTAAAAAAATTATTATTATTATTGTTATTCATTATTATTAACTTGTTACGTTCCATCCGTTTAGATACGGCA
This sequence comes from Rana temporaria, assembly GCF_905171775.1. NCBI lineage: Eukaryota > Metazoa > Chordata > Amphibia > Anura > Ranidae > Rana > Rana temporaria. The sequence goes on along the minus strand of NC_053494.1, from coordinate 174,334,854 downwards.
TTCGTTATTTCAGATCATTCGTATTCGTTATGTTCACTAACAGCCAAATTTGAAAGGAAATTCCCATACCTTTAATTGAATAGTTAGTAATAGTTAAGTTATTGTGAGTTAGTTATTATTTCACATTTACGAATTTCTGAATTTTTGGAATTTAAGGGTTTTCGTTAATTTGGATATTTCCAATATAATGAATTTGTCTAAATTCATTAAAAAACTAATTCGGAACTAAACGAATTGCATGTCTATTGCATAATAAGTTAGAAATGTGTGAACTCACTAGTGAAGGTAATACAGCTTTACTTTAGTTAAAGTGGAACTATGAGCAAAATCAAAAATTACATTTATTATGCAATCTGTAAACATTAACACAACAGATTTTAGTTTTTTTCATAGTCCTTTCAATAACATATAGTTTTATTAGCTGTTGATCCTGTTGGTAGATCCATTGTTTTTGCCATTACCTTTACCAGGGTGACAACATTGTTTCTCCTGCAGTGAAATCCCACTACAGCATTGTCACCCTATGTACAAGATAGTCTTATATGGACATGCAGTTTCAAAAGGGACTTGAAGTAAGTGACAAACGAGTAAAAACCTAACTCTAGCTACACTTTTAAGTAAAAAAAATACTTTTAAGCTTAATATATATATATATAATTAAATATATTTTCCTATCTAATTACCAGAGCTGTTTACATAAGGAGGACTAGCAGCATGGGATGTAAACAATGCCTGGAGGCCATGGTTTTAGGATCGAGGTAAGTATCTCTGGAGAGTTAGGGGGTGGGATCTGTTATCTTAAAGAGGCAAACAGGATAAGTGTGCTTTGATTTCCAACGGCGAAAGTATACCTGTAGGTTACCCAAGAGATAACAGATGCCAATACATTTATTGGCATTCACCTGAAATTAAAGTGCCACATTATTGTGGATGCTGGAAAGTTAAATCAACTGCTGGTTTCTCTTATATCTCTGAGAGCCCTTAGTGGAACTTTGCTACATTTGAGAAATCTAGTCTGAACACCAACCAAGATCATTACAGTAAAATCTTTCCTATCCTGTACAAGTTTGAATTTGTGTAAGAAGTCGGAATACCCCAAGCAGAATCTATCTGAAACTAAAATGTATAGTTTGGATGAACTGGCCCAATCTGGCAAATTACAGTAGACAATTTACAACTCTGACAACTCAGGCATCAGGTTACATTTAACCCACTTATTCAGCCTTCCAACTAAAAAGAAATCAAGCGTGCGTTGGCATTGTAAAGAAAGATCATAGGAACTGTATTAACATACTGTATGTATGTATGTATGTATGTATGTATATATATATATATATATATATATATATATATATATAACATAAAAATTCAAGTGCTGCATGCAATGCACTTAGCATTTTCTCCTTAACAGTCAGACTATGAAATCAGACTCTGATTTTTGTCTGTATACTTGCTACCTTGTTATACCATCCTGCACTTATATACCCACTACTCTTGGAATGATACACCCATCAGAGCCTCATTGTGCTGGCCACATTATTGGTATATGGTTGCCATGAGCAGACAAAATAAAGTGTTTATGGGTTGCAATGTTAGCTCAAAGGCAGAGGGCGTGGCCCTGGAAACGTGTCGGAGAGCATATGCACTGAGACTCTGACAGGTATAACATTGCAAGGTGGAATGAGTATAGCAGTGGTATAACAAGGCAGCAAGAGTCTGAATTGAATTGGATCTCTGCTGATATGAAAATAATGAGCGCATTACGTATGTCACTTGTAAGCATGTTTTTAATGATATTTTATTAAGGGGTTGTAAAGGTACAATTTTTTTCCCTAAATAGCTTCCTTTACCTTAGTGCAGTCCTCCTTCACTTACCTCTTCCTTCGATTTTGCTTTTAAATGTCCTTTTTTTCTGAGAAATCCTCACTTCCTGTTCTTCTGTCTGTAACTACACACAGTAATGCAAGGCTTTCTCCCTGGTGTCTCTTGAGGGGGCAAGCAGGAGAGTCAGGACGCCCACTAACACACAGCTCTTTTCTCTATCTGCAAAGTAGAGAGTATCCTGACTTGTCTGCTCTCCCCCTCCCCCTTAAGAGGCTTTCTCCACACCAGGGAGAAAGCCTTGCATTACTGTATGTAGTTACAGACAGAAGAACAGGAAGTGAGGATTTTTCAGAAGAAATAAGGACATTTAAAAGCAAAATCGAAGGATGAGGTAAGTGAAGGGGGACTGCACTAAAGTAAAGGAAGCTATTTAGGGAATTTTTTTTTTACCTTTACAACCCCTTTAAAGTTCCTATGATTTTTAGCATGCCAATCCACTCTGTATTTATTTTTGTTTCTCTTTGTTTCTCTTTCAAGATAGCTGCAAAGGTAAAGTCGAGGGGGCTACTTTGAATTATGACTGGATTGGCAGATGTTAGTATTGTAAAGAAACAGTATCCCTTGGTGTCTGAGCATTGCTGTAAACTATGTGCTAGTCAACCTTAAGGCTGGGTTCACACTAGTGCGAATTGGATGCAGGTTTTCCTGCATCCAATTTGCATGACAGGAGATTGTGACTGGCTCTCAATGGAAACGGTTCACACATCTCCGTGGTGGCTGCAGAGCGAATTGCATAGGAGCTCTGTGCGTCTTTGGCTCGGTTTCAGATCCGAATTCAGGCAAAAATGTAGGCCAGATTCATCCCTGAAACAGAGAACAGGGATGCCCCGGACCCTTGCTGTCAGCCATCTGCAGTGTGAACTCAGCCTTAAACATTCAAAATGTATCCCCCTACTCTGTTAAGTTGTGCCTGACGTAATTAGCATTATCTCTTTAAAAGTAGTCATATAGATAATAAGCATTCTCTTTGCTAACCTGAAATTAAGGTTTAACAAATGATCTTACATTATGTTTGACAGCTTTGCAAAAGGTTTTACTGATGTTATTTGTACAAGGGAGTAGGTGACATCACAACTGAGCAACACTTACCAAAGCTCCGCTGCTAAGAAGAATCATAAAGATTATGAATGTCTCAAACCAGTTGTGCTCTACTATTCTAAAACATGTTTTTCTTAGGTTCCACCATTGCTTGCCTCTCCCTTCTAGAGTACTGACATCACATATAGGGAACTTCCTGATACACCCTGTAAAGACAATCACAACAGAAATTGTCAACTTAAAAAAATTCAGTGCAGTTGGAATTTTGTCGTCATTCGGTTTTTTTCATGATCTTTTGCCTTTACTGGATACAACTTGGCCCTTTACTAAACTGTTTCAGTGTCACGGGGGACAGCTTCTTGCTACTTGGACTTCACTTCTCACCCAATCTGTTTGGGTTAAGTAAACACTAACACTAACAACAATATATTTTCCTCTCCTTCTATCCTCCTTGTGTCGTCACATGGTTTGTTTCTGAGAAACCAGTTTTAAAAACCTATAGCATGGTTCTATAAGGCCATGTATAAAAAAAAGGGCAGGAGGCACCATGCAGAAGAATATTACAGAAAAGCTCCATCTACATATAAAGAAAACCTGTTCTTAGAGAAACATAGAGGCAAATACTTGTCTTTCCCTGGGTTCCATACTTCTTGAGTCACTGACATGTGCATGTAGTAAGTAAAACCAGAGTAGGTCAGATCTCCTGACCTTCTCACTGACTCTGGGTCAAAGTCATGAAGCAATTATATAAGCCTGTAGACCAGAAAGCTAACAGTTTTCAGAAAGATGGATTATCAATAGCAGCCAAATACTGTATATTGTATATACTGTATATCTTCTTACCCAGGTTTGCTTTAAATGCATTGACAGAGTACTGGTATTTTGATATGTGGTTTTACATGTGGCAAACATTTTCTAAAATAACATTGTTACTGAAATGTAAATCTTCAAGTAAATACATGGATTCCCATGGAGCCCCTTAAATCCTAGTCCTTAAAAGGGTTGTAAACCCCCCTTTTTTTGTAATAAAATAACAAACATGCCTATACATACCTGCTCTGTGCAATGGTTTTGCACAGAGCAGCCCCGATCCTCTTCTTCTGGGGTGCCCCGTCGGTGCTCCAGGGTTCTCCTTTTCATCAAGTACCCACATGGGGGAACCCATACAGACTCGCTCCCTGCTGCATCCATCGATACAGACAGCAGTACTCGGCCCTGCCCGCCACTCCTGTGTCACTGGACTTGATTGACAGCAGCAGGAGCCACTAGCTCCTGCTGTTATCAATCTGTTTAATGAGGAGAGAGACAGCAGGGGGAGCCACTATGCTTGTGCACATCACTGGATCGGATTGGGCCCAGGTAAGAAAAAGGAGGATCTGGGGGGAGCTGCAGCACAGAAGATTTTTCACCTTAATGCAAGGGCGCTCAACCTGTGGCCCTCCAGCTGTTGCGGAACTACTAGTTCCATGAGGCATTGCAAAGCTGTCAATTAAACAAGCATGATGACCAAAGGCAGAAGCATGATGGAATTTGTAGTTCTGCAACAGCTGGATGGCCACAGGTTGAGGTCCCATGCCTTAAAGCGGGGGTTCACCCTGTTAAAAAAAAAAAAAAGTTTTTTTTTATTATACCATTACATTCGGCATCGTAGCGCGAGCTACGGTATGCCGGTCTTACATTTTTTATCCCCGTACTCACTGTGCTATGGCTCATTGAAGATTCCGGGGAATGGGCGTTCCTATGGTGAGAGAAGGTGATTGACGGCCGGCCCTGGCACGTCACGCTTCTCCGGAAATAGCCGAAATAGGCTTGGCTCTTCACGGCGCCTGCGCATAGCCTGTGCGCAGGCGCCGTGAAGAGCCGAGACCTACTCCGGCTGTCTTCGGGGAGCGTGACGTGCCAGAGCCGGCCGTCAATCATCCTCCCTCTCCATAGGCACGCCCATTCCCCGCGGGAGTCGGATTCTTCAATGATCGATAGCACAGTGAGTACGGGGATTAAAAATTTAAGACCGGCATACCGTAGCTCGCGCTACGATGCCGAATGTAATGGTATAATGATGTGAAGGAGGGTGAACCACTGCTTTAATGTATAGATTGCATTAAGGTGAAAAAACGTGAAGCTTTACAACCACTTTAAGCCTCCTTAAAAGCATATTTCACCTTTCCCAAAAAACTGCCTATGCAGATAAGGACCATCTGTATATAAAAACAAGCTGTGCAGCTTTGATTAACGTTGAATAGTGCCCTTGCTATAGGTGTATGCTATTTATGCACCTTATGAAGTCTAACATTTCTAAGAGCAGACTAATGTTACTGTTGTTCACCATTCACCATCACAGGAGCAGCTTTTTTTCTGGTTTAAACCCCTTCATGTGCGTTTTCTCTCCCATGATGCATTAGCTATGAGCTCAGTGTTTGAGAGCTCACTCCTGTGTTGGTGAAGGTGAGCAGTAATAGCTGGGCCTTTTCTTAGCAACATCCATAACAACATCCTAGAATTATCCCAATCAGGCTTCATGAGGTACTGTATATAAAGGGCTTACACATATAGCAAGGACATTATTGAACTTTGGTCAAAGCTGCACAGTTTGTTTTTATCTACAGACTCCTCTTATTGCATAGAATCTTTTGTTAAAGGTCAACTAACCTTTTAGGGTCTCCCCTGTTCTTTAGTCTCTCTCCTTATTCGGCAATAGGGGCTCTGATACAAGACAAAGAATAAGGCCTCGTACACACGACCGAGTTTCTCGGGAAAAAAACAGCAAGAAACTTGCTGGGAGAATTTTTTTTTGCTGAGGAAACCGGTCGTGTGTACATTTTCGGCGAGGATACTGTCGAGAAACTCGACGAGCCAAAAAGAGAGCATGTTCTCTATTTCCTTGACGGGAATGGAGAAAATTGGCTTGTCAAGTTCCTCGACAGCCTAACAAGGAACTCGACGAGGAAAACGATGTGTTTCGCCCGTCGAGTTTCTCGGTCGTGTGTACGAGGCCTAATGGTGTAGGGCTTGAGGGTGGAATAGAGGAAGTAAATTTTGACTTTGATAAAAAGTGAAGATCGCACGCAGCCAGGGACTAGAATCAAAAGGACTGATTTGAAGACAAACACCAGTACTTACAGGCATCAGGTGCCCGCATCTCAGCACTATTGTTATTCCTGACACTTTTTATGTTACAACTACAAATGGATACAATTTACAGTCAGATTTTTATGTCACCAAAATGTCACCCTTTTCTTTTAGGCTTTTGGCATTTACAGGGGCAAGATAAAAAAAAAAAATGGGTTATTAAGTTAGGAGGATCTGTTAGTAAAAATACATTTGAAACTGCCATGTGCAAGCTTAGATTTTCCTGCCAGTTTTGTGTTTGATTCAGTTAGTATTTTTTCTTTCAGTGTAACCTCTTTGTGTTTAATGATTTCTTTTTTGTTGTAATTGTGTAAGGAGTACCACAGTGAGAAATATATTAAACTCGCAGAGGGTAATTATTATGGTGCTGAAATACATCTATTGAAACTTTAAATGGCTAATTTAGAGATTAATATTTTTCTGCTGTGACTGAATATATGGAAAACAACAAACGGGAACGTGTAGAGGACAATGTGTCACAGCTTGATAGAAGTACCTTCTGTAAAGCAAGCTTCTGGCTCCATAATTTCCTCCGGCTCCACTAAAGCTGCAGGTTCATCTTCCCCGGGTGGCCTTATGTCAACAGTGCTGCCTTCTGATGAGCTGGAACAGGTCAGTTTCTGCAACAGAAATGGTTCATCACAGTGGAATACATTATAGACAAGCTCAAATGTATTGCTTAGTTATGAAAGTGCAATATTATTTTTCACTAGATCACCAAATATTTTTTTCTTATTCCAGCTATTCCATCTAACTACATAGTATATATATAAAGGCAAAACTTTATAGCTTTGGATCAACTTTGGAGTGAATAGGCGTTGGAACCCCTGTCAATTTTTATTGCTATCTTGGTCATTCCTAGAGGGATACTCTCTGTCTGTATGTCGTGGTGACCACTGGGATAATAAAAACATTTTGATCTGACACCAGAGTAGGAACAGATGAGAAATCTTCCACTGGGGACACTTGTTTTAATAATAATTTGTAACATACATTTCCTATATATATATATATATATATATATATATATATATATATATATATATATATATATATATATATATATTTGTATTACAGTGCACAGCTTTTAGGCAGGTGTAAAAATGCTGTAAATTTTTTTTTATCAATGAACAAAACAAAAAAGAAAATGAAAAGAGGAGAAATCCAAATCAAGTTAATATTTGGTGTGACTACCCTTTGGCTTCAAACCAACATCAATTCTTCTAGGTACAGTGCTTGTGCACACAATTTTTGAAGGAACTCGGCAGATAGGTTGTTCCAAACATCTTGGAGAAATAAACACAGATCTTCTGTGGCTGTAGGCTGCCTGAAATCCTTTTGTCTCTTCATATAATCCCAGACAGCCTTGATTTTGAGTTCACCACATCAGTGATGTCAGTGGATCAATGGTGTCCTCAGCATTGATAACACCATTGATCCTGATCAAATCTCCAATTCCTTTTAGAGAAATGTAGACCCAAACTTGCAAGAAACCTCCACCATGCTTCACTGTTGCCTGCAGACATTCATTATTGTACCGCTCTCCAGCCCTTCAGCAAACTTTTTAATATTTTGACTCATGGGTCCAGAGAACCTGCTGGCATTTTTCTGCACACCATTTCCTATGTTTTCATGCATAGCTGAGTCACTTTGCCTTTTTTCCACACCAGAGGTATGGCTTTTTGGTCACAAATCTTCCATGAAGACCACTTCTGGCCAGACTTTTCCAGACAGTAGATGGGTGTACCTGGGTCCTATGGGTTTCCACCAGTTCTGTGCTGATGGCACTACTGGACATCTTACGATGTTGAAGTAAGCAAGCAAGCATGATGTGTCTTTCATTTGCTGGATTAGGTTTCCTTGGTTGACCACTATGTCTACGGACCTCAACAGTGCCCAATTAATGTTGTCCTTAATTCTGAGAAATAAGGGCAGATATTTATCCATTGTACCATACTATCAGGTAGGCATGTGATTGGCTCCAAATGTATTCTGCAGTAGGACAACAACTTCAAACTTACAGCCAATGTCATTAAGAACTATCTTCAGTGTAAAGAAGACCAAGGAGTCCTGGAAGTGATGGTTTGGCCCCCACAGAGCCCTGGTCTCAACATTGTCAAGTCTGTCTGGGATTACATGAAGAGGACACCATTGATCCACTGACAGCACCGATGTGGTGAACTCAACATCAAGGCTGTCTGGGATTATATGAAGAGATAAAAGAAATTGAGGCAGCCTACATCCACAGAAGATCTGTGGTTCATTCTCCAAGATGTTTGGAACAACCTATGGCCTCGTACACACGACCAGTTTCCTCGGCAGAATTCAGCTTCCGACCGAGTTTCTGGCTGAATTCTGCCGAGGAAACTGGCCATGTGTACACTTTCGGCCGAGGAAGCCGACGAGGAGCTCGGCGAGGAAATAGAGAACATGTTCTCTATTTCCTCGTTGTTCTATGGGAGAACTCGTCCCGCCGAGCTCCTCGGCGGCTTCAGTGCAGAACTGGCCGAGGAACTCGATGTGTTTGGCACGTCGAGTTCCTCGGCCGTGTGTACGAGGCTTAAGTGTTGAGTTCCTTCAAAGACTGTGTGCACAAGCACTGTGTGCACCTTGAAGAATTGATGCTAGTTTGAAGCCAAAGGATGCTCACATCAAATATTAATTTGATTTAGATGCTTCTTCTTTGCATTTTGTAAATTGATAAAAATAAACAATTAAAATATACATTTTTGAAAGCATTCTTACTTTATAATTGGTCTTAGCTACAATGGCTCTGTTTACATTTATGTAATAAAAACGTTGCTTGAAATGTAATACCAATATTAAAGCGCCCTAATAAAAAATTTTAACCTAAGATTGATGCTCATTTTGTCTAGGGGAATCGGCTAGTTTTTTTAAAATCGAAGCTCTACTTACCGTTTTAGAGAGCGATCTTCTCCGCCGCTTCCGGGTATGGTCTTGGGGACTGGGCGTTCCTATTTTGATTGACAGACTTCTGACAGGCTTCCGACGGTCGCATCCATCGCGTCACGAGTAGCCGAAAGAAGCCGAAACGTAGGTGCGGCTCTATACGGCGCCTGCGCACCGACGTTCGGCTACTTTCGGAAAATCGTGACGCGATGGATGCAACCGTCGGAAGCCTGTCGGAAGACTGTCAATCAAAATAGGAACACCCAGTCCCGCAGCCCATACCCGGAAGCAGTGGAGAAGATCGCTCTCTAAAACGGTAAGTACAGCTTTGATTTTAAAAAAAACTAGCCGATTCCCCTAGACAAAATGAGCCTCAATCTAAGGTTAAAAATTGTCATTTGAACCTCCACTTTAATCAGTTTAGAGTCACCCAACTCTGCAAGAACTGAACCTCCTAACACTGCTAGTATTCATCTTGTCCCCTATAGTATAACAGGTAAACTTTAAAGCATATCATAACTCAAAACTGTGCTTTCTTATAGAATAAGGAATGGTTCAACTGCTCTGCTAACAGATCACATTTTTTTTATTCTCCCTCATGTTTAGTATCAATGACAATGACCACTGGGATGAATAGAGAGGGTGAATATCCTAAGCAGGGACAAACCAAATAAAATCTCGCTGGGGTTCTAACTCCTCCCTACTCTATACAACATTTAAAAAAAATCCTTTAATTACATTTTAAGCATACAGTTTTATCAGAATAATCTGTGCAAAGGATTTTTTTTTTTTTGCTAAACCACAGTCTAAGCTATTTATCTTTCAGCGTAAAACATTTCAATTAGACAGCATTCTAAGAATAATTGTTTTATTTTTATAACTGCAGACATAAAAACAAAATTGGATTATTGCTAAAGCAGTGCTTGCTATCCTCTGACCCATAATTAGCTTGTAATAGATCTGCATTAACATGTTCAAAAAATGTGCTAATGAAGCTCCAAGGATTTTACACAGACTCGGCTGTGTGGGTAACAAAGTAATCTTCTTAAATTTAACCAAACTCTGACACAGACATCACATTTAACTTTAGGCTCAAAAAGATCAGTTAAGTATACAATTGAAGACAGATTTCTTTGCCGAATATGTCTGATTATATGATTACTATTCAGTGTAGAGAGAAAATGACTGCATGAATAGTGAGGCCCTTAGATAACAGGTGGGTTGCAAAATGTATGTCCATCTCTGCAGATGAAAAACAAATAAATGATAACAGCCCAGTACAATAAAACAGCACACCCCATTAATGCTTCATAAGTAGGAATAGCCAAGCTTGTTCAAAGTCATAGTACACCGTGCAACAGTGACAACGACAGCAATAACAATTTGTGTCAAAGAGTTTAATGAGAGTTTGCACAATATTATAACATTGGTGTTAGTTCGTTGAGCACTGAGGAAGGGGGAGATTCTTAAGCCACTGGAACCCTTTGGGTGTTTTATGTTTTCTTGTTATGAATACCAATATTATATGTTTTTGGCCTCTGATCTTTGGTCTGGTGCTCTCAGACTCATTACACATGGATTCTAAACTCTTGGTCCCGTAGCTAAGGGACACCCGGTTTATAATGGGAGTGGCCTCACCAGAGCCACCATGCCCTATATGAATCTGATGTGCTGTACTTTTTTCAACCATAAACTCCTGATAGGTCCAATCCAGCATTGCTGTAATGCCCTGTACACGCGATCAGTTCGTCTGATGAAAACGGTCTGATGGATTTTTCCATCAGTTATCCGATGAAGCTGACTGATGATCAGTCGTGCATACACACCATCAGTTAAAAAACCGTTAGTGTCAGAACGTGGTGACGTAAAACACAACGACGCGCTGAAAAAAAGTTCAAAGCATCCAAGCATGCGTGGATTTTTAACCGATGGACGTACCCACAGACGATCGTTTTTTTCTATAGGTTTTTTATCCATCAGATAATTTTAAAACAAGTTCCTAGTTTTTTGACTGATGGATAAAAAAACGATGGGGCCCACACACGATAGGTTAGTCGGATGAAAACGGTCCATCAGACCGCTTTCATCAGACGAACTGATCGTGTGTGGGCCCCATCGTTTTTTTATCCATCAGTCAAAAAACTAGGAACTTGTTTTAAAATTATCTGATGGATAAAAAACCTATAGAAAAAAACGATCGTCTGTGGGTACGTCCATCGGTTAAAAATCCACGCATGCTTGGATGCTTTGAACTTTTTTTCAGCGCGTCGTTGTGTTTTACGTCACCACGTTCTGACACTAACGTTTTTTTAACTGATGGTGTGTATGCACGACTGATCATCAGTCAGCTTCATCGGATAACTGATGGAAAAATCCATCAGACCGTTTTCATCAGACGAACTGATCGCGTGTACAGGGCATTAGAGTTAAGCTTGTCATACATTATACAACGTTCTTATTTAATTTCCTCTACCCCTGGTTCACATTGATGCTACTTTGAAATCATGCTACTTCATTTGAAGTAGTGCGATTTCAAAGTAGCAATGTCAGCGCGATTTCAGGTGCTACTTGATAAACATCTGTGTGGCTTCATACACAGATGTCTATTGAAATCACACCTTAAATCTGCAAAAGTAGTGCAGTAACTACTTTTGCAAATTGGTGCAGCATCCTAAAATCGGTGTCGCACCGATTGGAGTAGTGCCATTGCTGCCAATAGCCTGCGACTTGTCATGCGTTTTGATCTCTCAAATCGCATGACAAATCACTCCAATGTAAACCAAGGCTTAGATTGTG